>NC_068391.1:6510674-7110674 GCF_023724105.1 Carassius gibelio | reverse complement strand
AACCGATTTAAAATCGAAACCAAAAGACAGTCTCCTCCCTTTTTTATTCCGGTAACTGCACCTGTAGGGGCGCTATTTCTGTCAGACAATGGAAGTCTAAGCACACACACTCAAACAGATGGACAGAGTGAGATGAGATGTCTGACAGTTTTTTAATTTTCTGTTATCCATACAGTGTTGTAAAGTCATGAAACTATGCATATTTACTCAGAATAACTTTTTTTCTTTATGAAAAAAGGTTTTGAAGTGTTTGGAATTTAAAAATGCAGGAAAATTAATAATTCCATCTTTATTGTCATTTTAAAAAATCCCCACGACAAAACCATCCAAGCTATCCAAAACCCATTCACAATTTAAGTTCCTCAATGTTTTTTCAACATGTACACCAAGTTTGGTGTGTATAGTGTTACTCTCCTCTGAGCAGTATGCATTAATTCACAGCTAAATGTAAAAAACAATCCACATTCAAATCAAAATAGCCGACTTCCTGTTGGTCGTAGCTGATGACTGTGAATTAGAAAGTTGTCCGTCTTGATAAGAACAATTTTTGTACTGAGTTTGGTGTCTGTAGCTAAAACTAACCCCCCCACTTTTGACAAAAGGTGGCGCTATAGAGTGCCTCTTCCACGCCCTCTTATGAAATTTTGCCAGTGTCTAGCTGTCACTAATACTGATATGTGTTCTGAGTTTGATGAAATTCTAAGCATGTTATATGCCTCAAAATCACCTGAGAAGTATTCCAGTTTGACATGTTGCCACGGCAACAATATTTTTAGATATCAATATCCCCCCAGCAGATTTATATCGGCTGTGTTTTAACATTATTCTGATGAAGTTTGAAGCAAATCGAGTAAAAATAAGATGCTGAATTCAAAGCATTTTGAAAATGACACACTTCCTGCTGCCACTTGGTGGCGCTATAACTTTGACTCCTAATAGTCACATATATGCGATCGACATCATACAATGAATAATCTGATGAAGTTTGATTAAAATTAGGAAATGTATGTGGATGGTATTAGACACTTCCTGTTTCTCATTTCTCGCCATAATTTCAAAGCCTCGCCACGAGCAAACCGTTTGAGATATCAAAAATCCCCTGGCAATTTTTCATCCCCAATGTCTTGAGATCATGTTGACCGAGTTTGGCGGCAATCGAGTAAAAAACCTATGACAAGTATTTCAAATTCCAGAGCATGTGCTTTTTACATAACTCTAAATAGCTGACTTCCTGTTGGGCGGAGCCTATGATATGCAATACGAAAGTTGTTCGGCACGATGAGATCTATATGTGTACTGAGTTTCATATTAATACGTGCAAGTATGTGTGAGCTATACATCAACATTTATAACTGTGATCCAGGGGGCGCCGTAGAGCCCCTGTGCCACGCCCAGGTCTCAGCCTCTGCAGGCTCCTTCAGGCCACAGATTCCAAAGTGTGCGCAAATTTTCAAGAGTTTTTGAGTATGTTAAGGACCCCAAAAGCCCCCACAACTTTGACGACAAATATGAATAATAAACCCCAAATAGCCAACTTCCTGTTGGGCGGAGCCTATGATATGCAATACGAAAGTTGTTTGTATTGATGAGTTCTATATGTGTACCGAGTTTCGTATGTCTATGTGCAAGTATGTATGATATATGGCCCTCCATATTCCAGGGGGCGCTGTAGAGCCCCTGTGCCACGCCCGTGTATCAGTCTCTGCCCGGCCCTAATGGCCGCAGGTTCCAATGTGTGTGCCAATTTTCAAGACTTTTTAAGCATGTTAAGGGCCCCAAAAGCCCCCGAAACCTTGAAGAAAAATAATAATAATAAATAATAATAATAATAATAATAATAATAATAATAATAACAAATAATCCTAAGGAAAACAATAGGGCTCTCGCCCTCCAGGCTTGAGCCCTAATTAAAGCTGCAAGCAGCGATGAACGGGCCCTCGCACCCGGGCTCACCGCCATCGTGTGGCTTTAGTAAAAAGGTGAACGTTGAGAAATATGCATTTAAACTCATAAATATAAGTGCAATATATCAAAGTTTATTCCATATGTGTGCCAATCTTCCTGTTGCCAGCAGGTGGCGCTATCGTTATAATGGAATATTGGCCTTCAGATGTGTTCAAGCCAGGACCCTTATCACACATGTGAAGTTTGGGCAAGATCGGACATTTTATGCCTGAGTTATAACATCTTTTATTCCCATGGCGAGACATCGAACTTCGTCATGGCGACATGGACATGCCTTTTAACAAAAATTCAAGATCTTCACATCTAAACATCACACAGGTCTTTAGATTAGACTGACCACAAAAAAGACATTGATGTCATAAAATTTCTAGGAGTAGTTTGTCACAGTGTAAAATATGTCACTTCCAGTTGCCAATAGGTGGCGCTATGACTATAACTGAATATTGGCATGTAGATCTGTTCAGGTGAAGAGTCTTAACAAAAATGTGAAGTTTGGGGCGGATTGGACATTGTATGTGTGAGTTATAGCACCATCATTTTTCACGGCGAATCATCGAAATTTGTCAGGCCGCCATGGACACGGCCTTTAACGAAACCTCAATTCCTTCGCAATTTAAAATGGCAAAGGGCTTTAGATTACACTGACCAAGTTTGGTGTTGATCTGAATAAATCTCTAGGAGGAGTTCGTTAAAATACAACCCCTGAAAATGACAAAAACAACACCAATTTTGCAGGGAAAATTAAAAATAACCGACTTCCTGTTGGGATTCGGATTTCGTACCAAGAGACTTTTTTGTAGCTATTGGTGTGTTACATATGTTTACCGATTTTCGTACATGTATATGACATGTAGCTCGAGGCGCACTCCATTGAAAATGTGTAGGTGGCGCTATCGAGCCATTTTGCCACACCTGATGGAATTTTGGCCTTCAGATGTGTTCAGGCCAGGACTCTTATCAAACATTTGAAGTTTGGGCAAGATCCGATATTTTATGACTGAGTTACAGCAACTTCTACTCCCATGGCGAGACATCGAACTTTGACATGGCGCCATGGACACGCCCTTTAACGAAAACTCAAGATCTTCTCAATTTAACATCGTACAGGCCTTTAGATTAGACTGACGACAAAAAAGACATTGATGTCAAAAATTTCTAGGAGTAGTTTGTCGCAGCGTAAAATATGTCACTTCCTGTTGCCAATAGGTGGCGCTATGACTATAACTGAATATGGTCGTGTCAAACTGTTCAGGACAGGAGTCTCATCCAACATGTGAAGTTTGGGGCAGATTGGTCATTGTATGTCTGAGTTATAGCAACTTCCTGTTTCATGGCGAATCATCGAAATTCGCCAGGCCGCCACACACAGGCCCTTCAACGAAAACTCAAAAGCTTCGCAATTTAACATCGCAAAGGCCTTTAGATTAGGCATACCAAATTTGGTGTTGATCTGAATTAATCTCTAGGAGGAGTTCGTTAAAATACAACGCATGGAAATGACAAAAATGACACAAAATTTGCTCATAATATTAGAAATAACCGACTTCCTGTTGGGTTTCGGATTTTGCTCCAAGAGACTTTTTTGTAGGTATTGGAGAGTTACATGTGTATACCGATTTTCATACATGTACATGAAACGTAGCTTGAGGCGCACACCGTTGAACGTGTATAGGTGGCGCTGTTGAGCCATTTTGGCACACCCACTTCTGAAACCCATATCAGACGTAAATTTTCGCCAGTTCTGAGGTGTGTGCAAAGTTTCATGACTTTTCGAGCATGTTTAGGCCCTCAAAAATGCGATTCATCTTAGAGAAGAAGAATAATAATAATAATTAAAGCTGCAAGCAGCGATGAACGGGCCCTCGCACCCGGGCGCACCGCCATCGTGTGGCTTTAGTAAAAAGGTGAACGTTGAGAAATATGCATTTAATGTCCTGAATATAAGTGGAATATATCAAAGTATATCCCATATATGTGCCAATCTTACCGTTGCAAGCAGGTGGCGCTATCATTATAATGGAATATTGGCCTTCAGATGTGTTCAGGCCAGGACTCTTATCAAACATGTGAAGTTTGCGGAAGATTGAACATTTTATGCTTGAGTTACAATAACTTCTCTTGCTGTGGCAAGATATCAAATTTTGTCATGGCGCCATGGAAACGCCCTTTAACAAAAACTCAAGATCTCCAAAAGTTAACATTGCACAGGCCTTTAGATTAGACTGACCACAAAATATATGTTAATCTCAAAAAAAATATAGGAGTAGTTTGTCGCAGCGTAAAACATGTCACTTCCTGTTGCCAATAGGTGGCGCTATGACTATAACTGAATGTGGGCATGTAGATCTGTTAAGGGCAGAAGTTTTATCTAACATGTGAAGTTTGGGGCAGATTGGACATTGTATGTCTGAGTTACAGCAACTTCCTTTTTCATGGCGAAACATCGAAATTTGTCAGGCCGCCATGGACACGCCCTTTAACGAAATCTAAAGATCTTCGCAATTTAACATCGCAAAGGGCTTAAGATTACACTGACCAGGTTTGGTGTTGATCTGACTAAATCTCTAGGAGGAGTTCGTTAAAGTACAACCCCTGAAAATGGCAAAAACAACGCCAATTTTGCAGAGAAAATTCTAAATAACCGACTTCCTGTTGGGATTCGGATTTCGTACCAAGATACTTTTTTGTAGGTATTGGTGTGTTACATATGTATACCGATTTTTGTACATGTACGTGAAACATAGCTCGAGGCGCATTCTGTTGAAAGTGTATAGGTGGCGCTATCGAGCCATTTTGCCACACCTGATGGAATTTTGGCCTTCAGATGTGTTCAGGCCAGGACTCTTATCACACATGTGCAGTTTGGGGAAGATCGGACATTTTATGCCTGAGTTATAACATATTTTATTCCCATGGCGAGACATCGAACTTCGTGACGGCGCCATGGACACGCCTTTTAACGAAAACTCAAGATCTTCACAACTTAACATCGCACAGGCCTTTAGATTAGACTGACCACAAAAAATACATTGATGTCATAAAATTTCTAGGAGTAGTTCATCGCAGTGTAAAATATGTCACTTCCTGTTGCCAATAGGTGGCGCTATGACTATAACTGAATATGGGCATGTCAATCTGTTCAGGTCAGGAGTCTCATCAAACATGTGAAGTTTGGGGCAGATTGGTCATTGTATGTCTGAGTTATAGCAACTTCCTGTTTCATGGCGAATCATCGAAATTCGCCAGGCCGCCACGGACACGCCCATTAACGAAAACTCAAAAGCTTCGCAATTTAACATCGCAAAGGCCTTCAGATTAGGCATACCAAATTTGGTGTTGATCTGAATGAATCTCTAGGAGGAGTTCGTTAAAATACAACGCATGGAAATGACAAAAATGACACAAAATTTGCTCATAATATTAGTAATAACCGACTTCCTGTTGGGTTTCGGATTTTGCTCCAAGAGACTTTTTTGTAGGTATTGGAGAGTTACATGAGTATACCGATTTTCATACATGTACATGAAACGTAGCTTGAGGCGCACACCGTTGAACGTGTATAGGTGGCGCTGTTGAGCCATTTTGCCACACCCACTTCTGAAACCCATATCAGACGTAAATTTTCGCCAGTTCTGAGGTGTGTGCAAAGTTTCATGACTTTTCGAGAATGTTTAGGCCCTCAAAAATGTGATTCATTTTGGAGAAGAAGAATAATAATAATAATAATAATAATAATAATAATAATAATAATAAACGGAGCAATTCCAAGAGGGTCCTCACACCATCGGTGCTCGGGCCCTAAATATAGCTGCAAGCAGCGATGGCGGGCTCAAGCCACCAATGCCATCGCCACCCCGGTGGCATCAGGTAAACTGTGCCCAGCGGGCACATGCATTCACAATATCCCTCTGGCAGTGAGGTTTTAAAGGATATGGCAGTTAAAGGGTTAATCCGAATCATCAAGACTTTAAAATCACATTCACAGAACAATATATATATAACTTTAGTGACACTTTACAATAATATTTCATTTCTAAACATTATGTTAACATGAACAATATTTATATAGCATTCATTCATGTCAGTTAATATTCCAAACTTAAACATTAAAACATTGTTTTATTGTGATTTTTTCCCAAGCACATTTTACCAATTCCAAACCATATCAATCTTAATAACTACCATTATTTTTTATTTAATCATTTATGAGTGCTATACAATAGTCCAGGAAAGCTGGAAGAGAAAAACTCCTTATTTTCATGTGTGCAGAATTATTGGGCATGTTTTCTTTTACAGATGAAATGCGCTAAAAAAAGAGTTTTAACTCTGTAAAGCCTGTGAGAAATATCAAACACAAATGCAATACAGAAATTGATAAATTAAGACTTGGCCATTGTACAAAAAATGCTGACTGGGTCATGAGGTCAGAAAAGAAGAAGAAAAAAACAGGTCAAGAAGAACTGACTAAAAGAATTGCAAAATAATTAGGAATTAATGTGAAGATTAATTTTTAGTCAATTCTGCAAGACAGGAGGTGGAATAAAAAAGAGCTCCTAAATCTTAATCCCGGATTCTGGAAGATATATTCCTCAAACCATCGGACAAGAGGAGGTGGTGATGGTCCTTCACGAGTCACTCTAATCTGTTCATAAAGCCTATATATAAAATCTTAATATATAGTATTTCACAATACTTCATGGTATTCTAGTCAAATCATTTTTTTGAATCTTAGATCTCTCAGAACCTGACACAGAGTAATTCTGAGACTCCAGGAAAGTGGCAGTTCTGTAAAATGTTGGCACTGGAGACTAAATGCTCCCTGATAGTTTCACACCTAATTCACTTAACACACACACACACACACACACAAACACACACACACACACACACACACACACACACACACACACACACACACATTACCCACAGTGACAGAGGGACAGAGTTACATCAGATGTTTGATAGTTTTTTAATTTTCTATCATCCATATAGTGTTGTATAGTCATGAAACTATGCATATTTCCTCAGAATGACTTGTCTTCTATGTGTACATTTTTTTGAAGTGTTTAGAAGCTGCACTTTAAAAAAATAAAAAGACATTTACTGGTTACTTTTTTACTGTTATTTCAATAAATCACCAAGACAAAACCATTCAAGCTATCCAAAATTCATTCGCACCTGTTCTGTAAGATAAATACTTTAAACAGTGGTAAAAGACGATGTGGGGCTGAACCTTCAAGAGTCACTCAAAACTTATCTGTCCATAAAGCCTATAAAGAATTATTTCTTAATATACAGTTCACAATACTTCAGCTTGTTATTCTAATTAAGTGAGGGTCATTTTATCAGTAAATACATAAAATTCATATTATTTTTCTTTGAAAGATTTCTATAAATGATTTAAATTATACTCGTTTCTACAATAATTATTTAAAAGTAATCCTATAGCTCCATCTGGTGGCCATTATTGGTACTAAGAATTGCAAGCTTGATTTATAAGTTATGATAGTTTTAATTTTATGCTGGCTCTTGAAAATGATAAAGCTATGAAACTTACTGTGCTTCCTTCAAATGATGACTTCTACATATATAAAAAATTATGAAGAGTTGAAATTAAAAATTTTAAAGATATCGTAAAATAACTATTGTATTTTTTTATGTTACTTTAATAAATCGCTATGGCCACACCATTTAAGGAATCCTAAACCCATTCGCAATTTAACATCTTCAGTATATTAGCATCATGTTGAAAAAGTTTGGTGTGAACTACTTATGTCTTCTCGGAGGAGTATGAATTCATTTTTACATGCTGATTTTATCATAAATCCACAATAAAATTTCTGAGTTCTGTATCAATCTGTGTTGTTGTTTGTTTATTTATTTATTATTTATTTTTCATAGGAAGATAACTGAAAAGATTACTCTCCTTTTTAATAAATGTGCTTATAAACCAAGAACAAGCTATTTATAGCTGTATTTATAAACTGCTTACTACTGACTATTAATATTGGGACAAGGCTTTATAAAGCATAAACTGACTATTTACTAATGAGTGCAGTTATTATAAAGTGTTACCAATGCATTTACTAATGTTAACAAATTAGACATTATTTTACAGTGTTATTAAATCCTTTAATGACTTATAAGCATTTGTGAAAGAAGCTTAGTCTTGATCTGTGAACTGAACAGTTTTACTGTTACATCCATGAGATTTTAAAAATGTAGATACATGTCATGTCACAGGATGGAATAGGTCAGTATCAAATGAGTTGAAATTATTATTTGCAGCACAAATAAGTATTTTTAGAATTTTGTTTTTAATTCCTGAAACTGTCAGAAAAGGATAAGGCCTAAGAGATTTCTTAAGCTGTAATGAAAACAGCAATGTTAACAACAGCAACAAAAAATAACAATTTAAAATACATTTTTTTTCTGGTGATTAAAGAGATGATTAAGTCTCTCTCTCTCTCTCATTGTGTCTGCCACTCAGCTCATGCCCATCCCCCACTCACACACACACACTCACACACACACATGCACTCAGTCAGCACACATACATTGCTCAAACAGAGGGACAGAGTGAGTTGAGATGTCTGACAGTTTTTTTTTTTTTTCTTTTAATCATACAGTGTTGTAAGGTCATGAAACTATGCATATTTCCTCAGAATGATTTGATCTTTGTATGAATTTTTTTTTTAAGTGTTTGGAAGCTGCAATTTAAAAATACAAGACAATTAATGATTCCCTTTTTACTGTCATTTCAAAAAATCACCACGACAAAACGGTTCAAGCTAACCAAAATCCGTTCGCAATTTAAGTTCCTCAATGTTTTTTCAACATGTAGACAAAGTTTGGTGAGTATAGTGAACATTTCCTCTGAGGAGAATGCATTAAATCAGAGCTCAATTTAAATATTCAAATCAAAATAGCCGACTTCCTGTTGGTCGTAGCTGATGACTGTGAATTAGAAAGTTGTCCGTCTTGATAAGAACAATTTATGTACCAAGTTTGGTGTCTGTAGCTAAAACTAAACCCCCCACTTTTGACAAAAGGTGGCGCTATAGCATGCCTCCTTCACGCCCTTTTAAAAGCTTTTCCCATTGTCTAGCTATCACTAATACTGATATGTGTTTTTAGTTTCATGTAAATCTGAGGTTGGTGTCTGCCTCAAACTCATCATAACAGAACATTCAAGTTTGACACGTTGCCATGGCAACGCCATATCAGATATCGATATCCCCACAACAGATTTACATCGGCCGTGTTTTGTCATTATTCTGATGAAGTTTTAAGTAAATCGAGTAAAAATAAGATGCTGAATTCAAAACATTTTGAAAATGACTCACTTCCTGCTGCCAGTTGGTGGCGCTATAACGTTGACTCTTAATAGTCACATATATACGATCGGTATCATACAACGAACAAACCAATGAAGTTTGATAAAATTCAGGAAATGTATGTGGATGTTATTAGACATTTCCTGTTTCTCATTTCTCGCCATAATTTCCACGCCTCGCTACGGGCAAACCGTTCAAGATATCAAAAATCCCCTCGCAATTTTTCGTCCCCAATGTCTTGAGATCATGTTCACCCAGTTTCGTGGCGAACGGGTTGAAAACCTCAGAGGAGTATTTCAAATTCCAGAGCATGCTTTTTTTAAACAGCCCTGAATAGCTGACTTCCTGTTGGGCGGAGCCTATGACATAAAGTGTGAAAGTTGTTCGGCTCAATGAGATCTATAAGTGTACCGAGTTTCATATAAATACATGCAAGTCTGTGTGAGCTATGGTTCAAGATTTCTGAAGGTGTTCCAGGGGGCGCTGTAGAGTCCCTGTGCCACGCCCGGGTCCCAGCCTCTGCGGCCTCCTGATGGCCGCAGATTCCAATGTGTGTGCCAATTTTCAAGAGTTTTTGAGCATGTTAAGGCCCCTAAAAACCCCCGGAAGGTTAAATAAAAAATAAAAAAAATAATAAGAAATATAGCTGCAAGCAGCGATGGCGGGCTCAAGCCACCAATGCCATCGCCACCCCGGTGGCATCAGGTAAACTGTGCCCAGCGGGCACATGCATTCACAATATCCCTCTGGCAGTGAGGTTTTAAAGGATATGGCAGTTAAAGGGTTAATCCGAATCATCTAGACTTTAAAATCACATTCACAGAACAATATATATATGTATATAACTTTAGTAACACTTTACAATAAGATTCCATTTATAAACATTATGTTAACATGAACAATATTTATATAGCATTCATTCACGTCAGTTAATATTCCAAACTTAAACATTAAAACATTGTTTTATTGTGATTTTTTTCCAAGCATATTTTACCAATTCCAAACCATATCAATCTTAATAACTACCATTATTTTTTATTTAATCATTTATGAGTGCTATACAATAGTCCACGAAAGCTGGAAGAGAAAAACAGGTCAAGAAGAACTGACAAAAAGAATTGCAAAATAATTAGGAATTAATGTGAAGATTAATTTTTAGTCAATTCTGCAAGACAGACTTTCAGGAAAGGAGGTGGAATAAAAATGAGCTCCTAAATCTTAATCCTGGATTCTGGAAGATATATTCCTCAAACCATCGAACAAGAGGAGGTGGTGCTGGTCCTTCACGAGTCACTCTAATCTGTTTATTAAGCCTATATATAAAGTCTTAATATATAGTATTTCACAATACTTCATGGTATTCTAATTAAATCATTTTTTGGAATTTTAAGTCTCTCAGAGCCTGACACCGAGTAATTCTGGAGACTCCAGGAAAGTGGCAGTTCTGTAAAATGTTGGCGCTGGAGACTAAATGCTCCCTGATAGTTTCACACCTAATTCACTTAACACACACACACACACACACACACACACATACACACACACACACACACACATTACCCACAGTGACAGTGGGACTGAGTGACATCAGATGTATGATAGTTTTTTAATTTTCTATCATCCATATAGTGTTGTATAGTCATGAAACTATTGTAATGAGACCAGTCATTCTGAGGAAATATGCCTCAGAATGACTTGTCTTCTATGTGTACATTTTTTTGAAGTGTTTAGAAGCTGCACTTTAAAAAAATAAAAAGACATTTACTGGTTCCTTTTTTTACTATTATTTCAAAAAATCACCACGACAAAACCATTCAAGCTATCCAAAATTCATTCACACCTGTTCTGTAAGATTAATTCTTTAAACAGTGGTAAAAGAGGATGTGGTGCTGATCCTTCAAGAGTCACTCAAAACATATCTGTCCATAAAGCCTATAAAGAATTATTCTTAATATACAGTTCACAATACTTCAGCTTGTTATTCTAATTAAGTGAGGGTCATTTTATCAGTAAAATTCCTAAAATTCATATTATTTTATTTCGAAAGATTTCTATAAATGATTTAAATCATACTCGTTTCTACAATAATTATTTAAAAGTAATCCTATAGCTCCCTCTGGTGGCCATTATAGGTACTAAGAATTGCAAGCTTGATTTATAAGTTATGATAGTTTTAATTTTATGCTGGCTCTTGAAAATGATAAAGCTATGAAACTTACTGTGCTTCCTTCAAATGAGGACTTCTACTTATATAAAAAAATTATGAAGAGTTAGAATGAAAATTTTTAAAGATATAGTAAAATAACTATTGTTTTTTTTTATGTTACTTTAATAAATCTCTATGGCAACACCATTTAAGCTATCCTTAACCCATTCACAATTTAACATCTCAGTATATTGGCATCATGTTGAAAAAGGAGTATGGAGTAGTATGAGGAGGAGTATGAATTCATTTATAGGCTGATTTTATCATAAATCCACAATAACATTTCTGAGTTCTGTATCAATCTGTGTTGTTGTTTGTTTATTTTTATCTTTTATTTTTCATAGGAAGATAACTGACCCTTTACTCTCCTTTTTAATAAATGTGCTTATAAACCAAGGACAAGCTATTTATAGCTGTATTTATGAACTGCTTACTCCTGACTATTAATATTGGGACAAGGCTTTATAAAGCATGAACTGACTATTTACTAATGAGTGCAGTTATTATAAAGTGTTATCAATGCATTTGCTAATGTTAACAAATTAGACATTATTTTACAGTGTTATCAAATCCTTAAATGACTCATAAGCATTTGTGAAAGTTCTGCTTGCATTACAGCTTAGTATTGATCTGTGAGCTGAACAGATTTACTGTTACATCCATGAGATTATGTAAATTCAAATAAATATAATGTCACAGGATGTCATAGGTCAGTATCAAATGAGTTTGAAATTATTATTTGCAGCACAAATAAGGTTTTTTTTAGGATTTTTAAAAATCCCTAAAACTGTCAGAAAAAGGATAAGGCCTAAGCTATTTCTATGTGAGTGGCTAAATGTATTTTTGTTTTTATAATTGTAATACACAAACTATGAAATTATACAAAATGTATAAAAAGGTAAATAAATAAGTATGCACACATTAAAAAAGCAGCCAAGTCGAATGAGTTTCCTTTTTTATATATATAGATTAAAATTGAAGACAGAAGCAAGTGGTAAATGTGGTCACTTTAATATTCAAATCCAGTACGTTCGTACAACGAAAGGCAGAAACCTGCAGCTCAAGAGATATGTTATTCTGCCAGTCGCACTTTCAAATAGTCTTGCACACTTAAACTGGTTACAAACACCTGCAGTTAGCTCTTGTTGTGTTATAATTGGTGTATTGTGTGCATCGGTGGCAATATTTTATTTAAAAAGCTCTTAAACAAGAATAAATTCGTTTGTTTTGAGCTCGACACTGTACGCGCTGATCGGAGCGGTGATTTCAGATAGGCAGCCGCAAATATTTCATTTTCACACAAACAGTTCAAAAACATCTGAATTTAGCTCTTGGTGTGTTTTAATTGGTGAATTGTGTGATATCGCTGCAATATTTTATTTGTAAAAGCTATAAAACAAGAATAAACTCGTTTTTTCTGAGCTCGTCATTCCACACGCTCATGCTCAGAGCAGTGATTCATCTCTTGTGTTTCTCACGTATCACTGACCACACATCAATTATTAATGAGCCCTGACCCGGTAATAATCAGATATGTTGGTTTAGCTTGTCAGTGTGAATTAAATCTAAGTATTTATTTGTATTTTAACCAATTTAAAAGAGAAACTAAAACTCCGGTAATTGCACCTGTAGGGGCGCAATTTCTCTCAGACAATGGAAGTCTAAGCACATACACTCAAACAGAGGGACAGAAGTGAGATGAGATGTCTGAGAGTTTTTTAATTTTCTGTTATCCATACAGTGTTGTAAAGTCATGAAACTATCCATATTTACTCAGAATGACTTTTTGTCTGTATGAAAAAAGGTTTTGAAGTGTTTGGAATTTAAAAATGCAGGAAAATTAATAATTCCATTTTTAATGTCATTTAAAAAAAATCACCACGACAAAACCGTTCAAGCTATCCAAAATCTATTGGCAATTTAAGTTGTTTAAAATGTTTTGGCATCATGTAGACAAAGTTTGGTGTGTATAGTGTTACTCTCCTCTGAGCAGTATGCATTAATTCACAGCTAAATGTAAAAAAAAAATCCACATTCAAATCAAAATAGCTGACTTCCTGTTGATCGTAGCTGATGACTGTGAATTAGAAAGTTGTCCGTCTTGATGAGAACAATTTTTGTACCGAGTTTGGTGTCTGTAGCTAAAACTAACCCCCCCACTTTTGACAAAAGGTGGCGCTATAGAGTGCCTCTTCCACGCCCTCTTACGAACTTTTGCCAGTGTTTAGTTATCATAAATACTGATATGTGTTCTGAGTTTGATGAAATTCTAAGCATGTTATATGCCTCAAAATCACCTGAGAAGTATT
The DNA here is from genome assembly GCF_023724105.1 of Carassius gibelio. Lineage (NCBI taxonomy): Eukaryota > Metazoa > Chordata > Actinopteri > Cypriniformes > Cyprinidae > Carassius > Carassius gibelio. The sequence continues at coordinate 7,096,857 of NC_068391.1, read as the reverse complement.
CCAGTTTAACATGTTGCCACGGCAACAATATTTTTAGATATCAATATCCCCCCAGCAGATTTATATAGGCTGTGTTTTAACATTATTCTGATGAAGTTTGAAGCAAATTGAGTAATAATAAGATGCTGAATTCAAAGCATTTTGAAAATGACACACTTCCTGCTGCCAGTTGGTGGCGCTATAACTTTGACTCCTAATAGTCACATATATGCGATCGACATCATACAAAGAATAATCTGATGAAGTTTGATTAAAATCAGGAAATGTATGTGGATGGTATTAGACACTTCCTGTTTCTCATTTCTCGCCATAATTTCAACACCTCGCCACGAGCAAACCGTTCGAGATATCAAAAATCCCCTGGCAATTTTTCATCCCCAATGTCTTGAGATCATGTTGACCGAGTTTGGTGGCAATCCGCAAAAAAACCTATGACAAGTATTTCAAATTCCAGAGCATGCGCTTTTTACATAACTCTAAATAGCTGACTTCCTGTTGGGCGGAGCCTATGACATGCAATACGAAAGTTGTTCAGCACGATGAGATCTATATGTGTACTGAGTTTCATATGCATATGTGTGATAATGTGTGAGCTATACATCAACATTTCTGACTGTGATCCAGGGGGCGCCGTAGAGCCCCTGTGCCACGCCCGGGTCCCAGCCTCTGCAGGCTCCTAAAGGCCACAGATTCCAAAGTGTGCGCAAATTTTCAAGAGTTTTTGAGTATGTTAAGGACCCCAAAAGCCCCCACAACTTTGACGAAAAATATGAATACTAAACCCTAAATAACCAACTTCCTGTTGGGCGGAGCCTATGACATGCAGTACGAAAGTTGTTTGGTTTGATGAGATCTACATGTGTACCGAGTTTCGTGTGTCTACGTGCAAGTATGTATGATATATGGCCCTCAGTATTCCAGGGGGCGCTGTAGAGCCCCTGTGTCACGCCCGTGTATCTGTCTCTGCCCAGCCCTAATGGCCGCAGGTTCCAAGGTGTGTGCCAATTTTCAAGAGTTTTCGAGCATGTTAAGGACCCCAAAAGCCCCCGTAACGTTGGAAAAAAATAATAATAATAATAAAAAATAATCCTAAGGAAAACAATAGGGCTCTCGCCCTCCAGGCTTGAGCCCTAATAATAATAATAAAAAATAATCCTAAGGAAAACAATAGGGCTCTCGCCCTCCAGGCTTGAGCCCTAAATATAGCTGCAAGCAGCGATGGTGGGCTCAAGCCACCAATGCCATCGCCACCCCGGTGGCATCAGGTAAACTGTGCCCAGCGGGCACATGCATTCACAATATCCCTCTGGCAGTGAGGTTTTAAAGGATATGGCAGTTAAAGGGTTAATCCGAATCATCTAGACTTTAAAATCACATTCACAGAACAATATATATATATATATATATATATATATATATTTAGTAACACTTTACAATAAGATTTAATTTATAAATATTGTTAACATGAACAATATTTATATAGCATTCATTCATGTCAGTTAATATTCCAAACTTAAACATTAAAACATTGTTTTATTGTGATTTGTTTCCAAGCACATTGTACCAATTCCAAACCATATCAATCTTAAAGCTGCAGTAGGGAGCTTTTGACGATCTAGCGGTTAATAAACAGAACTGCTCGCGTCTTGCGGAAGAACATTGTAGCTGGAGCTACTTCTCTCTGTTTATGTCTATGAAGAATCACAAAGGTACTGGGTTACTCCGCTGAGCTTGATTTTTTTCACAGATTATCTGTCTCATATTCTACTGTCAGGACATAATGACAGGTTTAATAAATATGTAAAAAATAGTATTTTTACAAAAGTTCCCTACAGCACCTTTAATAACTACCATTATTTTTTATTTAATAATTTATGAGTGCTATACAATAGTCCAGGAAAGCTGGAAGAGAAAAACTCCTTATATTCATGTGTGCAGAATTATTAGGCATGTTTTCTTTTACAGATGAAATGCGCTAAAAAAGAGTTTTAACTCAAACTGTTTTAACTCAAAGTCGAAAATTATGAAATACCCATGAGAAATATCAAACACAAATGCAATACAGAAATGGATAAGTTAAGACTTGACCATTGTACAAAAATGCTGACTGGGTCATGAGGTCAGAAAAGAAGAAGAAAAAAAACAGGTCAAGAAGAACTGACAAAAATAATTGCAAAATAATTAGGAATTAATGTGAAGATTAATTTTTAGTCAATTCTGCAAGACAGACTTTCAGGAAAGGAGGTGGAATAAAAATGAGCTCCTAAATCTTAATCCCGGATTCAGGAAAATATATTCCTCAAACCATCGGACAAGAGGAGGTGGTGCTGGTCCTTCACGAGTCACTATAATCTGTTCATAAAGCCTATATATAAAGTCTTAATATATAGTATTTCACAATACTTCATGGTATTCTAATCAAATAATTTTTTGGAATCTTAGATCTCTCAGAACCTGACACATTGTAATTCTGAGACTCCAGGAAAGTGGCAGTTCTGTAAAATGTTGGCGCTGGAGACTAAATGCTCCCTGATAGTTTCACACCTAATTCACTTAACACACACACACATTACCCACAGTGACAGAGGGACAGAGTGATATCAGATGTATGATAGTTTTTTAATTTTCTATCATCCATATAGTGTTGTATAGTCATGAAACTATGCATATTTCACATATTTCCTATGTGTACATTTTTTTGAAGTGTTTAGAAGCTGCACTTAAAAAAAATAAAATAAAAGACATTTACTGGTTACTTTTTTACTGTTATTTCAAAAAATCACCACGACAAAACCATTCAAGCTATTCAAAATTCATTCGCACCTGTTCTGTAAGATACATTCTTTAAACAGTGGTAAAATAGGATGTGGTGCTGATCCTTCAGGAGTCACTCAAAACGTATCTGTCCATAAAGCCTATAAAGAATTATTCTTAATATACAGTTCACAATACTTCAGCTTGTTATTCTAATTAAGTGAGGGTCTTTTTATCAGTAAAATACATAAAATACATATTATTTTTCTTTGAAAGACTTCTATAAATGATTTAAATCATACTTGTTTCTACAATAATTATTTAAAAGTAATCCTATAGCTCCGTCTGGTGGCCATTATTGGTACTAAGAATTGCAAGCTTGATTTATATGTTATGATAGTTTTAATTTTATGCTGGCTCTTGAAAATGATAAAGCTATGAAACTTACTGTGCTTCCTTCAAATGATGACTTCTACGTATATAAAAAATTATGAAGAGTTGGAATTAAAAATTTTAAAGATATAGTAAAATAACTATTGTATTTTTTTATGTTACTTTAATAAATCGCTATGGCCACACCATTTAAGGTATCCTAAACCCATTCGAAATTGAACATCTTCAGTATATGGCTTCATGTTAAAACAGTAAAACAGGTGTGAACTACTTGTGTCTTCTTGGAGGAGTATGAATTCATTTACAGGCTGAGTTTATCATAAATCCACAATAACATTTCTGAGTTCTGTATCAATCTGTGTTGTTGTTTGTTTATTTTTATTTTTTTATTTTTCATAGGAAGATAACTGACCCTTTACTCTCCTTTTTAATAAATGTGCCTATAAACCAAGAACAAGCTATTTATAGCTGTATGGATTTACATTTAAAAAATTAGCCTACGGCAATCATTCTAAACAGCTTGAATAAAACCTGTTAATATTTATTATAGACCACTGTAACTGTGTATAATCTAACAAACAAGTTTATTATGAAAATAAAAGTGTGTTCACCAGATAAATTGGACGATAAAGAAATTGCTAACAATAGTATAATAGAGCATGTTTTAGGTTTTTAGGCGTTTAGATGCAGAAATGGACAAATCAAATGTAAAATAAAATATAATTGATTTAATTAAATATAGATTAAGTCTTGTTAGAGCAAAATAATAAATAAATACCTACACACATTAAAAAAGCAGCCAAGATTAATGAGTTTAATTTTTTATATAGATTAAAATTGAAGACAGAAGCAGCTGGTATATGCGGTCACTTAATATTAAAATCCAGTAGATCCACTTCAGATTTATTTCTCAACAGTTTATGTTCACGTGGCTGTTTTCGTTTATATTAGCCAAGCTATTGTGTATTTTGAAATAATCTTGTCCGTGATGTGTTCGTTCTTACGACGAAAGGCAGAATCCTGCAGCTCAAAAGATATATGTTATTATGCCAGTCGCGCTTTCAAATAGTCTTGCACACATAAACGGGTCACAAACACCTGTATTTAGCTCGTGTTGTGTTATAATGGGTGTATTGTGTGCATTTATGGCAATAATTTATTTTAAAAAGCTCTTAAACAAGAATAAATTCGTTTGTTTTGAACTTGTGACACTGTACGCGCTGATCGGAGGCAGTGATTTCAGATAGGCAGCCGCAAATATTTCATTTTCACACAAACAGTTCAAAAACATCTTAATTTAGCTCTTGGTGTGTTCTAATTGGTGAATTGTGTGACATCGCTGCAATACTTTATTTTTAATAGCTATAAAACAAGAATAAACTCGTTTTTTTCTGAGCTCATCATTCCACACGCTCTTGTTTAGAGCGGTGATTCATCTCTCGTGTTTCTCACGTATCACTGACCACACATCCATTATTAATGAGCCCTGACCTGGTAATAATCATATATGTTGGTTTAGCTTGTCAGTGTGAATTAAATCCAAGTATTATTTTGTATTTTAACCGATTTAAAAGTGAAACCAAAAGACAGTCTCCTCCCTTTTTTAGTTCAGGATATGTACCTGTAGGGGCGCTATTTCTCTCAGACAATGGAAGTCTAAGCACACACACTCAAACAGAGGGACAGAGTGAGATGAGATGTCTGAGAGTTTTTTAATTTTCTGTTATCCATACAGTGTTGTAAAGTCATGAGACTATGCATATTTACTCAGAATAACTTTTTTTTCTGTATGAAAAAAGGTTTTGAAGTGTTTGGAATTTAAAAATGCAGGCAAATTAATAATTCCATTTTTACTGTCATTTAAAAAAATCACCACGACAAAACCATCCAAGCTATCCAAAACCCATTCACAATTTAAGTTCCTCAATGTTTTTTCAACATGTAGACAAAGTTTGGTGTTTATAGTGTTACTCTCCTCTGAGCAGTATGCATTAATTCACAGCTAAATGTAAAAAACAATCCACATTCAAATCAAAATAGCCGACTTCCTGTTGGTCGTAGCTAATGACTGTGAATTAGAAAGTTGTCCGTCTTGATAAGAACAATTTTTGTACTGAGTTTGGTGTCTGTAGCTAAAACTAACCCCCCCACTTTTGACAAAAGGTGGCGCTATAGAGTGCCTCTTCCACGCCCTCTTATGAACTTTTGCCAGTGTCTAGCTGTCACTAATACTGATATGTGTTCTCAGTTTGATGAAATTCTAAGCATGTTATATGCCTCAAAATCACCTGAGAAGTATTCCAGTTTGACATGTTGCCACGGCAACAATATTTTTAGATATCAATATCCCCCCAGCAGATTTATATCGGCTGTGTTTTAACATTATTCTGATGAAGTTTGAAGCAAATCGAGTAAAAATAAGATGCTGAATTCAAAGCATTTTGAAAATGACACACTTCCTGCTGCCAGTTGGTGGCGCTATAACTTTGACTCCTAATAGTCACATATATGCGATCGACATCATACAATGAATAATCTGATGAAGTTTGATTACAATTAGGAAATGTATGTGGATGGTATTAGACACTTCCTGTTTCTCAATTCTCGCCATAAATTCAACGCCTCGCTACGAGCAAACCGTTCGAGATATCAAAAATCCCCTGGCAATTTTTCATCCCCAATGTCTTGAGATCATGTTGACCGAGTTTGGTGTCAATCGGCAAAAAACCCTATGACAAGTATTTCAAATTCCAGAGCATGCGCTTTTTACATAACTCTAAATAGCTGACTTCCTGTTGGGCGGAGCCTATGACATGCAATACGAAAGTTGTTCAGCATGATGAGATCTATATGTGTACTGAGTTTGATATTAATATGTGCAAGTATGTGTTAGCTATGCATCAACATTTCTGACTGTGATCCAGGGGGCGCCGTAGAGCCCCTGTGCCACGCCCGGGTCCCAGCCTCTGCAGGCTCCTAAAGGCCACAGATTCCAAAGTGTGCGCAAATTTTCAAGAGTTTTTGAGTATGTTAAGGACCCCAAAAGCCCCCACAACTTTGACGAAAAATATGAATACTAAACCCTAAATATCCAACTTCCTGTTGGGCGGAGCCTATGACATGCAGTACGAAAGTTGTTTGGTTTGATGAGATCTACATGTGTACCGAGTTTCGTGCGTCTACGTGCAAGTATGTATGATATATGGCCCTCAGTATTCCAGGGGGCGCTGTAGAGCCCCTGTTCCACGCCCGTGTATCAGTCTCTGCCCGGCCCTAATGGCCGCAGGTTCCAATGTGTGTGCCAATTTTCAAGACTTTTTAAGCATGTTAAGGGCCCCAAAAGCCCCCGAAACCTTGAAGAAAAATAATAATAATAATAACAAATAATCCTAAGGAAAACAATAGGGCTCTCGCCCTCCAGGCTTGAGCCCTAATAAATAATAATAATAATAATAATAATAATAACAAATAATCCTAAGGAAAACAATAGGGCTCTCGCCCTCCAGGCTTGAGCCCTAATAAAAAACAAAGCAGATACAAGAGGGTCCTCGCACCTCGGTGCTCGGGCCCTAATAATAATAATAAACAAAGCAGATACAAGAGGGTCCTCACACCATCGGTGCTCGGGCCCTAAATATTTAAAAAGAAAAGTTATTTTAAATTGTAATAATATTGTACTGCATTGCAGTTTTTAATGTAGTTTTAATCAAATAAATTGGTGAGCCTTGGGTGAGTATTTCTTTCAAAGAGATTTTTTTTTTCTTTTCAAAATATTTAAACAATCTTACAAGTTCCAAACTTTTGAATGGTAGTGTATATACATGTATGTATATTTATGAAACTGATACAAAACATGCATCATTTTGATATAAAAATCAATGAAAAATATAGCTGCAAGCAGCGATGTCGGGCTCAAGCCATCAGTGCAACGCCACCCCGGTGGCATCAGGATAACTGTGCCCAGCGGGCATAAGCATTTACAGTAACCCTCTGACAATCAAGTTTTAAGGGATGCGGCAGTTAAAGGGTTAATCCGACCAATCTAGACTTTGAAATCACATACACAGAACAATATATATAACTTTAGTAACACTTTATTTTAATATCTATAAAAAATGTATAAGGTGTGCATTGTAGCTGACCTATATGAACACATTACAATTGTTTTATGACTGCAAGTCTTTCTTCTCAAATGCTATTGAGCTTCAAATTTGCATTTGAGCCCATGTGAAAAAGTAGCATAATTTACATATGACTTACAGTTTGTTGTAATAAATATCAAACATTCAATTTAATTGTGCATTATAGCTGTCACCTAGATGAACAATTACAGTTGTTTTTATGACTGTAAGTCATTCTCGTCAAATGCTACTGACGTTAGAAAAGTGTATAACAATATCACATGTAACTTTAGAGACGGTCCCTAAATTTGAGACTCTAGAAAGTCCAATGTCAAGACAACTTTATGCCTGTTTTATTTTCTTTAGTTTTCTTTTCTCTGTGCCGGATTGCTGATGTCCTATACCCAGGCATAGATGTCCATCCATCAATTACGAACATTCATCCGCAAACATGAGGTCTGAGCGGTCGTGAGGGCGGATGGGAGAATGGCGCATGTTTTTTTGTTGTTTTTTTTTGAGCAACTGGGATGGTGCCCCCTCTGGGAGTTGGTGCCCTACGAAGACTGCATACTATGCATATAGGGAGCGGCGGTACAATCTCGAAGATATATTCCTCAAACCATCTTACAAGAGGAGGTGATGCTAATCCTTCAAGAATCGCATAAAAGCTATTCAAGTGTACAGTTTCCTTTTATTGCATCTTGAAATAAATATTTCTGAATTCTGAATCAAACTGGGTTGTGTTTATTTATTTATTTTATAAGACAACTGAGACTTTAATCTCCTTTGTAATATATGTGCTTTTAAACCAAGAACAATTTATTTATAGATGTATTACTGCTTAATAATGACTATTATTAAGGGAAAAGGCTTTATAATCATGAACTATTTACTAATGCTTAGCTAATGAGTGCAATTATTATAAAGTGTTACCATTGCATATACTAATGTTAACAAATTAGACATTATTTTACAGTGTTACCAAATCCTTAAATAATGTATTAGTGTTTTGTAATGATTTTAATGACCTATAAGCATTTGTGAAATAGTTTTGCTTGCATTGCAGCTTAATCTGTCAGTTGAAGAGTTTTACTGTTACATCAATGAGATTAATAAATGTCATGTCACGTCACAGGTTGTCATAGGTCAGTATCAAATGAGTTTGAAATTATTATTTGCAGCACAAATTAGGGTTCTTAGGATGTTTTTAAATCCCTAAAACTGTCAGAAAAGGATAAGGCCTAAGAGATTTCTTAACCTGTAATGAAAGGAAAAAACACCACCATTAGCAACAACAAAAACAATAACAATTTAAAATACAGATTTTTTTTTTCCTGATTATTAAAGGGATGATTAGGTCTCTCTCTCTCTCTCTCTGCCAGACAGCCCCTCCCTACAGTCCACACACACTGTCACAGTCACCAACCCCCTCACACTCCCCCTCCCTCTCCCCCTCCCTTCCCTCACACAGACAGGGTGGCCAGAGTGAGATCATGTAAGTTGAGAAGTCTGAAAGTTTTTTAATTTTCTTTTATCCATACAGTGTTGTAAAGTCGTGAAACTATGCATATTTCCTCAGAATGATTTGATCTTTGTATGAAAAAATGCTTTGAAGTGTTTGGAAGCTGCAATTTAAACATACAAGACAATTAATGTTTCCCTTTTTACTGTCATTTCAAAAATTCACCATGACAAAACCGTTCAAGCTAACCAAAATCCGTTCGCAATTTAAGTTCCTCAATGGTTTTTCTTGATGTAGACAAAGTTTGGTGTGTATAGTGTACTTCCCCTGGGAGGAGTATGAATTAATTCACAAAAGAAAATTCCCAAAAATCCATATTCAAGTCAAAATAGCCAACTTCCTGTTGGTCGTAGCTTATGACTGCGAATTAGAAAGTTGTCCGTCTTGATAAGAACAATTTATGTACCAAGTTTGGTGTCTGTAGCTAAAACTAATCCCCCCACTTTTGACAAAAGGTGGCGCTATAGAGTGCCTTTTCCACGCCCTTTTAAAAGCTTTTGCCATGGTCTAGCTATCTTTAATACTGATATCTGTTTCGAGTTTCATGTAAATCTGAGCTAGTTATCTGCCTCAAAATCACCAGAACAGAACATTCAAGTTTGACACGTTGCCATGGCAACACTATATTAGATATAAATATCCCCACGACAGATTGTCTTCGGCCGTGTTTTGTCATTATTCTGATGAAGTTTGAAGCAAATCAAGTAAAAATAAGATGCTGAATTCAAAGTGTTCTGAAAATGATTCACTTCCTGCTGCCAGTTGGTGGCGCTATAACTTTGACTCCTAAAAGTCACATATATACGATCGGTATCATACAACGAACAAACCAATTAAGTTTGATCAAATTCAGCAAATGTATGTGGATGTTATTATACATTTCCTGTTTCTCATTTCTCGCCATAATTTCAACGCCTCGCCACGGGCAAACCGTTCGAGATATCAAAAATCTCTTCGCAATTTAGCATCCCCAATGTCTTGAGATCGTGTTCACCGAGTTTTGAGGTGAACGGGTGGAGTTCCTCAGAGGAGTATATCAAATTCCAGAGCATGTGTTTTTCATAAAACCCTAAATAGCCAACTTCCTGTTGGGCGGAGCTTATGACATGCAGTGTGAAAGTTGTTTGGTTTGATGAGTTATATATATGTACCAAGTTTCATATGTATACGTGCAAGTATGCATGATATATGGCCCTCGGTACTACAGGGGGCGCTGTAGAGCCCCTGTGCCACGCCCGTGTATCAGACTCTGCCCGGCCCTAATGGCCGCAGGTTCCAAGGTGTGTGCCAATTTTCAAGAGTTTTTGAGCATGTTAAGGACCCCAAAAGCCCCCGAAACCTTAGAAAAAAATTAGAAGAATAAAAAAAAAAAAAAAAAAAAAAAAAAATAATCCTAAGGAAAACAATAGGGCTCTCGCCCTCCAGGCTTGAGCCCTAATAATGCAGTTCAGTTAAAGTTAATGCTCTCTCTCTCGCTCTCTTTCTCTCTCTCTCTCTCTCAATTATAAGAATTGACTCATAAGAGTCATTTGTAACGATTCATTAAAGAAACTGACTCATAAGAGTCATTTGTATAGCGCACCCAAGCACAAAAAACAAGGCATCTCTTTTTCTTTTCTTTTTTTTGTGTGCGAGAGATGCGTGTTGGATGGAAAATAAGACTAGATGCGAGATTGAAATGAAGGACTGTAAGTGCAATGGTTTTTTGATGCCCCTCTGTGAAATGGGCCCTCAACAGAATGCAATTTGGATTGAGCTTTTTTTTAAGGGATAAAAACACGGCTGTATTTTTCATTTTTTTCATAGTCTCTTGTTCTCTCTCTGTCTGTTTGTTTCATAGTCTCTTGTTCTTGTTTTCTCTCTTTTGTTTTTCTTTCTCCCAGAATGATGATGTTGCAGAGAACAACGGGGAACAGTCTCTCGGGCGTAGCAATGCCCTTCCAGACATCTCTCTGGTAAGCCCTTCAGTTTGAGGATGAACAGGAAAGATAAAAGAGGGGGAACAGAGAGAAAAAAGAGGGAGTGGTGGAATCTGCTGAGGTGTGCAATAAAGGACATAATGAGAACTGATATTGAACACCTTGAAAATGATCAGGGGCAGATTATGACCCGTTTTGATGATGGCGTCTGAATGAAACCCGGTTATTAAAACTCTCAGCATAGGGGTGGCAGGTATGACCAAAATGTTAAATCACAGGAAACGTAATTTTGTATCAAAATATATTTCATATATAGTTTTTAATTTTAATCTAGCAAATACCATTGATTTTCTATATATATCAATCTCTCCTGTTCACATATTTTATACTGTCATGCCGCCTAGCTCGATCTCAAATGTTTGTAAAGGCACGGCTACTCAGACAGTTGTTTGATGGAAAGAGAGAAATAGACGAGATGATGACACTTGTTGCTGGGCTGAAGGCTGCCCGTTGTGAGAGAGATGGCCGAGGAAGATTGGGGTCTTTCTCAGAGAGTTTCCTGTTGGTATTCTGATGAAACCCTATTGAGCTCCAGAGCAACTCTATCAGGCACGTCCACAGGCGCAGGTCAGGAGCATGTGAAAGTAAAGTTTCCAGAGAGCATTCAGGCCCAGATAATAAAAAAAACACACACAGGCACCTCACATTTCATTTTGATTGCTTTCTGATGGCATTGACATTCATCATTCATCTGGCTTGTGCTCACCATGTTTCAGCCTTAGTTTGTTCATTTCCTTTCACTTATTATTATTATTATTTTATTTTATTTTTTTGCTTTGCCACTTGATCTGAATGAACCGATTGTTCTTGTCCTCAATGCAATGATTTGTGGGTAATTGTGGAATGTTTTAAGGTATGGGTGTATACAGTATGTGAATGTTGCATTATAAGCTGCAAGGATTGTGTTATAGATTACTTTGAAATATCACCTGAAATATGGCATCAATAAAGCTCTCCTCTTTCATCCTAGGATGAGGTTCATTCCACCTCAGATTCCCCTCCTTCCTTTAAACCTCCTCCTCCCCCAGGGCTTCAGCGCCGGCCCGGTCGAAAAGCCACGCTTAACAAACGTCCCTCTTCTAGCTCCTCCCAATCGGGCTTGTACTTCACCGCCCCTTCTCGTTCTCAGAGTAAAGAACCCAAACACCCAAAAGCACCCAAACCTCAAACATCTCCTCTTGAAACCCTCAAAATAGATGTCCCTGCACCTCAACTTTCAGTCGTGAGTCAGCATACTATCGGACCGTTCCCCCGGGTCCAGTCTCCTAGTAAGGCGAAGCCTGCTGCTGTCCAATCCTCATCTCCGATTCCTCCACCCGCCCCTAATGTACCTGCGCCACCTGGGCCGCCGCCTCCTCCTCTTCCGGCCCCCGTCCCAGATAAGCCCGCCCCTTCTTCCCCAGCATCCAATCAGCATTTTGTCATGGTGGAGGTGCACAGGCCCAACGCAGAGCCTGATGTGAACGAGGTGCGGCCGCTGCCACAAGCTCGAGGTGAGACTCAAATATTTGATGCATTGTGGGCAGCTGCGGATAGATAATATATCATTAACTTTTGTTTTATTATTTGCATTGTATAACTTTTATAAATGTAATTGACTGTGTTTTTGCAGCCTCTTGGCCAGGACTCCCTTGAAAAAGAGGTTTTTAACCTCAATGGGACTTTCCTGGTTAAATAAAGGTTAAAAAAATAAAATTCTATTCAAATTCTATAATTTCAGGTTATTTTCACCCATTTAATGGGCAAAAAGGACAAATGTTCATTTTAAAATAAGTTCAACCAGCTATTAAAATTCAATCATTCAATATTTGTGTGTTCCATGGATAAAATAACCACGTGAGATTTAAATTACTTGTTACTTTTAATATGGTTCAAAATATGAAATTAATTATGATTAATTGGGAAAGTAATACAAAGTAATCTACATTTGTAGTTATACATTTACATATACCAAATAATATAATAAAAGATACTTGATTTTTAATGCTGTCCTAAAGTAGCTATTTTATACCTGGTTCTTAAAAACAAGCCATTTTTATTCATGTTAAAAATTATTAACATTCTGCAGATTCTGCGTGACCTATGTACATTTATGACATCAGCTGTCTACCAACTGTTTACATGTAATATAAATGTTCAATTTCAGTCTGAATAAAGCAATAATTTTTCTTTTTGTCATTTAAAGCATTTTAATAAAATTTAAATCATAAAATGCACCACATTACTTTAAAATCTGGTCAATGGTTGCATAAGTCACATGACAGATAAAAATATTATTACTGAGTATGAGACAGCATACTGTGTAGTAGGTACAACATTTGGTTAGAAACTTGCTTTGCGACCATTAAGGATGTTTTACGTAGTATAAAGGGTAGTTTGAATGAAATTCGGACATACTGCATCCACCACGTTGTCACTGCCATATAACCTACAGTGTCAAGTGGGTTGCTACACTGCCATTCACGGATCCTCTCCCATGGTCTCATGGGATACTAAAGTGTCCATCAAATGCACACTTCAGTATCTTTAATGAAGTAGGAGGTCATTAGGGTACTTTTCACCATGGTTTTATTAATATAAAAATGATTTTTGACTGATATATAGTATGAAAGTAGGTATATTCATAGGCAGGTTATGTGTTCCTATATCAGCTCAAAATATAAAAAATGTTTGATATCCTGCGATGGGATGGAATCATATTCTGAAGCTAAAAAACAGCCTGCTCAAAATAACCAAGATCTACAACCTGGCAGTGACCTTTGGCAACTAAAGATGATCAAGAGGGCAAAAATCTAAGCAAAAGTGGTGTATTCCAGACTTAAGTCTGTTTTTCACAAAGTTGGAATAACAGAGATAGATAATGCAATTGTAACAGCTTCATCCAGCTTGTGAAAGTTAACCTTGGACACTGTGCAAATGCTAACATAACTTGTAATTAATACTTTAAATGTTCCATTAAGTGTCCAAGTTTAAAAAAAAAAAAACAGAAACTGTAGCTGGACTACACAAAAATCACTACACTTGATTCTAACTGTATATAAATTCACTTATTGTTCTTGTAGGAGGGACATTATCCCAGCTGTCAGACAGCGGACAAACCCTCAGCGAGGACAGTGGTGTGGACATTGCCGAATCTGGACGTCTCAGTAAGGATAGCAGCCCACGTCCTGCCCGCACCAGAGCCCCACGGGATGGGCACGGGGGAGGAGAAACATCTGCCAAACCGGTGAGACCGAGAGAGAGAGAGAGAGAGAGAGAGAGAGAAGGATGTGTGAGAGTTAATGACAGTGACAGAGGGTTGGCGTTAAAAGTGTGAATGAGAGTGAAAGAGTGTTGACAGAAGAGTGCAGTCACATAAATCTGTTTCCTCCCCCCTCCCTCTGACTGAGCGTGCTTGACTTTTTAAAAATTCATTTTTACTTTTCTTCTTTTGGTACATACATCTCCTTTAGTTTTTCTGTTCTTTCTTTGTTGACTCGTCCACTTCATCTCATCTCATATCACTGATCCAACAGCTCTCTGAAAAACCAATCTCAGTGTGCTGAATCAAGACGCGTCCGTCTTCCTTCTGGCCGTCCTTTAGCTGTTTGCTTCCCGGCTTTCTTATACGCATGAGCTGTGTTGCTGTTATCGCGGAGTGAACTAATAGTGCTTTCTGAGGACACTTGTGGTTGGGCGTAAGCCACTTCCTGTGGCCCTATTTTAGGCCGTCAGACACAAAAAAATGAGTATCATCAAAGCCAAATGTGTCTTTGCTTCCTATCTCTGTTCCCTTTCATTCTCTCTCCCTCTCTTTGATTTGCTACTCTCCTGTCTCTCTTTTCTCTATCCTCCTCTCCCCATTTTTCCATCCTGTCTCTAATCTGTCTGTGAATCTACCTTGCAGCCGGGTCTGTTGGAGCCTACATCCACTCTAGTGAGAGTGGCAAAAAGCGCCAGTACTCTGGGCATCGCAATAGAAGGAGGGGCAAACACACGTCAGCCCCTCCCACGCATCGTTACCGTACAGGTGAGTAGTCCATACAGGGTTCTGTTATCTACAGAGTTATTTTATTTAAAATAATACAAATAAAGTAAAATAAAAAAATATTTTAAAACATAATTTATACTTATGATGGTAAAGCTGAATTTTCAGCAGCCATTAATTCAGTCTTCCATGTCACATGATCCTTTAGAAATTATTCTAATATACCGTATTTTTTTGGACTATAACTCGCACCTGAGTATAAGTCGCATCAGTCCAAAAATACGTCATGATACGAGCCCTCTGGCGGCTGTAGACGGTAATGTTTTCTCTTGTTAATTTTGATAAATAAGTCGCACCTGACTATAAGTCGCAGGACCAGCCAAACTATGAAAAAAGTGTGACTTATAGTCCGGAATATACGGTACTGATTTGTTGTTCAGGAAACATTTCTTATTATTATCAACACTGATCATTTCACTGATCAGTTCTTTTAATATTTTTGTGGAAACTGTGATATATGTTACTGATGGTATTAAATTATGTAATTGATTTCTTTAGAAGTAAAACTACAAAAAATTCCAAAATATACTTTTAAGTATTATATTTAATGAATCTCACACTGTTTGTGCTACATATACAAATGACACTACGAATCGTGAAGTTCAAGGAGAGGAGTTCTATTTCTGTTCTATTATCTGATTTTGCCCTGGAAGATGGTAAAATGTGAGCGACGGTAGTCATATCTAGCAGCGAGAATGTCATGGAGACTTGTTAGGGGGTTCTTTAGAGTTGGTTTAGTAAGCAACCTCCTAAAAAACCCTAGCATCCTCATAGCAACTTGTACATTCCACTTTGCAACAGGATAGCAGCACCTTGACCAACATCCAAGCAACATGGTGTGATATTTGCACAGGCAAGCGCCTCACATTTTTATTCCTGCTGTAGTTCATCTAACAATACTGAACCTGAGTATGACTCACAATAGTACTCTGTGGTACTATTGGGCAGCTGCCAGGTTTTACAGTTGATTATACAATATCAAAACCCTCTGTCAGGTCTAAAGCCAATGCAGAGCCTCAGACAATGACAGACACAAAATGAGTCCCAATCATGTGCTCCCTGCCGTCAGTCATATATAGGTCTATAAGAGAGCCGACAGTCTTGCTGAATTAAATAATGAGCACAGGAGCTCGTTATAGACCTCCAGCTGTAGTCAGCTGTTGATGTTTGATGCCATTGTGGCAGTGGATTATTCCTGGTTCTGTCTTTTCTAGTACTTAAATTCTCAAGCACACTGTTGAACAGGCTAGTGTGCAATTTGTAGAGCGAGTTTATGTGTGAAAGGCTCTCTATGTCAGACTGCGCTGGAGAGAAAATGATGTGCATTTTAAGGAGGGGACTGATTCGGTTGTGAAAGACGAATCTGAAATTACAGTGCCACTGATTGCAGTTGATTTAGCAGCAAATCAGCACATTCTTAATAAAAGATTGAGAGACAAAAAAAGAGCAGAGGCAGGAGAACAGGAGAGACTGAGCTAAAATAAGAATGTGAGCGACAGTGAAAGTTAGCTAGAAGAAAGGAAGTAAATGAAAGCGATTGAAAGATGTAGAAAGTGTATCTGGGGAGGAGAGAAATGGACAGGCTTGAGTGGGCTTTAATTCCCAGGCTGCAGTCGGTTCATCAGCATCATAATGAAGAAAAAAAAAATGCCTGGAGATTAGATAATGCGGTGCTCTTTTGTTTTCGATCATTTTGGGGCGGTGAATGAAAGAAGACACTGTGCTGGTGAGAGCTAAGTGAGTTACTCTTGCTTTTTAACCTCATTAGTTTACTACTTCCTGTTGTGTAAATTCTGGCATGCTCTGAAGCAGGCTGACTTATGATCAATAGTTTCAGGCCAAGGATTAAACAGGGTTAAATTGGGATTTTGGAAGCAAGGAGTCCCTAATATCTGTTGCTCTAAATTATTATCTCCCCCAAAAAAGTATAAGATAAATGATCAGTCAAAAATGTTATGATGTGGACTGTTTGATGGATATTGCACCGAAAAATGGCAAAAAAAAATTGTAATCTGAAATCTGATTGGTTGGGTTTACGTAACTTCCAGGTGAGGTTCTTATAGCTTAGCCATTTTTATTTTATTTCATCCTGAGAAACAAAGGTGGTTAAAATGTACCAGTGGTTTGTTTTCAGTTCAGAATTGTCAGTAGACACTTTTATGAATGTACAGAAATTCTGACTGCTAAGACAGCACACATTTCTTTGGTGTTATCAAGTGTTTAAAGAGACTGCTGCAGGATTATTCGAAAGAGCTGGCACTATCATTTAAAGGGACAGTTCCCCCCAAAAATGAAAGCCCTCTCATCATTTACTCACCCTCATATTGTTCCACACCTCTGATTTTCGTTCTTCTGTGGAGCACAAAAGAAAAACATTCTGAAAAAATTACTTTTTTTGTGTCCATACGATAAAAGTTTTTGCTGGAGTCCAGTGTTGTTTAGACACAGCATTCTTCAAAACATATTCTCTTGTGTTCCACATAAGAAAGTCATGCAGGTTTGGTACAACAGGTTGAATAAATTATACATTTTTCATATTTTGATTAAATATCCCATACAGGAGTATTTTAGTATTATTTATGTATTAACATGCTCATTAATAGTATTTTATATTTTCAATTATATTTTTTTTTTATTTCGGTTGTTCTTGACCAGACTGAAGTGACCAGAGATCAGCTGTAGGATCTGCCTTCACTTCAGCTTAGAAACGTTAACTTAATAAATGAACAACTTAATTTCAGATTCAATTTCTCTAGAATGATTAAATCTGGGTTTTCAGGAAACTATCAAGATTTTCAACTCTGATGAATACGTCCTTCTTTGATTTCCCAGTTTAAATGCACAAACAAATGCCATATGTTCAATCTAAATTCAGTTTTTACCCAGAAGGAAATATAACATTCTACTCTGAGCCAAATCTGCACTGTGTGACTGCAAGTGTATTTAGCACCAAAACTGGACTGACATCCATATCCTGCTTCTATGTGAACATAGCTGGTTTGAGTCAATCAATTTATCTTCATTTTGTCAAACTTTCTCCATTTTCTTTCCCACAGAGAGGTGGTTCGGCTCATAACTGTGGACAGTTGAAGGTGGGTCAAGTGATCCTTGAGGTAAATGGAGTGTCTCTCAGAGGAAAGGAGCATCGGGAAGCCGCACGACTCATCGCAGAGGCCTTTAAAACCAAAGAGAAGGACTACATTGACTTCTTGATCACAGAGTTCAATGTTGCTCTATAAGACCGTATGAGTCCCATAATGCTGATGGAATAAAAGAGCACTGGGACGCACCACGACCAAGATGTCTTGTCATGATTAACCCCCAGAATCCTGTTACATGCTAGACTTCAGCTCATCCTCTTCTGTGGTGTTTTGAAACCAGTCACTGTTTGAAAGGCCGTCTTGCGCGAGCCAACCCGGCGTTGACCTTTCCGACGGCAAATGCCAGGATAGAGCAAACGTTCAGTCTGTGCTGGCCGGTTTGTTTTAGAAGATGGGGCCATCTTTTCAGTTGGCTTATTCTTTATGAGATTCTATAATGAAATTTGGTCTCCTGACCGCAATATGGCAAGAGACTCTTCAGCGAGCTTGGATCTGTGTTGTGTTTTTGATATACGATACCATCATAGAGTCTAGGCCCAGCATCTTGTCCTGGTGTGAGAGTTTATGTGAATTTTTTTTTTAAAGCCATAGCTATTTTATAAGAAGGAAGTGAAAATGGATAAAATGCATTTAAAATATATATTTAAAGAAATCTACGTAACTGCTGATTATAGTAAATAGTGACTAACCCCATAGAGATTCGAACTGAAATACTTCTTTGTACAGATTTCTGTGAGCAGGAATGATGAAACATCTGTTATCTGCCTTTTTTTTTTTTTTTTACTAGTCAGCCGATTTTAATTTTTTTATTATTGTATGTGCTGTTTTTCTTTCTTTTTTTTTTTTCTTTTTTTGCATCATACGGTTATTACTAAACCTATATTACTACCTATATAGGCCATAGACAGCAAGGCAGCTCACTAGATTTTGGGAATAGTCTTTGAGACACAGCGGCATTGTAAAGAGTCTGAGAAAGAAAAATCATTCTCAGTTTTTTTTTTAGATTTAGCGAGAAAATGAGAAGACCCTTTATCCAGTTATGAGTGGTGAAGAAGAAACGTGACATTGCGATCAGAGACGAGCAGCCATCGAAATTAATGAAAAGTTTAGATCTTCAGCGAGGGATCTGACTGATGCTTTGAAAAAAATGCATTCAGACTGGGATAAGATGGCAACACAAAGCAACAATGTATCAGTCATGTTACATAAGATGGAACAAGTGGGAGAGGAAATTGAGAAATGGTGTTATTGTAATGTGTGTGAGTCTGTCTGTCTTTGAATGCAGAGGCAGAGTGTGAAACAGTCCAACAAAGCCAAGATATGTGTATGTGAAAAACTACCTGAAGCTTTGACGTATTGACTAGTGCAAGCACAGGACTGTTCATTTCCACCTGCCTACCCTCTCTATCTAAAGCCCACCTACTGTAAATCACATATGCCACCATTTTCACTCCTCTACAGTCCCACACATTGCCTGTTAGTCTCAGACATTAAAATAGTGTGTGTGTGTGTGTGTGTGTGTGTATATATATATATATATATATATATATATATATATATATATATATATATATATATATATATATATATATATATACACACACACACACACACACACACACACCTTGGACCACAAAACCAGTCTAAAATGTCTTTT
Source organism: Carassius gibelio (assembly GCF_023724105.1). NCBI lineage: Eukaryota > Metazoa > Chordata > Actinopteri > Cypriniformes > Cyprinidae > Carassius > Carassius gibelio. Next base: position 7,077,303 of record NC_068391.1, on the reverse strand, counting down.
TTTTTTTCAATTAAGATTTATACATCATCTGAAAGCTGATTAGGACTTCCACTGATGTATGGTTTATTAGGATTGGACATTGTTTGGCAGAGATACAACTTTTTTGAACATCTGGAATCTGAGGGTGCAAAACAATCAAAATACTGAGAAAATCCCCTTTAAAGTTGTCCAAATGAATTCTTAGCAATGCATATTACTAAACAAAAATAAAGTTTTGATATATTTACAGTAGGAAATTTACTAAATATCTTCATGGAACATGATCCTTACTTATAATATCCTAATGATTTTTGGCATAAAAGAAAAATTTATAATTTTGATCAATACAATGTTGTTGTTGTTTTGCTATTGCTAAAAATATACGACAGCGACTGATCTTGTGGTCCAGGGTCACATGTATGGTATAGCTATATATTTTAAGGAAATTATTTGTAAAAAGTTGATAATATAATTCTTAATTCTTCTCCATTATATAGCCGAGGTGCTCAGAGGGAAGACAGGCAAGACAGAATGAACAACTTCTATAGGTGCAAAAAAAATATTTTTCATACTCCGTATGTTTGTCTTGTTTTGTAGTACAAATATCTTAAAATTCTTAAATCCCAGAAGGAAAGTTTGCTGATAATTTATTCACCGTCAGGCCAACCAAGATGAAGAGTTTATTTCTTCAACAGAACAGATTTTGAGAACTTGAGCATTACATCACTTGCTCACCAGTGGATCTTCTACAGTGAATGGGTGCCGTCAGAATGAGAGTCCAATCAGCTGATGAAAACATCACAATAATCCACAAGTAATCCTCACGACTCCACTCCATGTAGTCTTGTGAAGTGAAAAGCTGTGTTTGTGTTAAAATAATCTTAATACAAAGGGACAAGATATTTTTTCTTACATTTCCTCAATTAAATGTATGAACTTACTTAAGTTTAATATTTTTTTTTAGAAAACAAGACTTGATATCTTTTTGCTTCTCAAGTAAATGTCTTGTATTAGTACTATTTAAATATCTGTACTAGTAAACAAGACAAAAACACTGTGTAAGAAAATAATGTGTATCACTCATTTTGTTGCATATTTGTTTATTCCTCATCTTTATTACTTCCTGCAGTTGGACATATTTTCCTTTAATTTATTATTATTATTATTATTTGGCTTTCATCAGTCAACTGAATGCAGTAAAGCATTTATGCAGTCAAATCTTCTCCCTTGAAATATCAGTTCTGCAAACACCTGCCTGACAGCATTAGGAATGATATGTACTCTTTGCTTCGATGCTCATCCAAAAGTCCTGAATGCATGAAAAGCTTCCAGGGAAGGGGGGGTTGGGGGGGGGGGGGTCTTTGCACCAGCATCTCAACCCACTGATGCAGCTCTTCAAATGGAGATCAGTTCTCTGCAGCACACGTGTGGAGCCATAGAGCTGTGGGTTTTCATTGGTGGACAGGAATACAGATCAAAGAACAAAGCATGTCTGACTGTACCGACCTTTAAATATAACCTTGTTAACAAAATTTGGAAAATGCAAATGTACAGTTTAAAACATAAACTTAAATATATATATATATATATATATATTAAAGGCAATTATACAGTAAATATTAAATAAACATCAAAATAGAGCAAATGTATTAAGAAAAAAAAAAAAAAAAACACTATATTATTATCAAGGTTGCATATGTTGCCGGAATTTCATGCTAGTTCGGATCAAAATGTTATTAATAGAATTAAATTAACTACAACAGGGTTGGAGTTGGTGCACACAGGGAATACAACAAATAAAAATTGAGGAATTATTTACTTATTTGATGTGAAATTGTTAAATAATGTTGATTAAATTATGATTCATGTTGGATACCATTAAGGAGGTCATGACCTCTGATTTGGGACAGGAAATATTACCATTTGATGAAGGGTATTTTACATATCTAATACTGGTAATGCTTCTAAAATGTCGTGAAACACTAATTGTGGAGCGTACCAAATGCAGGTCTGGATAACCTTTCAAAACCGCATTTATGACTTCACAAGTGATGGGTTTTGATAGTCCAAAGTTAAGAAGAGTTAAGCCCCTTCATCCTGCTGATATCTGCTGGAGCTGTGACTGACAGCATTTGAAAGACTCAACATTTCAGCTTGAGCTCTCCTACTTGACCTGCATCCAAAATAATTCCTCCGTGCTTTAACATCAACACAACAGTGCTTTTCCAGAACCATGTATTTATTCATTTTCATTGTCTTATTGTGTCTTTATACCAATTGTTTTACCTCAAACAACCCGCTGCCTTTGTTCCTCTGTCTGCTTGCCTCTTGTACAGTTTAAAAAGAAGACTACACAGCTACAGTATTTATACAGAAAGTGTGTATTTATTTTCCAATAAAGATAAAATGCAGAAAAATCGACTTTGTCTTCCCGTTCTTCATCTCCCACCAGTTTCTGGTGCTTTGTGGCAGGTACATATCTCATTAACTAATCAGTGAGATGATATATGATAATGTAAAATTAATAGCCCCTTACGTCTCACTAAAATATGAAGTAATCCCCTAGTAGCATGCCTTGATACCCATTTGATCAAACCAATTCATACACAAACAAACACATGATTATCTGGACTGGGGTGCGTTTCCCAAAACCATATTTCCCACTGCCAACCAACTAAGTTGCTAACAGGTTAGCAACATATGGTTTTGGGAAACGCACCCCTGGTTAGTTATCTGCAAACAGAAGGCATCTTGTTGTTTCTCATTCATTAGGTTTCAAAGCACAGATAAATCCATTAAAGGTGTGCAATGTAAACAGAAAGCCTCATTAACCATGTAGTTCATGGCTGGATGAGGAACACACAGGAAGTGAGGAAATAATTGATTGCAGACTTCATTTTGCATACGGGTTAATATTTTTTGTCTAGTAAGCTGTGTGTTAGTGTTAAAAAATAAACTGAGATTTTTTAAGGAATGTATGAATAAATAAAATGACTATATAAGTGCGATATGAACAAACTGTGGAACCAGTGGGTGGTAATAATGCTGTTTGATCTTTGTATACTATATTCTTGTACAATCGTATTCACACGTACTCCGTGCCGTGGTTATGATACATGGCTAAAATGTGTGGTAATACTTTCTGTCAGCTACAGGTTTAAAAAGTCGTTATATGGCGCCATCGTGTGGCTGATTACTGTTTTATTCGTGCGTGTTGGGGGGTGGGGGGTACTGTCATGTAGGCTATTAAGTACAGTAGGATACGTGTTGCTTTTGTCTGAGCTCACCAGAGGCTCGCTGAATGGATGGCGGAGATTCAGACAAGCGTTTAATTAACTTATGCTGCAGAACACACTGCACTCAGGAGACTACGTTTGTGTTCACGCTGGAGGAGGATTCTGACAAGATTGCTACAGATTGTGGTTCTCTGGAATAGTTGCAACCAGCAAAAGTTGCATCCACACAAGTGGGTCTTTAACAGACAGGACGTGTTGACATGATATATAAAATAAACAAATAAACATAAAATATTATAAATAAACTTCAAAAACGTGTGTGCTTGTCTTTTCAGGGTCACTTAAGAAAATTAGAATATGATTAGATCCACATTTTATTTAAAAAATTACTAGTATACACACTTCTGGATGTGGCAGTGACACAATTTAAGGCCTGTAAACCAAATTTAGTTAAAAAGAAAAAATGGAACGGTATTTTCATTTGAAAGTTCTTTCCCAGCTATTCATCTTTGCCAGGAAGCAGTGTTCTGAATGCTGATTGGCTGTTCCAAGAATTGTTGTTGTGTGGTCACCATGGCGATCTATATATATATATATATATATATATATATATATATATATATATATATATATATATATATATATATATATATATATATAGAATTCAAGGCATTGATGTTTGCCTACAAAACTACCACTGGCTCTGCACCCATTTACCTAAATGTATTATTTCAGACTTATGTGCCCACGTCTAGAATCTGCAGGTGAACATCACTTGATTGTGCCATCCTAAAGAAGCACAAAGTCATTTTTACGGACTTTTAAATTAAATGTTCCCTCCTGGTGGAATGACCTCCTCAACTCAATCCGGGCAGCTGAGTCCTTAGCCATCTTCAAGAATCAGCATCTCTTCCAACTTTATTTGACCCTCTTACTTTAGCACTCACTATTCTAATAATTACATTCTAATTATATTATATTCTAATTATATGTGTGTGTGTGTGTGTGTGTGTGTGTGTGTGTGTGTGTATATATATATATATATATGTATATATATATATATATATATATATATATATATATATATATATATATATATATATATATATATATATATATATATATATATATGTATGTATGTATATATATATATATATATATGTATGTATGTATATATATATATATATATATATATATATATATATATATATATATATATATACACACATACAGTATAAGACCTCTAACACTAACTCGCTCTAGTCTTTTTCTATTCTATCTGTTTTCTTTTTATTTATTATATTATTTAAAAGCCCTTGCTCACCTCCTTCTCTTCCAGCTTAAATGGATTTATTAACTGTGATTGTAAACAGTTAATGGTTGTATAACTTGGTTTAATTAGTTTGGTGATTTTTTTTTCTTCTTATATATCAGAAGAGCATGAAGTGTTGTTGGTAATGCATCAGTCGATCAATGGAAATGATGTTTTTCAGGTCATGTTAAATCACCTTAGTGACACTTGAGTGGACATTACGCAGGCTGTCCATAAAAACAATCATAAATGGTCAGCCATGAGAGATGACATCAATATCAGTGTGAAGGTGTGGGTGGCATAAGAGCTCAAGGTGGAATAAAAGAGAGCGATAAAGAGCCTGTTAATGGAGTGGAACAGAGGTGGTACCACTGCAGGGGATCTGGTGTGGACACCAGCCCTACTCCTCTCCCTCAAGCCCAGGCGGGTTGGACTTCAGCTGGGATGAAGAACAGGATGAGGACTTTCAAAGCCAGATGGATGAGAATGGCATCATTGGTCTGGCAGACAGTCAAGGGCAGCATGAGGTGAGGACATCAGAGATATTTGATTGATATCTGCCCATTTATTGGTCATTTAGAGCAGTCTCACCAGGACTCTTCATCAGAAAAATCTCATTACGCTTAAAACACTTGCCAGAGTTCAACTGTTTTTAATTAGAAAAATTTAGTCAATTTAAATGCCCTGGTTCTAGATTAAAACTTGCTGCAACTGTTTAATAAGCATCTTATGATTGTGCCAATCAGGGAGAAGAGGAAGAGATTGCAAAAGGCCTGTTGTGCGATGTGAAGAGCCCTAAGCCTGAGCTCTGCATAAGGGTTCAGATCAGTTAAACATACAGCTGAGTTTAAAAGCATAAAGCTACATATAGTAACAGTGTAATAAAGTAATTTTAATTTTGTATAAAAGCATTATTCATCATACTGCTGTTCAAAAGTTTGGAGTCAGTATTCAGCAAGGATGCATTAAATTGGAATAAAAGAATACTTTTACATATTCTATTTCAAATAAATGTGTTTTCAACTTTCTATTCGATATCAAGCATCAAAATCAATATGTTAGAATGATTTCTTAAGGATCATGTTACACTTAAGACTGGAGTAATGGCTGCTGAAAATTCAACTTGTACTTGTTTGGTACAATTGTATTGTTATTACAGTATCGTAGACCAAGTAAATTCAGCTTTTGTGACCATAAGAGACTTCTTTCAGTAATATATAAAAATAAAAAAAAAATCACGACTCCAAACTTTTGAATGGTAGTGTAAGTATCAGATCAAAGTATAAGATCAAAAGGGGAGGAGATAAAACAGGTCACACCTAAAACTTCAGCCAGAAGCCCTGTAACAAATTTTGGGAAAAAGACACCAAGATGGTACAAGTGGAGATAAAGTGGGGCTACCCATAAATGTATATTTCCAGAATTTAAAACAGCATTTTTGCTAACAGAATCATAATGTGATTAGTCCTTGCTTTGAATTTAGCATTATTTTCAGACTGATTATTGCTGTATATGCTTTTGTAGGAAAGAGCAGCTAAATCACCCCGTACCTGACTTTTCCAAAGTGGAGAGTGGATATAAACCTCTTAAAGGCCGTCAACCTCCTCATGATAGAACTTACACCTGGATATTCCTGTAGTGTTCAAGTCCCCTGCTGAGATCGTGAGAGAGGTCCTTTTGAGCAGCTCTGATGGGTCTCCAGGAAGTCCCTCCAGCATGGGACCCACAAGCACCTACACAGCACAATACCAGAGGAGTTCTGCTGCCCCCAGCAGGCCAGCACACTCATGCAGCAGCTACAGCTATATAAAGAGTGAATGGGGAATCACTGAAATGTGTTATGTGCATGTCCATAAAGTGAAATACAAGTATACTATTTACTGCATAGTATAAAGTCTGTAAGATTTTATTTATTCATTTATTTTAAGTCTCTTATGCTCACCAAGACTGTTTTCATTTGATTAAAACATAGTTACATAATGAAATATTATTAGAATTTAAAATAACTATTATATAATAACTGTTTTCTATTTTAATATTTATGTAATGTTTTATTATTTTAGCAGCCATTGCTCCAGTTTGGAAGTTCAAAAGACCAGAATTTATTTGAAATAGAAATCTTTCGTAACATGATAAATGTCTTTACCGTCTTTATTTTTGATCAATTGAATGCATATTTGCTAAATAAAAAATTAATAATTTATTTTTTTTTTAAATCATATTAACCCCAAACTTTGGAACCTAGTGTATAATGTGGAAGTAAATCAAATCATACTCAGTATGCAACCATAAACATTTCAAACAGTAATATTCTAAATATAATTCATATTTTTTGTTTTATGTAAAAGTAGTCTGAGATGTTAAAATCCTTGTTGATATTCGTACAGATTCCTGTTCACATTAAAGAGAGAAATTTAAGAGAATTGTATTGTGGGATGGAGTGTCCCTTTGCAGTATGCACTGGTCCTGCACTATGTTTTGACATGCTTTTCATTTTCTTTTTTTATGTAATAATTGTAGCATTACAAACATAATGATACTCAAAATGATGCTGATTTATCCAAGAGGCCAAAAGATGAAGCCATTTGTAATGTTTCTTTATTCCTCTCTCTCTTATTCTCACAGGAGGACTATAACAGGCTGCTTACCAAGCATGCAGAAGCTGAAAATACTATCGATCGACTTTGCCTTGAAGCAAAGGTTGAATTTACAGGCTTTATTTATGGTTTTATGCTTTTTTCCATTCATCTGAAGGTTGACGTAAATTCAATGCCATACTCTCCCTCGTATCAGCAGGCCTGTCTTCTTTCTGCGTGTGCTCTGATGTCGGCGAGAGCTATTTTTAGACTCCTCAGGCTGAGTCAACACAATATAAATGCAGAATCTCTTTTGTGACCGCCATAATCACAGCCCTCAGTATTAACAGCAATGTTCAAGCACAGGCTCATTTTCAAACTGCGGCCTCTCTCCGATTGTGATGTTTTTTCTTCAAATAAAAAGGGCTTATCTCAGACGACACAAACCATTTTAGAGAAACATTAGCAAACATATAAACTGAGACAATAAAAAAGCATAACTTGTATAGTATAAGTCATTATATTATCTGCGTACTTGTATATTAACTCAAATGTACAGTGATGAGCACTTTGTTTTTTTACACAGTTAATGCACAAATTAATTATTACATTTCCTTTAAAATATGTCATACTGGTTATGTTCAGTATGATTTAATGTTTCAGGGGCTTATCATGAGGGTTCAGCCATTCCCCTCCATTAGATTTCAGACAGCACACAAACCCATTACCTCACACACACTGAAATCATGAATGTGTGTGTGGTAAGGTGCATGGATATCAGCTGATTGACAATGTACTTTCATTGTGTTACTCTATCCGTTGTCTAATCTGAAAGTCCAGCAGAGGAAAACACCATTAAATGGCGCTGTTATACGTGAGTCTCCTCTGTGCTCCTTTGTGGTTCAGTCACTAGTCTGAAGTAAATCTGAGGTTCTGTCACATGGGCGGGCAAGACAGGGCTGTATTTCTTTAATGGTCTTAGCATAATGGGTGGCGACACAGTTCTTGTCGTACTTAAGATCAGATATCAACAATTATTATATCATAGTCCAGATCCAAACCTGAGATAATATGAATAAATATAATATAAACATACATTTTTTCACATTTTACTTTTTTAGTCTTAATGGTAGAGTATACCATGCAAACCATGAACATGCATTTAAAGACATTCTATGTAGAGCACAGAGGGGACATTAATTTTTTTACACAGAACTCTTATTGATTTTCGAGCATTATAGGGCGTTATGCATAGTGATGGGCACGTGGATTATTGGCAGAGTAGATTTTCAGACAGATGGTTGCTGATTTCTTTTTTGCTCAAAAAGCACTTTAACCATCCATTCATAATTGTTGTGTATGTGCTGTGTGTTTACAGGTTGTTCTTTCTTCTGAACCCCCAAAACCCAGTACAGCTATCCTGTCAGGTGTTATTCAGGAAGGGTCAAAGGTTATAACCCTCAATTTCCCTCAAGCACAGAGAGCAGAGTATATATATATATATATATATATATATATATATATATATATATATATATATATATATATATATATATATATATATATATATATATATATATATATATTCGTATATATATATATATTTATATATATATCACTTGAACTAAGGTGTCTGCCAGCAATCTGTCATGCCATATTAAAGAGTTTAAAACCACATTTGTATAAATTTCAGAACAGTCTTATAATCTCATCTAAAATTACTTGCCAGTCAAACTGAATACTTGTTAAATAATCTCAAAACTGCTTTGATCAAACAGCTACAGGTAACCAACTTTAAAATAACCTATTTGATCAATCAGATTAACAGCAGTATTTTAAACCCAAAATCTTTTTTTTTTTTTCAGGTTGATGATTTTGAGCCTCTTTTTATGTGTACTGTATGTACTATATATATACTCTACCATTGCAAAATTATTTTAAATTAATGCTTTTATTTAAAAGAATCCATAAATTTGATCAAAAGTGAAAGTAAAGACATTTAGAATGTTACAAGAGATTAGTACTTGTAACTAAATGCTGGTCTTTTAAAATTTCTATTCATTCAACTCTTTTCAACATATCACCAGCATATTAGAATGATTTCTGAAGGATCATGTGAGACTGAAGTCTGGAGTAATAGCTGCTGAAAATTCAGCTTTGCCTCACATGAATAAATTCTATATTACAATAGAAAACGGGTATTTTAAATCGCAATAATATATTGTTTGCACATAGATAAACTTGTCATTGTCTTTTGTTGCTGATGCAAATCATGATGCTATACTTCCTGTGTACTTCCTGTAATAAAAAGTTTGTCACAGACACAATAATGATATTTCTGTGTTTGATATCTAAACATCAGCTGTAGGCCTTATGTCGTTACCAGGTTTTTTAAAAGTAATTGAGGGTAACAGCAGTTCAGTCCACTCCACCATTATCAACACCTGGCTGTTTGCTCTTTCATTCATCTCTCCATTCTCTCTTTCTTTGGGCAGGCAGCAGCAGCAGATTGTGTCCCTCCCTCCGGCCCACCTGTCAGGTCACAGGTGTGTGACTCTATGGAAACTCACCCAGAGGCTCTGTTGCCAGGTAACTGTGCAGGGAACGGAAAGCAGCAGGAAACAGGAAAACTCAAAGCAGTAGCCTGACCAGCCTAGCAGAGAGCACAGAACCCAGAACTACGGGCTTAAAAGTAAAGGCCATGACTGGATCTCCTCTGGTCAGTGACTAAACTTCATTTGTGATGAACAACACCACATATCATATTTGAAGGATTATTTCTTAATGTGCATGAATAATAGAATTTTTATATTATTTTAGTAGAGCTGTTACTTGTATTAATAATGCTGAAGGATGGGGGACGTCTCCAGAGACAGACAGTGGCTTTATGGGCTCTGAGAGCAGTCAGCTCGCTCCTGCTGTACACAGTCTCCTCCAGCAGAGGACAGGGGTGAGGTATGGAGCGCCTTCACTGTATACAGCACTTGACCTGGAATTTAAAAAATAAAATAATAACTGAACTTTAAGGCAGTAGTTGTGTTACGGCTTATAATTAGGGTTAGGGAATCATCCTGCACTGTTTGTGCTGTGGACGTCCATGATACATCAATTATTTTGGCTTATAGAGAAGACTCAGGAGAGGTGTGTTATTAATATTCAAGTATGACACTTAGGCCTAAATGATAAAATAAAACAAACATTAAAGTTTATTCAGAAAATATGAAAATTTTGTTAACTGTTTTTTTGCTATCCTAGGAATTTAATCTTTATATTTTTCTCTCTCTGATGTCTGAAAGCCAAGAAAGCTGGCATGGGGATAAAACACACTTTTCTTGAATAATGCTGATATATAATGGTGAACACTTCATTAACAGTGGCCATGAATTTCTCTTTTCATCCTTTCTCTCTCTGCATCCTGCTTTTATTCATCTTTCCATATTCATTTTTTTTTTTTTATCAGAGGATGAAAAAGCACAGGACGGCCAATATCCACATTCAGCCAACCAGCAGATCTACTCTCCCAGAAGCCCTTCCCTCCATGTGCCTCATCACCACAGTGACCACCTTAAAGCCCAAAGTTACGTTCCGCTAACAAATCAGCATTGAGTTTCCGAAAGGCTGACATGGCCACTGCAGCACAAACAAGCAGAGATTTATGGCTGCTCTTTTGAGCCAGGGCTCTACTGTAGAGGAGTTCTGGGAAAAACTCCAGTGGTATTAAGTGGTCTCTATGAAATCATTTTTTTGCTTCATGACAGCCAGAGTTCCATCTGGATAATTAGATTGAATTTTCATTCTTTCCTTTCTATGATTCAGCAGGAATATATCTCTTGAATGGACTAGCTGAAGATTGTGCTGGTATGTATTCAGCTGCTCATTAAGAGGCCAGCATTAATCACCATTAGCTCTCAATAAAACGCAAACCCTGAGTGTGTATTTGAAATATCAGGAATCCCTACGGACCGCTAGGTACCTGAAATCTATTGTTGCCATTTTGATCTTAGATTGTCCAAAATGATATATGTTGGCTAAAAGTTTTAATTGATAAAGTGATTTTATGATGTTCCTCAATTCTTAGGTCTTCAGACAGGAGAAGGAATGGAGAACAAGAGAGAGGAAATTCAACAAGACCCACTCCGAGGGCAAAGATCAGTGTCTTTACCTCAACATCGGCCTCAAACTGATCTGGGTATGTTTAGCTACACATGTACATTTTTCAAAGTTAATAGTAGAATACATTTGATTGCAAAGAGATTTTCTTAATGTTCCTCAATGACAAAACACTTGGATGTCATATTGGTTTTTTGAATCTGTTATGCTCTGATAGAGATATTAAATTACTTTTGTTTCCCCTTCTTCAGCAACTGATTCTGAGCTTGTCCAGTCTGAGCCACGACCATCAACATTCAGACTTGTCCTGGTGTCCCCAGTGCCATCAAGAGGAAGAAGACAAACCAGAGGATTTGCACATCACAAAAAGGACAGTACCTGTAAGGAAAGATCTTTGATGTAACTCAACATGACATGACCAGGTACTGGTATGATGATCAAGAACAAATTGTGGTCATTTTTATTAAACATCAGCAGCTGGATCCAGCAATATTGATGAAAGTGAATCAAGCCAAGGGCCAGAACCTGCCTGCCCACATTGCATATCAGACTGCACTGGTACTTCGACACGTAAGCATCTTATCATGGTAATTGGGGATAAAGTTTACTGAACTTACAATTTCATGAACTTTCCTCCTGTCCTTTACACTTTGAATAAAAGGTCCAGTGAGGAGGAGTAGGAGCTCTCCACATCTCACACAGCCTTCCTGCAACCATTGCCCATTGTGTGGTGCATTGCAAGCCAACCAAAAAGCCTCTCAACCAGGTTTAATAATTAATTATCTATAAACCATTTTTTTTTTAGTTCGTCCTGAAGATGTGAAGTATTCGCCTAATACAACAAGAATCATGTTGACTCTCAAATATGTGTTTTTTAGCCAATCAGATGCCATTCTCGACCCCCAAAGTGAGTCAGCCAATGAGATCCTTAAAGAGAGACAAAGGAGGTGTAAATGTAACTCCCCCCCCCCCCCCCCCCCCACAGTCCTGGGCGGTCCTGTCATCCATCAACTCTGTGAGTACCTCAGGATAAAGTGGCTATTAGTTTAATTGACTTGTTTCTTCCTCTGCAACTGCTTTGATCAATGAATCAGACTGATGAGAATGAACGAGAACAACCCCCTCTCAAAATAATATTAACTGATGAGTTTTGCAGGCTTGATTAAAACTTGTCTGAGGAAATCTGGGATTCAAAATCTAATTTAATCCTGGAGGGAAGCAAAGTTTTACCATTTCAAAAATTAACATTAAAACAAAACAAAAACATTATGATGTAAAATGAAGAAATAATTTTAATACAATGAACTATTTTTAGGCGACAAGTTAAAATAAAATGTCAGATTTAAAATAAATCTGATTCATGATCCAAATACTTCTGAAATTCAAGCTTTAAATTGATTTTTCACTTATGTTAATAATATAATGAATAATATTTAATATAATAATATAAGTATTTTCTTCAGTGGCGTCAGAAATTGAATCCTACTGTTTTTAAAAGGAATCTCAAGCCGTTTCATGTTGACATCAACATGAAACATTAGCATATTACGCGCCCACTTGTTGGTCTTTCCGAATTGGTCCGAATGAAAATGCAAATTCATTATTTGCCACTATGTGCTATTTTTTGGAGTTGTAAAAATAGTGGTTTCCCCGGTAACACTGTACAAAAAGCAGCTAACAAACACCTTGACTGCTGTTGTTGGGGACTCACAAAAACTTAAATATGAACCTTTCATTAACCATGATAGGGGCAATTTAAAAATCTTACTGACCATGATATTTTGAGCAGTATTAATATGATTTATATAATTCTATATTTCTATTATATAGATTTATTAAACACTTTTTTTAACAATTAGTTTAAAGTAACATTCAACTAACTCCTCTGATGTAACTGTCCTCAACAGATTGATCATCCTGTGTCATTTCCTGCAGTTACTTCTCCAGCCCTTCGATGACACTCTTTAACATCTCACTCAGTCCTGTCAGAAATGAGAGGCCAGGGGTCAGGGGTGATCACAGATGCTTTTCCTTTATGGGCTATCAGCAGTACTCTCTAAACAGCTCTCTGACCCGCACCATCATGGCAGCTAGAAACATGAGAGAGGGCTCACATCGCATGGCTCCCTCTCTGGCTAGACAGCACTGGCGTCCTCACCCCATCCTGCACCTACTGACACCAGTGTTTGCATTTGTTCTTTTGGCACATTCTTTTATTCAAAGTGACTTTAAATGAGGAATTATACTTTTCTTCTGATGAGCTGTGAAGAAATTCACATTTGTTCATTATTCTTAGTTTACAAAAACAACACATTTTCTTATAGCGATGTGACTAATGCAGACATGCAACACTTCAGTATATATATATATATGTGTGTATATTTATATATATATATATATATATATATATATATATATATATATATATATATATATATATATATATATATATATATATATATATATATATATATATATATATATACATACACACACACACACACACAGTGCTAATAATGTAACAGATTTATTTGTACCTCCACAGTGTGACTGTGGACCCGTTTTGTTTTTAAATCTGCCAGTGACAGTAATTTTTTTTTTCTAACAGAGAAAATAAATATAGTTTTTATTTACATTACCATACATTTGTGCTATGTTTACCTAGAATTTCCAAACTGCATAACTGCACACACACACGCACGCACACACACACACACACACACATATATATACACACACACAGCAAATTTAATGTCTAATAATAATACTTATTTTTCTCTAATGTGTTTTGTATTTATAGAGCTGTACTTTTATATTATATTTACCGCTATAAATGTTTCCATAATAATAAGTGTTTTTGAACCCCTTTATATATCATACTTTTCCATATAAATCAATGTTAATATAACAAAAAAGGTAAATCAGAGATTTTGCAGACCAATGCAGTGTAGAGGTGCGATCGGAGGCCGAAGAGAAATCATGTACGGACCGTGTCGCAAAAATGTAGTGATTGCATGTTTGTAATGGAGGCCAATTTATTAGACAAGCTTAGTACATCGGTACACATGAAGTATACTTTAGTTTGTGCTTCAACACTCGCAAACATAGAATCCCATAAGATCGACAGGTTTAGGACAAACTGCGTTCTTATTGATATTCTCTGAAAAATCAATTTAAGAGAAATCAATCCAGTCAACAGCTATACAACAGCAAACCCAAAATAAGGTAATAATAAAAAAAAAAAGAGAGAGAACCATAGAAGCGTTTGCATCACAGAAAACATGTAGTGCAATATACAACCTTTCTGCCAGAACAGATTAAAGAGATTCAACTGAAACCCAAATATTAAAAAAGGGGGCTGCGTTTCATTGCAAAGCCATTCACCAGTGAAAGATATAACAGAGAGTAATAAAGAAACTATCAGACGGACAAATGAAAGATTGATATTACCTATTTTTTCCCCAGTTTATCACTACAGCTACAGCTAATACATCACAAACACAGTGGCTTCACATTGGCAAAGGAAAGTTTTACTACTTCACAGTCAGAAATTTGCACCAGTCAACAGTGAGACGAAAAAACAGTAACATATGGCATACAACAACACGCTACTCAGTGCATGTCCCAGTTAAACATCGTTTACTAACCAATGATAAGACGAGATACAATACTGAAATACAACTGGCCCTTTTTTTGAATTCCTTAAACATCTGCAAGCAACGGCCTTCTTCACACTAAACCATGAGGTCTCTGTGGAAGGAGACGTGAAAAGAAAAGTATATGGAGAGTAAATGATCCCGGAATTTAGACTGACGGAGGGGTGACGTCCGCTATCTATATACAGTGTCTCTTTCACTTTTACAGCTTGAGGCTTTGATCTGTTACTCCTTTGGCCTCCTTCCTCTTCATCACTGGAGTCCCAGAAGATGCTCCGTTTCATTTAGTTTTTTATTCTTTTTCCCCCCCAGTGTTTTAAAACATGTCAAAAGGGCCACATAGTAGCGTGCATGGCATGCACATCTAAAATGAGACAACAATTAAACGCAAGCATCTAAACTGGACGGCAGTTTAGCCTTCAGATTAGGAAGTGATATGCTTTATTTTGCCTCACTGGTCTATTTGCATACAATCCAGTCCCTCCCCCAACCACTTTTAAACCATAAAAAATTAAATAATAAAGCACAGAAAAAAAACACACCAGATTAAATAAGGAGCAAACACAAAATATGATCTACCATTTACGCATTCTAGCAGATTCCATAACATACAATATTATATTTGGTACTTTAAAGTTTATAGATGGCAATTAATAATGAAAACTCAGTTTGACATTAATCATTTGCATCCATTGTAAAACAGAAGAATACTTATATATATTTAAATATATATCAATTTATAGAATATCCTTTTAACTTCACCTATTTTTTTTCTTTTTTCAAGCAAGATGCATACACAATTTATATAGCAGTAGGTGTGATTTACAGGGCGACAGTTGAAGGGAGGGAGAGGGTAACTGGGCGATGGGGTTGGGAGGGAGGAAATTGTGATTTTAGCTTGTCTGCTCCTCGTCGGGTTTGTTCATGGCCTTGAGAGCATCCAGAAGCTGGGTGGGGGGGACGATATGGGTCGAACCTGCATAAATGAGCACCGAGGAAAGAAACAAAGAGGAAAAACTCATTCAATTTGTACATTAACTGTAAAAATGTTAAAGGTGTTTTCAGCTGTGTATCTATCTGTATATAATATTGTTGAAAATATATATTATTAATAATATATATATCATTTATACTGCTGTTCAAAAGTCAAAAGGGTCAGAAAGATTGAGCAAAGACACTTTAAAGTGATCAAAACTTAGAGTTAAGAACTTTTCTTTTAAATGTTCTATTTATAAAAAGAATACTGAAAAAAATATATCAGTTTCCACAAAAATATTAAACAGCACAACCGTTTCCAGGTGTGATAATAATAAGAAATGTTTCTTGCAAATGCAAATCATCATATTAGAATGATTTCTGAAGGATCGTGTGACACTGAAGACTGGAGTAATAAATTCAGCTTTGCCATCACAGGAATAAATTACATTTTATATATTCAGATAGAAAACCATTATTTTAAATAATAATATTTCACAATAGTAACTGTAGTTTTAATCAAATAAATGCAGCCCTGGTGAGCATAAGAGACTTTAAAAAACATAGACAAAAAGAAAAAAGAAAACTTGCCAACCCTTTTTAATGCTACTTTATGCACATATATTTAATTGTTAAGATTTTTCTTTGCATCTAAAAATAGAAACATTTCAAAATAAGGAAATATTCAAATTTGATCAGATATTTAGCTGAAGACACATTTTTAACACATCAGAAATACTGTACATTCAAACTACCCAAAACGTTTGTGCCACAGGGTCACCTTTAAAAAAAAAAAAACACATGGGTACACACTGAATTATTTTTGGTACCCTGTGGACCAAATGTTTATTCTACTCCCTGTTAAAATACAATATTTTTAGCAAAGCTGCATGTTCACACTTATGCAAGTAGTCTTTTCCAATAAAAAGTGTTTAAAAATTGCTTGATAATGAATGTCACATTAACTTAACAACCAGTGAGGTTTGCCTACAGCAGGAGGCAAATGTATCTTACATTGCTATGCAAGTAGAACTGAATGTGTAGTTGCATGCTCAGCTTTGATTGGTTCTGAACAGATCTTATATAATCTACTGGGCCAACTAAATGCAAACATGCAGTTTTGCTAATCAGATTCACAATGTGATTTGTAGCTCTTCAACTAGATGAACGGGTCGAAACTAAAGATCCATGAAAACAAAGCATATTATTGTTCAGTAATGGCTGGAACAGTCAGTAAGTTTTTCATGTTGCAGTATGGGTTAGGACTGGCATACTGCTTATGGTGTGATCATTTACGAACACGAAAAACCAACAGAAAAAGGGGAAATCAAAAGGGATATAGCTTTAGCAGCCTGACACTTGAGTGATGGATACTTGATAGGGCTAAGCAATGATCATTCTTCTACAATGGTTTAGTCAGTAAAGGTATTTGGAAGGACGCTTTGTATAACAGGACCTCCTCTGTGTGCATTTGTTGGCTTATAAATGTTATAGCTACTCTTAATTCCTCAGAGAAGATCATAGTTGGGTTAAATGAATATTCCATGATCAATACATGTTTATCTCTATCAATAGCATCTTTGATTACCACAGAAAACAACCTGGCGCATCCATTTCTGTGTCAAAACCTGAACAAATTTGTGCTGTAATGCTCTTACAATGGAAGTCTATGGGGGAAGGTATTCCTAAAGGTTTAAAAGACTAAAATAAGGAACTGAAATATTGTATGTAAACACAGACAGACAAGGTATACATATGATGTTCCAATCTTATGGCTGTACTTAAAGAACTGTGTGTACAGTATCTGAATATTATTAGAGTACTATACCCCACAGACTTCCATTATAAGAGCATTACTGTAAACGTGAGTTTAGCAAGTTCTTCCAAACAATCAAATCATTTCCTGTGGTAACTGAGAGCATGTCATAAACTTGTATTTAACCCAGAATATTAACCCTTTAAGAGCTAATGGTAGGTTTTCAACAAATTACAATGAGTAATACATTACATTTAATGTAACCACAAGCCTTGCATTACAGCCTTGTAATATAAAGTGTCTTCAAAACATCTTTTATTTTTAAGTACCAGTCATGAACCACAAATTGCATTGATTTACTAGCATGAGGCTGTTGTGGTCAGCTTTATAATCAACTATTTAAAAGTCTAGAAAGCTATTTTTTAATGCCAAAAAAAACAGGACCTGGGGTATAACATGTAGGGTTCTGAAAAATTATGTAAAGGGCCCAAACAAGTTAGTTTCAAAAATGTTAGTGTTTGGGAGAAGCGTTAGTGCTAAAGCATATCTGAAGAACACAGCTACATTTCAAGCTTTGGCATCTGCAGAAGAATAATAAATAAGGAAAAGAGCCAGTCACTCTCTGGCGGAAGTCATTTTAACATATATTCTTTGCAGACGGCCACTTGGTCATGTAGACGTGATGTGAGGTAGTTTGAGGAACTAGATTAAAAACAAAATCAAATGATCCTGCAATTGGCATCAATTACCTCTCCAGAGTGGGGGGGGGCAAAGTTAATATGAGTGATTATTATGTTATTCAGAAATAATCGCAATATGGTGAGTCTAAAGGGTAGATTAAATCTGCGGGAAAATGAAGCTTTAAAAATAATGATATTTGGGAGGGCAAATGGAGGAAGCCTTTCCTCGTCGGAAGAGGAGACTCCATTGAATTAAAGGGCGCATTGTGAGGAGAATGCAGTTTAATCCACCCAACTGAGAAGATGTGGTCAACTAGGGATGGGGTCAGGACTCCTACTGCATCTGTCACTCAGAAAAGGCTCCGCCCACTGCAGTTCTGAATGAAGCATTGAGCCGGCCAATCGTTTCTCATAAGTGGAGGCATATCATTATTGGCAGGTCCCAGTAGAAGGCGGAGCCTGAGTGAGACTAGCCGATTGGAGGCAGGAGCCGGACACTCATCCCTGAGACGTGGTGGCGCAGTAAAACGGTAGAGTATGGTAAAAGGAGCAAGAAAAGAAAACCCTTGTGCTGTGGGGGTTCAGAAAGGGTTTCTTTGTTCGGCTGCCTTTACTTTGTCAGAGTGTGATTTCTCTCTCCCACCCTTCCCTCTTTCTCTCTCTCTCACTCGTCTGAGGGGTCAGGGTCCTCAAAGGACCCACTAGTGGATTCTCGGAAGTCGGGGTGCCGCAGGTCCATTAGAAATTTGGTTGGGGTGAGCGTGTGGGTAGAACCTGCGGAGGAACAAAGGTGGCTTCACGCTCAGAATGAATCTCACACTGCACTTCACGTTCTTTCACCACCATTAATCTTTATGGGGACAAAAAGATGGTCAAATACCATTTCCACCATCTGTAGATCGTGATGTTTCAGAAATATCATCCTAGAACCCCGACAACAAAATGATGTTTGGAAGCTCTTGGTGGATGTATCAGTGATGGAAAACTCAATAACTGTTGGGACTCCTTCAATCAACTAAATGTAAAATATTCATTCCATGACGGTTCACAATTAGAAGTTCAGCCAATTGACCCATTGAGGTCCTTCAGATGCACTGTTCATCTCTAATAGACCTCATGCTTGGACAAAATTGTCGCCCAAATCCACTAGTACTAAATTCAGTGTTATTGTAAAATCTTCAATGCTCAAATTGTTTCTGGAAAACAACAGACTGATACTTTACTTTACTATGTACTTTAAAATTCACTTCTAAAGGGGCACTCACACTGACAGTAATTTGCAGCAACAACGTGACCAGAAGTCCATAATCTTAATGAGAACTTGTCATTCCTTTAAAATAATAGTTCACATAGTGATTAGTTTTGTTTGTTTTTTGCTCACTTTCATCAAAGATTTAGCATTACATCACTTGCTCACCAATGGATCTTCTACAGTGAATGGGTGCTGTCAGAATGAGAGTCCAAACATCTGATAAAAACATCACAACAATCCACAAGTAATCCATAAGACTCCAGTCCATCAATTAACATCTTGTGAAGTGAATGAAACAAACAAGTGTCTGTGAATAGCAAATCAATTGAAGTATTTTCACTTTAAATTGCTTTTGGCCAAAATAAGCCTAAAATCCATAATAAAACTCCCTCCGGTGAGAAGAACTCCATCCCCTGTTGTCCTCTCATCAAAAACCACCGACATATTTGTTCAGTTCTATTTGAGACTGATTTGCTTGTAAACAGTACTTGAACTGTGCATATTTCTATCCAGACAAGACAGCTTTTTCCCTTAAGAAAGCAATATTATGGATACAGGTCTAGTGTATTAAAAACATCTTGATTAATTTGTTTCTTAAAAACATGCAGTTTTTTTACTTTACAAAATGTTAACTGATTGACTGGAGTCCTGTGGATTGCTTGTGGATTATTGAGTTTTTATCAGCTGTTTAGACTCCTATTCAGACGGTACCCATTCACTGCAGAGGATCCATTGGTGAGCAAGTGATGTAATGCCAAATCTCTCCAAATTTGTTCCAATGAATAAGCAAACTCATTTACATCTTGGATGGCCTGAGGATAAGTACATTTTAAGCAAAATTAATTTTTGGGTGAGCGATTCCTTTAAAAGCAATGTGAACACTCACTTGTTTTTGCTGCCATAGGCCTTAAAGGTAAGATTAAAAGACAATTCTAAACACAAGTGCACATCTTAAACATACCTTATCACACCCACACGAGACACACACAAAGAAGAACTTACGAACATAGACTTATGAACACAGCAGAGGCTCACGACTGCAATTTAAAAGAAGTTAAAACATGACAGGCACAAAATACTGTACAAGACAATAGCACAGGAAAAATATACAAGACAGATTTGCCAGTCTGATTAAATGTATCAAAAACAAAAACGTATTGTTAAAGCTAAAGATACCAATCTTTAAAGGGTGGTTGCTTAGTAACTCTTGAATTTACAGTGACTTTTAGCAGTATCCTCTGCAGACTCACCAATGATGGCCTCCCATTTGCCATTGGCCTGTGTGACCTCATAGGCACAGCGCATCTCGCTAAAGGACACGCCCCCAAGGACGAAGACAATGACGCGAGGTCCTGTACGGTACTCTCCAGGGGTTTTATTCTTGTGCCAGTGGCCATATCGGGCACTGCCATGAAAAGAACACATAAATGCATGTCAACTTCTTTTTCAAACCAAAAGACTGAAGTATCTTGGACGTTTTTGCAGGGTCATTTGAAGGTATTTGTTGTTGCATTACCATTTATGGCCTTCTATTGGCAACAATAAGAGACTACACTGTTTTACACAACATCTTTTTTCACTTGGCCACTGAAGGCAAGACACCTTTTATTTTTATACTACACCAAGTATTAAAGTTTTATTCCTATCTATATTCGTAAGTTTTTTACAAATTGGTTTAATCATAAATTATTTGCTTTATTTTATGCACGTTTTATTTATTTTATATTTAGTATTTGTGTGTGTGTGTGCGTGCGTGTGTGTGTGTGCGTGCGTGTGTGTGTGTGTGTGTGTGTGTGTGTGTGTGTGTGTGTGTTGATGATAAAAATTGATTTTTAAAAACATTTGACTTTGATAATATATCAACAAAATCCTTTTGCATGTTTAACTGTTTAGAAAACTTAAAATACAAAAAAAGTCTAAATTATGGCATATATCTAAGTACCATGTTATTTGTATATGATAAAACCATTGTAAATTTTATCATAAATTACTCAGAGACACATTTGAGGTAGACATTGACTTCCATAGTATGAAAAAAAAAAAAAAAATACTATGGAAGTCAATGGCTACCAGCAGCTGTTTAGCTACTGTACCAGCATTCTTCAAAATATCTTCTTTTGTGTTGAACAGAAGAAAGAAATTCATACCGGTTTGGAACAACTTGAGGGTGAGTAAATGATGACAGAGTTTTCATTTTTGGCTGGAGCATAACTTTAACGAATGGCAGAGCTATTTGCTAGCATAATGAGAGGGGAAATAAGTGTGAAGTCTAGTGATCTCGAATCTAATCAATAGCTGACCCATCAGCTCCCAGCTCTCCCTCTGTGGGAGTCAGGGACATCCTGCTTTGCCTCTGTTTCTGTTTACAGGAACTGTGCTAGCTTGTTTGTCATGAAAGCAGAACAGTGCAGTGGGATCATTACTGCTGACCCTGAGGAAATATACCAGTTTCCACTGCTTCTGAAAGAAACTTGGTGTTCGCCCTCACCCCACGTCGCTCCACCCACCAATCACGGTATTGATCTTAATGTTCTCCTTACCCCTTGGTACACAAATGATTATTGATCCAATTTGCTTCTATCTTTTGACTTGTGCAATACAAAAATGCATGAATACATGGGATTGTGTGTGTGTGTGTTAGAGTTGCCTTTGAAATTCAAATTAGAATTTGAATGTAATGAATTGTAATTGAAATGGTTTGATATTTAAAGTCTTTGGTTCTTTTAATTGTGATGCTTTTGGCTCACAATTAACAAAAACCCACCAATTCATTATCTCAACAAATACTTCATTGTGCAATGTGCATTGAATTTATTTAATACACGAGTTTCACAATTTGAGTTGAATTACTGAAATAAATGAACTTTTCCACGACATTCTAATTTATTGAGATGCACCTGTATCTCTAATTCATAAGTCATCAAAACAGACCCGAATAAAAAAAGCAGGTTTACAAGAAAATAAAAAAAAAAACCTGCAGAATAATCTTTTTTTGCGCCTTTTGTTCAGTCAACATAATTTTTTTTTGTAGTTGGTGGATTCCCCTCCTGTAAGTGTGGCCAATTCAAATTTCTCATTATTTGAAAGGGATCCTGAAAACCAGAGTTGGTGAGTGTGTGTACCTGACTGCAGAAGTGCTGAAGGAAGAAGACGAGCGTGTTGAGATGTACGGATAATATTTAGTGTCCAGCTTGTCTTCGATTACATCCTGCAATCACATTCACAAACAAAGTAAAACCACACATTTCCACACAGTCTGCACAGTTTCTCTGTCAAATTCTATAGCTCAGGTCTGACCTCCAT
Source organism: Carassius gibelio (assembly GCF_023724105.1). Classification (NCBI taxonomy): domain Eukaryota; kingdom Metazoa; phylum Chordata; class Actinopteri; order Cypriniformes; family Cyprinidae; genus Carassius; species Carassius gibelio. The sequence goes on along the minus strand of NC_068391.1, from coordinate 7,054,468 downwards.
TATATCTTTGACGAGTGGGGTCCAGCGAGAGAGCTGGTAGGTCTGCTCGCTCACACGCTCTTTACGATCGAGCTTCTTGCCTCTACGGAGAGTAGACTGCAGCGTACAGAAACAAAGCAGAAGCGTCAGTGGCAATGGCCAAGCAGACTTAACCGTTGTGTAGGACAAGAATCAGATTGCGTACATCGGTGATGATTGGGACACCCAGGTGAGCCATATTGGTGATGATCTCACTGTCTTCAGGAGGGATCTGGGCATGTTGAATTAGCTTGTTAAGGTTCTCCTCTGTGATCCCTGTTTTGCAACACATGCACACACAAAGCCACGTTACAAAAATGCCTGTTTAGGGCAATGAAACCCAAACTGAGATGTGCCAAAAACTCTCTAACCGTTCTTCAGGAAAATATAGAGCAGGATGATACGGATCTTGTCGTAGGTGGTGACATTGGCATCCAGCAAGATTGGCACGATGGCCCTCATGGGGTCTTTAATCTTTTCGCCCTCTGCGTCTGTTCCCATAGCGAGATCCTGCCGGGTGACAGAGCACAGGAAGCATTTGCATGAATTTACCACTGCTCCGGGTGTGTGTTCACTGCTGTGTGTGTGACTTTGGATGGGTTAAATGCAGAGCATGAATTCTGAGTATGGGCCACCATACTTGGCTGTATGTGACGTCACTTTCAGTAATAGCCCTGTTTAGTAGTATTACACTCAAATTAATTAATCAATCACAAAATAAAATGTGACCTGGCTCGTAAAATACACCCACCGATATACATTTGCACGATTAGTAGGTTTATATATAATATATATATATATTATTTCACGTATATTGGCAAACCAACGAACTAGTTAGACCATAGACACATATTATAAATAATATAATACCACATTTTGTGAATGTTAAATGAAACATTGGTGCATACACTACTGTTTTTCTCAGTCTTTTGTTTTGTTTTTCACAAACCCTGTATCCTGTAGCAGTGATGTCTGTGGTGAAATTGTACCTGCTCTACACGGCACAGCTTGTCCACGGTTCCCTGGTAGTTCTTCATGCAATCCTCGGCCAACTGCAGATGGGTCGAGTACTAAGGCAGAGATTTTATGTAACAATTAGTTAAATATCGGAATTGCATATCCCATGAGGAGTCCTGACAGCACATGCGTTTTGACCTCTCTCACCTTGCTGAGCTCTTTCTGGTACTGTGGCATCTTCTTCAGCATTTGAGACAGGTCCCTCATAGTGGTCTGGAAGAAACACAGGACTTTCTCAGAAAGCAAAACAAAACGGGTCAGATGCTGCCTCAAGACATGTCTCAGATCCAGTAGTCCTGACTATTTACTATTGCAAATTGTACATCACAGCAAAAATGTGTGTGTTTGCTTGTGCTGTGTCAGTAAGTCAATCAATACTAATCCCGCTGTAGCCTTGGAGTGCTTTCACATGAGTCAGCCGACACAGTTTGGATTTGGCTGCCGACGACATAATTTCATCTGCCAGGCTATGCTCCTTCGCCTACGCTACACTATTCTCTCTGTTCCAGTATTTATTCTTTCCTCCAACCCCCCACCCAGCGTACCTTCTCTCCAGTGTTCATCCGTTTACTAGCAGAAAATTCCTTCAGGGAGCGCGTCACCTCCCTGCCAGCAAGGAAAATGAAAAAGGAGGGAGAGAACAAGGATGTCACTATATACAGACACAGAATATTACAGGAAAACCATAGCTTAAGGCCAAAAATTTTCAGTTTTACTCACTGAGAGACCTCAGCAATATGTTTGTGCCGTAGCGCCACCCAGAGGTCATCGTCTTCATGCAGTAGCACTTCTTTCTCACGAGAGTCTCCCATCCCACTAGTATCATACCTACCAGACACAAAACAAACATTTATATATTATATATTTATATATGATATACAGTACTCTATAAAACCTTTGCAGATTAATGAAATGATTTGCTAATAATGATTTTCTTTAATATAATAATAATTATTATTATTTAATTACATAATATAAAATAATATTATAAGTTTTATTTTAGTAATTATTATTTAAGAATATTTACAATTATATATATAATATTTTACATATTGTATGTATTGTAAATATTATTTTACATTGTACTTTATTATAATATATTTATAGGACATAATATCGTATAATATAATAATTTAATATAGTAAATATTATTTTAAGAAAAGTGTAAATATTTTCATTTATTTCACTCACTTGTAGACATCATTCTCAATGGGCAGGAGGTCATAGGCCATAGCCTGGAAGGTGAGCTCGTGCAGGACAGGAGAGGCAGGGTCGAAACCTCGGTCCAGAATAATGAGCTGGGAGCGAGCCTTGTCTGGGCCCTGCATAGAGATCAAAAAATCTAAAAATGTACTCCATGATCAGCACAAACCGTTCTTTGATTTATAAAGCCACCCACATACATAATATTAATGTGGGCAGGAATAAGGCTGAAAGAAGTGGCTTTAATTTCTTAATATGGAAGTCTTGAAGTCCTTTCAGAGGAAGAATAAGTTATTACATTTTTTTTTTGTACACATCAATAAGTGATGTGCCGCTCACCTCCCCCATTGTGGGATCATCTGCCTTGTAGGCGTCCAGTTTGTCCTGAAGAAGCTGAGCCAGAGTGGCGTTATCTTTATACTCCCTGTACATAGAAAATCAGTGTATTAGACAGCTCTGTTGATCCTGATGCCACTTCCTGAAATCTGATTCAAGGATTGCATATGTGAAACGGCACCGTCAAAACAGATCAGATAAAGGAACAGAAGACTCTACAAAATATTAAGGGGGAGATGCAGTTCCATCGTGGCCCCTCATTGCCTTACCCTCTGTATCGGACGGCAGGGTATTCCTTCAGTGTGGCACACAGAGTTGCCAGCTGGTCGGCCAAGCGTTCCATCACAGGGTTCTTCAGCTGTGTCTTATGAGGACTGTAGAAACTCTGGAAGGCATCAGGATTGTCCAAAGAGAACACCTAAACCAAACACACACACATTCATACTTCTAATAGAGCAATAATGTGGACAGGCAAAGTGATCAGCTGACATTTTGAGTCTTTTTGCTTTGTTTTTATCTAAAACTGTTATCATTGTTGACTAAAACTATAATTGAAACAAAATTTAGAACCATAAAAATTGTTTTACTTAAAATAATCATTAACTTAAAATAAATGTTGCCGAAATATACTGTTCTAAAATATCTCAAACTAAAACCGAAATAAAATGTATAAAAACTATAGAAAAAAAGAACTAAATTTACAAAAACCCAATAAAATTACTAAAACTTTAACATTAACATGAAAGCAGTAAAATGTAAAAATAAAATGATCAATAAAAACTATAATAGTATATCAATTATATTAAAATAGCACTGTTATAGTAAGCAAATCTGATATTAGTCCATGATTTGCACAGAAACTGCCAGAAAAAAAAGCAGAAAACTAAATAAATTTGATATGGTAATAAATAATGCAGTTTCTTTTTTATAGTTTCTAAGTTTTGTGTTCTATGTTTTAGAATTTGCTATTGTATATAGAAATCTGTAATACTCACCAAGGCTGCATTAATTTGATCGAAAAATACAGTAAAACCAGTACTATTGTGAATTATAACACAATATTAAAATAATTACTTTCTGTTTGATATATTTCAAAATGTCATTTATTCCTGTGATGCAAAACTGAATTTTCTGCAACCATTCCTCCAGTCTCCAGTGTCACATGATCCTTCAGAAATTATTCTAATATGCTTAAGAAACACTGGTTATCATGAGCAGTGATCAATTATGATCACTTTTGATTAATTAAATGCATCCTTGCTGAATAAAAACATTCATTTCTATGTAGTCGCCCAAAATCTTTGAATGGTAGTGTATGTTTTTCCATATTTTTCTATGAATTTATAGATTATAAATTTCTATAAATAAATACATCTTTATGATTTTGTCTGACAGACAGAATGTGACAAAATGTGTTCCTCTCTACTTCCTGTTTCCAAACTAGCCTGAGGAAAGTGAGTTGTCTCCAGTCTGTACCTTTCCTTTCTGCCTTTGTGTTTTCTGTGGCCAATCCGTGCTATATCTCTGAGTGTGTCAGACAGTCTATCTGTATAGGTCTTCACAACCTCCCCTCCCCACCCTCTCTCGGCACACACAGGGTCACATGACCATCCTTCTGTTCAGCAGATGGGTTCCCCTTGATGCTTGTTTCCTCTCGTAGCCTCCTCTGATTGGTCGAGGATCTCTGTGGATGCTGCGTCGACCAATTACGTGTGGGTCTGTGAAGCAATGAGCTGCAGCATCACACCAGGAGAAACACACTGCTCCTCTGACTCCACTGAATTAATCATTGCAGACAGCCTAAGCAGCAAGGCATTGTGGGCCAGACTGCATCCCCCAGCATCAGAGCTGTTCTGCAACACTCTATTTCTGCATTCGCTTAGTTGCTTCTAGATAGTTCTCTATACGGATAGTCATTAATCCGAAATTTTTGTTATCTCTCCCTTCCTCTCCCGTCCTGAAATGGCTCACCTGGGACTCGTAGGGCAGGAAGGCGATGTTGATCTCATTTAGGGTTTTAATGGTTTTCGAGGCACGGCTCTTCACCACTTCATTAAAAAGGGGGTCCGGGCAAGCTGGAAGAAACACACTGGTAGTTGGCATAACATTTCGAGCAATGATGGCAGTTTACTGAAGTTTTGACATGTTATACATAAAATATTTCCAAAATCACCTGCAACACTTCAGCAATAAAATCTCCAATAGACAATCAGCTGCAATATTTATTGCATATTTACACTTTTATATACAAAATATTTTTAGATTTTTATTAAATGATATATAAATGTATAAATAATTTATACATTGTGAGTGTGTATATATATATATATATATATACATATATATATATATATATATATATATATATATATATATATATATATATACACAACACACACACACACACACACATATGTGTGTATATATATATATATATATATATATATATATATATATATATATATATATACAAACACACACCCATATGTTGCATATTTACGCTTTTAGATTTTTTTAATGTGTATATATATATATATATATATATATATATATATATATATATATATATATATATATATTTATTTATTTATTTATTTATTTATTTATTTATTATATATTTATTTATTTATTTATTTATTTATTTTTGCTTATACAACATATTATATACAAAATATAAAAAATACGTATCATGGATGCAGTTTTTTATTTTGTGTATGTATCTTATTAAGGGCTTCATTTTTTTATTTTATATATTCCTCACTTTTTTTTCCTTTTTATTTCTAACAAAATCATTTGTCAGACTAATTGTGACAGCACATTAATTTATGATTAACCACAAAATAAATCAGTTAATTTATAGTTGTCATAGGAAAGCGCTGATTTGCCTTAATATCTGATGTTACACAGCATTGTGTTTAAGTAAGATTCATTTAAAACATTGTCTAGCTGATTGCTTGTGTAGTAGTCTAGTTTTGAGTGTGGTCCCATTAATACTGTAGTGTGTATTATGCTTGCAGGGCCCTTGAAGTACACTGGAGTACCCTCAGATACTCACAGTCAGTAAAGAAGACATGAGCCGCTTTATATTTCGCTGAATGGGGATCTTTGAAGTCATTGATGAGAGTCTGCACAGACTGGTAAGAGACATACAACAAGCATTAGATAACACTGTGTTTGTGTTTTGTGTTGTTATAGTAACCACAATGGTCAGCAGAAATAACAAGAGTTTCAGGCTGTTTGTGTAGGCTGTGTCAATACTGTGTGTAAATATACAGTTTATATGTGTGTGTTAGTGAGTGACATATGTTTAGTGTGAACTGAGAGATGAAGTCTATTCTAGCATCTTTTTAGCATCTTCTAAAATCAGTGAGTACCTTCTCAGTTGGGGTTATCAGGTAAATGGACTCCAATGAAGGGAGAGGCTCTCTTCGCTTGTTAATGTCTTCAACAACTGCAGAGATAAGAGTAGAAACAGCAAGTCAGTCACAGAAGCAGCTTCTCTGATACAGGGTTATATTCATTAACCTTTTGGTTAGTTGAAATAAAGCTGAAATAAAATCAAATATTATTAAATGTTGCCTTGGCACCTAACTGAAATCAATCTGTGTTCAAACACCAAATTATTAAGTCTAAATAAAAAACATTATAATAATAAAAAAAAAAAAATACATACATACAACTTAAAAAAAACACTTAATGAAAGTCAGGAGTCAAGTCTCCCATGCATTTCTTTTATAACGATGGTCATTAGATATTTTTGTGATGTTTATGATTTAATAAGATATTCGTTCACCTATATTCAGAGATGAATGGGGTTGCAACTTTAACACCTTTTACCCATTATATATTCATAATATAGCAAAACATCTTGTAACCCATTGCTAAATTAAAGCTAATATGATGCTTTCCAGATTTGTTTTTTTGCAGACATCTCATTGACATAAGTGTGCTTAGCTAGGTTGTTGATATGAGATGTTTATTTCCATCTGGTCACCATTTTCCAGCATTTATATGAACGTTTCAGGTTTAGAGACGAGTGCTGAATTGAGATTTTTGTTTTCTGTCCTTTGAGCCATATGCTAATTGCTAACAACAAATGGGAACTTTTTACTTCACTGGTGGTCAAAACCTGTGGATTGACTTACTAGTGATGCCCTCTGTCATGATATCAGTCATTTTGCAGCAAGAAGACAACATCCTCATGCTGAGCTGGTCCACTATCAAAGCCTACAGAGAAAAACAGAGAGCAGGAATAATGGGAGAGTCTCAGAAACACATATTATTGCAACAGTAAGGCCTGCGTTTCACCCACAGTACCACGCTGCTGATGCAGGCAGTGTGAAAGCTGTCATTTATTAATATGGGTACCAAAATAAATATGCATGTGGTGTGATACAGGCAGCATATGATGGATGAAATAGTTTGGCCTTAATTATTTACACGGATTTCCTGTGCTGACTCTATGAAAGAGTAAAACTGAGGTGACCTAAGGATAGCGTGGTTGCTATGATGGCGGCTTGAATGATTTTGTCTTACCTTCCATTCTCCCTTCTTCTTCACCTTCCTGATGACATCATTCATGATCTCTGCAGAAAGAAGAGAAAAGTTCATCAAACATCTGATATTGATGATTCATACACATCTCTGTCATTTCCATATTTAAACCATAAATATCTTTTGTAACATTATAAATTTCATTTTCGATCAATATAATGCATTCTTGCCCAAAAAAAAAGCTGCTGTCTTAATTTAATTCTTTGTCTATTTAGAACCACTCTAGATTCAGCATAGGACATAAAATAATAATGCAATTAAGAGCTGCATATGTGTCTGAATCATACACAACAAAACACTGCATTATATTTACATTATAAGTGTAGGAGGCAGGTCAAAAATATGAAGGTATTATTGATGACACAATGTATATCTTTATCCATCAATCCCTTTATCATCTCACCCACCTGCTCCATTGCAATGCAAAGCCTCTAATACTGTTGTGTGTGTGTGTGTGTGTGTGTGTGTCCGTTCTGTCCCTGTCACACCTGAGCATGACTGTACCCGCTCTCTCTCGCTTTTTCTTCAGCAGAGAATTATTTTTTTTTTGTTACATCAAAATTCATAGACACGCCTCTCTAGAAATGGACACTCTGACTGCTGAAAAAGAATCATATTTAGTTTATCTAGTCATGCAGGTAATATTAACACTGATCTGCCATGTAACTCCAGGTGGGCAAGACTGGCTGAGCTCCATCCAGCTGGCTCTTAGGAAACACTACCCATCCAATCACAGAAAACTCAGTGTTTGGAGAGATAAAGACAAATTTAAGAAAAAGGCTAAATGCAATGCAAAATGTGAAATGCAAAAGTCAAATTCTCAAATATAATGTCAAAAGTGCGAGATCTTCAATCCCAAAATTGAGAAATAAAGTCAGATTGCCAGAAATAACTTCTTTTTTTAAACGGCAATTTTGAAATGGTCAATACTAGAGAAAAAACACCAATTGTGATATAAAAATAATGTAAAAAAGAGCATTGACTATGAAATATAATCAGTAATTGCAATTGTGAGATATAATCACAATTACAAAAAAAAATGAAAAAATATGCCATTTGTGAAATATAATGTCAGAGACTGGCAATCTGACCAATTACATTGGATCTGCCATTTTTGTCAGACAATAAGCCAGACAGGAGAGTAGATTAATGTCGGTGGACTTGAACTTGACAAATGTGTGTACTGACATCTTTCTGCAGTATAAACAACATACCTTCTGATTTTCATTCATGTTTATTTCGTGCTATAAGTAGTAACAGAAAGAGATGATCGGTTCACATGCTGCTTGAACTGAGGCGCTACAGCGATCTGTCACCACACCAAATGGTATTTATTGTTTGAATTTATTAAAAAGTGACAAAATCTGATAGCTTAGACTTTTTTTTAATTCCAAAAGTAACCTGTTCTGTCTTGTCTGTTGGCGCATTGTCAGTGTCCTCTTTGCTCCGCAATGTATTTTTCACTGCGTGAGAACATTATGTGTGGCATTACAGCGAAACGTCTTGTCCGCCATAGCAACAGTAACTAAGGGGATTAGATTTTGGTTATAAAGCTCTATATTTACATAAAAAGGGAACTTATTCTGTGTGTACCATTCCCTGTAAAGTGCATTTGTTGCAGATTGGGAAGTCGGGGAGCTATCAGATGTGAGACAGAGACAGTTTTTTGCTATGGCAGCTACTTAATTTGTATATCTTCAAAATCTCTGTTCAGATGCCAAGATTGTGCTGCTTACAGACTATGTTAAATGAATGTAGCCAATCATTGAGAATTGAATCTCTGTAGACTAATGTTTCTGCTCTGTGGCTGATCTATTTTATTCACTCTGATGTAAGTAATCCCATCAAACAGGGATTGGGTGGAGGCGACCATGTCAGTGTGTTGGAGCCAAAATTAGCATGATTGCAATGCTAGCCATCTGGCTGTAGTGTCAGAATAAAGGCGCTCAGGGTGATTTGGTAGTTTTGACATTTGTGCTGGAGCAGTCATACAGAGTTAAGCTCCTCTGTGGATGAAAACACTGAATCCTGTCTGAATCCAGATGGATTATGCGTGTTTAAACAGGGGGTATGTTTTAGTGAATCTCAACAGATTAGCGGCCAGCTAACGGGAGATTAAGCATTGATTCCAACAGTAATTTATGTGAATGAGGGTCAAAGCTAATCAAACTGAGAGCAAACCAAACGTGCAAGTGAAAACATATTTGACATATTTCTGATATATTGGAAAGGAAAATTTTTCATCAAAGAGAAATAAAAAAAGTATGACTTTTATCATAAAAAGCCAAGCCAAACATGCAAAGCCACAGATTCAAGCAAAATCTACCAAAAATTGTAGGATGTTTCTTTTTGTAGCCAGCAGAGTATTTTACATCATTCAAATTCTCAACAGAGCTTCATTAATGTCTCATTTTAACCTTTTTTTTCACACAGAGATTATGCTTGGTGCTATGGAAATCATCCTGTCTAGAATAGAAGAAGAATTGTGGCAGATTGTGTTTAATATAAAATACATTGTAGCAAATAAATGATTTTTAAATTCCTAATTTATATATATATATATATATATATATATATATATATATATATATATATATATATATATATATATATATATATATATATATATATATATATATATATATATATATGCATATATATATAACATTTTACATTATTTAGCTTCAAAATACCCACTTACTGAGCAGTGTTGTATTTTTAAGCAAAGCTATAAAAAATTACAATATAAAATATTAAAAAGTTTAAATGAATATTAATAGGCTATAAAAACACTGTCTATTTCTCTCTTTCCACTATTATCCATTGAATAAGTTTTAATAAATATGTATGCTTTTTTGTGTCTTTTGTGTTTTTATAATATTACTTTAACAGAAAATTACACCAAGCGCACACCCTTTCAGAGGTGACCTTTCTGGGTCACGTCTTTCTCAGCTGTCTCCAGAGGACTCTTCATCCAGTCATGTGACATCAGCACAACCCCCATTGGCCTCGGTTCACTACTGCCATGTTCAGCCTCCAGGACTGAGGTAAAAACCATTTTACTGTACAAATGAGGGTCGCTGATGTGAATTAAATGGGAAAAAATACAGAGAAGGATGAAATGAATGTCAAACTGCCTCATCCAAGGCTTCTGCAATATGCATTTAAAACATCATCAGAAATAAAATCACAGAGATTTCTCAATGTATTGATTTTGCTTCCTCACTGATCTGTAACCTTTTCAAGAGATGAATTCTTGCAATGCAGTAGAAATGTACTGTATTAAATCATACTGTATACAGGCCAGGTCTCAGTTAATGACCTCCATTTATTTATTTTCCTCCTCATATTGGGTAATAAAATGTACTGCAGTCTATCAGCTATTTGTCACTGCATGCTGGATCGCTGGAATGATGATTTTCTCAGAAAGATGCTGATAATGCGTTTGGGTTTAACTGATTTGGGATCAGTCAGATCAACTAGATTGGAAAATGAAACTAATGCAAGATAATTGTTATTCAAACAAACAGTACATTTAATTTATGTGCACTCAATTAAAGGTCCAAATGGGGTTTTCTCCAAATTATAATACGTACACTGTAGTTAAAGGAATAGTTCACCAAAAAAGGAAAATTTGATAAAAATGTAATCACCCACAGGCCATCCAAGATTTTCTTCATCGGAACACATTTGGAGAAATTTAACATTACATCACTTGCTCACCTTCTGGAGTGAATGGGTGCCGTCAGAACAAAAGTCCAAACAGCTGATAAAAATATCTCTACAATCCACAAGTAATCCACACAACTCCAGTCCATAAATTAACAAGAGAAAAGTGTCATGTTTGTAAAAAAAAGAAAAGAAAAAAAAAAAGAGGATTTCCATTTTAACTTTAAATTGTCGCTTCTGGTCATAATACAAAGCCATAATCCATAATAACGCTTCATCCAGTGAAAAAGTTCATCCCCAATTTCCCTCTCATCAAAATACACTGACTTATTTGATTGGAACTGTTTTGCACAGTTTTTGCTTATAAATGGTGCTTGATCCATTCATATTTCTCTCCTGATTCAGACAAGATGACATTTTTACTGGAGAAAGCAATATTAAGGATTAAGGACTAAATTGAATGATTGAATGATTTGAAGTTAAAAATGTCTTGATGAATTTATTACAAACATGCAGCTTTTCACTTCACAAGACGCTAACTGATGGACTGGAGTCATGTGGATTATTGTGACGATAGGACTCTCATTCTGACGGCACCCATTCACCGTAAAGGATTCATTGGTGAGCAAGTGATTTACAGCAGCCTAAACAGAACTCTGTTTAGATTAAAACTGAGCTAGGCTTTGAAGCAGATAAACATCATCTTCTGGTTCATATCAGGCTGATCTCTCCATCACATCACGGTAAAGACGGTAAAGGACACTGCAGATGCCCTCATACTGTAAGATCTCTCAGTATATTGCACCCAGTCTATCTCATGCTCTTTCACTTAAACTCTGAACCTCTCTCTTGAGTGCACCAAGAGTCTCATCTAACTCCAGCTCTTCACTCTTCATATTTAACCTTAATGTGGATGTCTTAATTAAGCACAAGCTCTAGTTTGCTATTAAAGTAGATGTTTGGTTGAATGAAGCTATATCTTACAGCTGCAATCAAAGGTGGCTTGAGCAAGGACATTTTGATATGATACAAGCACTGTGTTTGACTGCGGGTTAAGTTTAGGCAATATACTTGTTCATTCACAATATATTCTTGACGATTTTGCTGACAATATTCAAAAACAAGATTGTGAGTGATGTTAATGTGAATGAATGCATGACTATTTAAATGAATAATCAATTTGTCGAATCACTCACAGATAGACATTTTTCATTTATGTTGTCAATTTTCATTTTTATTTTTCATGAAAAATGTCATTTGTAAATATTTTTGAGCATTTAAATATATCTGAATTAACTATGGATGTACAATACATGAGCATCATATTGATTATCAGTTGATATTGGTTATTGGTATTGGTTGATAGTGAATTTTAACTTTTACTGTATTTTACTTTTGAATTGTACCAGCTATTTGTTCAAAATGATGGTTCCTCTATTTAAAAGATCTCCCATTAAGGCCATTTCAGAGCAAATACATTATTAGATAAATACTGCAATCAAAACGTAATATCACCCAGATGTGCTACTGGTCAGTACAAAAAACTGTACAACTACACATCGCTGCAGATTTAACCCTCCATATTCCTAGGCTCCCTCAGGGCACTCTTTCATGACCCACTTTTACGCTCAGTCTTTCTGGATTGTTTACGACCATTTATCTTAAAGAGACAGTCTGTGGTTTTCCTTCTCCTTGTGGATCTGCTTTGATTTTCTGATATAAAGAATAAACCTAGAAACCTTTTATTTTCACGATTTATATTTTCTATTTATGTTGCTTCACTTGGTTGCATCAGTGACCTTGGTGTTTGTCTATTATTTTTCAGCCAAGGTTTACTATTAATATCTGCTGCGTAGGACTGCACACAGAAACCATTTATTTCTTATTGAGGAGTTCTATATTAATAAATATATAGAGCATAAGAGAACTGGTGGTGTCTGAGCATCTCATCCATACTGCTGTGCGATCTATGTGCAGAGTGTCAGATAATATCCAATATTGTCCTTGTGTAACAGACAGAAGATGCTCTGCTAAACCCCAACCCAACGTCACAGAGTCCAAGAACAGAACACACACACACACACACACACTGACTTGAATGCTGTCCCGCTGGTATAGAATTTCAGCATGCTGACTCACTACACAAAAATACACCCGTTCAATGAATGCACATAAATATCCATATTAAACCGATACCAATAAATGCCAAAAAATCTCTAATATCCATTAATAATGGGCATGGCACTATTATAATCCCTAACTGAAAGTAATTTGATACACATATATATATATATATATATATATATATATATATATATATATATATATATATATATATATTTATATATTTTTCAGAAATACACACTGTATATGATCTCTAAGACATATACTGTGGTTTGCTTGTACATTTGATCAAATTAGTTTCAAAATGAAAATGCAAGCTTTATATTTAACAGCATGTCTTGTACTATTGTACTTGTACTCAGCACTCCGTTTGTCTCATTGGGACGGCATCTTTTATCTGGAGGTCTGATTTATCTTTCCCAGAGCCCTCCACTCGGGCTCATTTTCATAGGAAAGCAATAAACCCGGGGCTGAACTGGAGGAATTCTGGATAACGTATTCCTGGAGACCCAGCAGAGAGCTTGAACTAAACATTATCTTTTATGCTTTACAATTAACTTAAATATAAAAGTATCCTAAACCAGATCATGCCATTAGGAACCACCAGGGAGAAATTATATAAACTGCATGAATTGCAGGCTCAGGTCTGATCTAAACAGAAATCTAGAACTCATTTAGACTGTTGGTACATTGTGCATCCGCCGGCAGAGATTGGAGATGTTACACTGGTCTGTGCACCCCTGCACAAAGCTAATGCAACACCCAAATGTCAGGGCGAGTGTAATCATGGATAATGACAGGCTAGTGGTGCATTTCAGATATGGAGACAGCCATGCTGGTGTACAGTAGACTAATAGACAGCGTGATTTATTATTCAGCAATGTCTTTAACACATCTCACGGCTTGCCAGAATTGGTCTTTGGGATTAAAAATATTAGAGTCATTGTCAGCAAACATCAAAAATATCTAGAATACTACAGAAGCCTATTTCTTTTGATAATGCAAGCAATGAATTTTAATACTTTTCCACAATTGTTCCCTGACAGGTTATAAAATGGAAGGAAAAACAAATGTAAAGAAGCAGAAAAGCAACCTTAAAAACACAGTTTTAACCAACCTAAGATTGCTTGCTAGTCTTACTTGGTCTGAAAATCGCTCTGGACCACTCTAAAATCATCCTAGGCTGGGTTAAGATGTTCTTAGAATATTAAAGATCCAGTTTGTATTGCTGCTCCTTTTTTAATTTCACTCTGCCCTTCATTTAACCCCTCATTATTTTTTTCATCCACACTAGAATTAATCATCATTAAGTGCTATTTTTATCTAGGTGTTTGTCTGTTCGATGTGTTCTTTACGTATATGAAGGCAGGTTTGCTTGTGTACTGGATTGGAGGAGAAACCTTGATCAGCTGTTACTGAATGCAACTCTGAAACAATAAAGAGCCACGTACTGGATCCATACTCCCCGGCTCTGTTAATGGAGAGCAATAAACTGTCCATTGTCACAAATGTTTCTTTATACATACCATGTCATTTACGCTGATGTGAAAGGCATGGAGTTTTGTTTGAGCTTTAAAGGATTTATAAATGTCCTCCGTTCAAGTCAAGCATGAATCACACACTTACAGTTTGCTGCAAGGCACACTGACTGTCTTCACTGGTCATACACAAGTATACACACTGTGATCAAGGACTCTCATCTCAATTTTCGTGTTTGTGTGTGTGTGTATATATATAATATTCCCTGAATGTTGAATGTAATTTGGCTTAATCTGGTAAGTAGGGCATAGTATACGCTCAATTCATGAAAATGGATCAACAAATAGGCAGTGTAACAAAAGAACTGGTTCATTCAGAGGCAGAGCTAGACTAATGTCTATGAAAGTGCCTCTAGACGAATACTATCATTCACAGAGATGCCGTCCATGTGTACTCCTGCTGTCCCCTAACATTACATCCTACAGCGCATACGTACAACTCCTTGTCAATATTGCATATTTTAAAGGTGAAAACAAATCAAAGCAGACAATGACAATGCAAGCAATGATGTAAGTGTATATGGCTAGTCTTCCTTTCATGGCTTTGCTCTCTATTTAACCCTGTGTTTGATCTTTATTATGTGTACTAGATTTCATATCCCTGGAGAAGACAGTGAAACCGACACACACACACCCACGACACGTCAAACCACAGGAAAACCAATCCATCATCCTGCGTGTGAGGAAGACAGAATCCAGCGCAGGTGTTCGAAGCGTTTATGCCTTTAAATGATTGGGTTTCAGTCAATATTGATTATGCGCATGAGTGCATATTCATTTGGCCTAGACAATACAACTATCATTATCACTATTGTTGTTCTTTCTGTGCTTTCAGTTGGCAGTTAGCATAAGGTGTTTCAGCAACATTAATATATTACAAACAAAACAAAAATGTTTAATGCAGTTCTGTTGAATGATGTGAGCATAATAAGAGTCAATGACAAATAAGGATATTCAATATGATGAAAAGGATAAATGGTTTAGCAAATATTTAAATCATTTTAGTTGAAGATTTTTCTCAATCATTTAAAAATATATATTTTATAAATATTTTACTCCCTTGAACCTTAATAAAATGACCCTTTACATAAAAGCTCAAAATATATGATTTCAAATTCCTTCTTTTATTTGAACTAACTTTGATTTAGTGGACAAAAAAAAGTTTGGGCCTATTAAGATATTTTAAAAATAAATTGCTTAATTTGCCATTGGTTATTTAAAAATAATAACAATATTGTACTGAATTTTATGATGATTTAAAAATAATATGCTAATATGGCACACATTTTTTGAATTGGACTTTTTATGTATTTATATAATTTTTGTATAAGATTAAAATTTACTTAGGCTATATACTTTTATCTGAATATGTGTGTGTGTGTGTGTGTGTGTGTGGTAAATGGCAGGAAAATAACAACTATATTTAAATGTGTTAGTCCATTCATATGAAAGAATATGCCTTAATGAATGGGTGGTTGCCATGATATTTATTCATTTATTTATATGATGAAATGCGTTTTAGAAGCATTTCGTGTAGGCAATAACACTGTAAAATTTAAAGAAGTAAATAAAACAAACATAACTGGAAGACATTTTACAAAAAATTATAATAATAATAATAAAATAAAAAATACTGTTTCAATCTTAAACAATTCATTTAATTATGTAGGCTATTCCTTTCCTTTTTCTTCAATAATTGTGAAATTTATCAGCAATTTTTGAGTGAAAGTACAGCCCCCAATATCGAAAAGACAGAGTTCCAGTCGTAGTAATACATTTCATTAACCTTTCAGAATCTATTATTAAACAATTCTCTCCATATAATGCTGCATAAGCAAAATGTTTCTCTAAAACGAAAGCACTACAACCGCCATCAGTCTGCTTTTACTAAACGCTCTTCTGTTCCTGGACGCTCTCTGTACTAGTATGCACTACACATGACAGATACAGCTGACCATCAGAGGGATGCGCATTCGGTGCTCTCCTTTTCCCTTATTCAACCGAACGAGAACCACTTCGCCATTTAACCATCATCTGGAGATGCGAAGCAGCTGCATTCATGTTAAAAGCACGGGCACTTCCTGAGCAGATCAGTTCACCAGCTGGGGCTTAACACTATTGAATATTATACACTGGTGATCAATCACAGGGGTGAGGCTTTGCCAAAACGCATTTATTAAGCTCATCTCTAGAACTAGAAGGAAGAGTTATGCAAACGTCCCTCCAATTCTGTTTTCATCACGCATATAAATAACAAACCGAGCAGAGTAATATAAAATCGCAGAAGTCTGTCGAAAAAGCCCTGCGTAATTCCTCAAACGTCCGTGCAGAATAAGGGCGTTCCTGTGATGGACCAGCTTTACCTCAGTGCATCAAGCGTTTTTTTGGTGTTAGTCTAGTTCTCGTGCCACCTATTAATAATTTAAACAACATACAATGAGAATACCACATATTCGTGTCATGAAGCACAATGCGCATCCGCAACATCCCGAGAGTATGTCCTCCCCGTTCAGCGCAATGGCAGGGAAACAACCAGGATGAACACTAATGACACATGTAACGGGAATGTACCATAAAATAGCACCTACATATGAATATTAAACCTCAGTAGCCGAGGGTTAACATTATGGTCTTACTTTCGCCAACGACCGCCTTTAATCCAATTGGTGCCATGATGCTCCTGAGTGTTCGCCCGTGTGCTGTATCTTCTCCTCCCTCTCCTCCTTTTGCTGTCTGTGGCAGAGTGGTGCTGCGCGCTCACAGCAGCTGACTGCGGAGATTCGTCACTGCACCGCCCCTCCCTCGCATGCGCGCGTGCTGACCGCCAAACACAGAAGCACAAATGAAAGCCTTTCTTGATTTCACGCTTATTTGTTCATGCCATGATCAGTGGAGGCTGTGAAATATCCTTGCAACTGTTCCCACTGTTCACTGGCCGCTAAGTGACAAAAAAAGCAGGTCGCTCAATTAGAGCAACTAAAGATACACTTAATTATAATTTCACTACCAAACAAAACAGATTTAATTTAGTTAATAAAAAATTGAACATAAATTGTTGGCATACTAAGTATACATTTAAATCAAATAAAGCTATACACTGTAACAATATTTTACATTTTACTGTTGTAACACAAGTGTGATGAAACTTCTGGATCTAATGCAGCATTTAGTCACTTTGACCGCATGAGGGCGATAGACGTCTACTAATCAAACCCTTGATCGAAATGTTGCTTTTGCCATTTAACTTTAAATTAAGGTAGTTATTTATAAATTACATTATTATATGCAACTTGTATTTATTATTATGTATTATTATAGTTGTGAAGTGATGTATGCAATATAAAGTGTTGTTGTCATGATTATTTGTATTGTTTGTGTTGAGCCTTTTGTCTAAGGACAATTTTCTACCTCATTTTGGGATAGACAATAAAGCTTTTGAAATTGAAATTGGAAACAGTAATCAATATATAAAAATATTTTGTAATGTATTCATTTTAAAACCGTATTTCAGGAAAGTATTTTTTATGAATGATATGTAGGCTTATGTATGTATTTTAAACTGTTGTTTTAATGGAACTTATATTATTTTAGCAAACAGCTGTGACAAACTTTAAAACAATACAGGCATATGAATAAAAAATATATAAATATAATAAATAAAAAATACTTCATTAAAGATTTTGAGCTCGAAACGGGTTCCCTTTCTATAAAATAAATGAATACATCAAGAAAAGCCCATCATATAACCATACAAATCCCTGATCATATCATACTCTCTAAAATTAGCTGTGATTAAAAATACAACGGGGGTTTGTTGTGAAGTTGGGTGTGTCAGGCGGTGTAAACCACGCCCTCTGACTGTCACTCATTTGACTCAACAGGTTTAAATGAACCTTGTTTCTCACAGAGGGCGTCACGTCAATGCAAGATGAACGCAACACTCTGAAGTGACCAGGGATGGTTTATTTGGAAGACACGTTTCTGTAGTGTTTCAGGTCTAAAGGAACTTTCTTCAAAAGCTGTGACTGTCATTTAAATCGCTATTATGGGTGATGTTATTTCTTCCAACCTGGACGAAGGCAAGCGGGATATGATTACAGGTAAAACACGTTTGTATTACATTTAAAAGGTATAAAGTCATTTTCTGCACAACAAAGCTAAGGTACTTTAAACGTCGATGGTTTCAAGTAAAAAGAGGGTTTTAGTCGACGTGGACAAAACACTTTAAAGAATCCTGGACGCCTTCGCGCGCTTAGGTTTTCACTGTCATCATTTACTCAGACTGTCAATTCATAACTTTCTTCCTAACTTCTTTTAGGTTCCACGGAAGGAATAAAGAAATCCATACAGTTTTGCGCAAGTACATGAGGTTGAGTAAATCATGATAAATTTTTTTTTTTGACACGGCGTCCTAAAAATAAAACGCGACGCAACACAGACGCTCGCATGTGGTCACTAACCAACAATTAAACATAACTCAGACTGAACCTAAGAACGCGTCGCGTTTAAACGCCCCCTTAAAGACACGTGCATGCTTTGAGGCAGAATAGAATAATATTTATCTTAAAAACATTTTTGATTTTGCTAATCCTCTTGTAAAATTGATATTATACCATTCTATAAAAGTTTCTAAGGCTTTCAACGCGTTTTGCCTACTCTACTCCTAAAAAAAAATCATGAATTTTGTGTCCACAAATGATATTTTCTGCTATAATAAAACAGTAAAATTTGAAAAATGTCCTTCAATTTTGTGTCCATGAAGCTTAAGTATTTGGGCTGTATTATGGCTCCTCTAGTTGATTTGGAGAACTGGTTATATCCTCTACCTGTAAACACCCATCCATAACCATGTATAATTTCCTCTCCAAAGCATGATGGGTAATAATCACATTCCTTTAAAGAAATACACTTTTGTCATTCTTAAAGAGCTTTATTCTTTGAGGTGTGGAATACCAGAATTTTTGTTACAAAATTTGCTTTTGTTTAACCAGGCTTTTAGAGTTTTCCTAGAAACTTCCAGGTGCTGCCGAACTAACCCGTGGGAAATGTAACCAGTCCATAACTTGTGACATCAGTAGTGGTTGTGTTTTGGAGCTGTCTTATCTTTTTCAGTCTTTTTTTTTTTTTTCTCTGATTCTAAAGCCTAAGTGTTCTTTTAGAACAATTTTCAGTTGTGGAAAACTGTTGAAAAACCAGTTTGAGTGAAACAAACATTGTGAGATAATTTCCAAAAAGTTATTATGGGAAAACAAAAGCTCTTTTGGCTGTGACTGGAAATTTTGGATCGCTGTAACCACACATACTCTAAGAACAAGTCAAGACTAGTAAAGAAATATAGGCTTCATTGTGTTTTAAGTGCCAGTCCGGATCTCACTGATGATAGACTTGAGTCACTTGATGAGTTGGCACTTCATGAAATAATTGTCTTGTTCTGAGCTTTTTTTGGAGAAATATTTCTGAGCTGAATGGAGGTGGATCTCGTGAAGACGCATGTGCTGATGTCATAAAATACTGAGTCAATTTGCTGATTCAGTGCTTTTGAAATTCCACCATTTAGAAAGGAACTGTGGGAAGATGTTTAGTCTTCAGAAGAGAAAGCCGCCCTCATGGACTCTCTCTTTATGAAGCCCGGAGCAGTTCTGAAGATGTTTGTGGTAGATGGACATGAGGTCAGGAGGTTGAAGGGAGGTTTGAAGACAGGAAATTCCTCTAGGGATCTCTAGACCTCCCTCGCGAACCATTTAACTAATAAGGCTGGATGTTTTCTGAGAGAGTGAGAGCAAGTATGAACATGTCTTGGAGTAATGGGGAGGATCTTCTCAAGGTGTCCTCATGCTCTCAGACTTTTGTTTTATCTGTCTCCCCCTTGTCTTTCCCTCCCTTCCTCAATTTCATAGACAGTGAAGAGTTCATCTGCTGACTGTGCATGCAGGAGAGAATGTTTTGCAGCTTTTGGTCATCATAGTCTATACTGTATGGTCAGTGAATAGATAGCTTCGACTTGAAGTCAACCTTCTTTTTTTTTTTTTTTAAGCTAGTCACTAAGGTAAAATCTTACAGGCAGTTACATATTTGTTGAAATTGCCAAAATGACTTATGGCAGCGTTGGCATCAGTAAATGTTTCATATGACAGTTTTTTATTAAAAGTGCCTGAATTATGATACTCTTGGTGTCTGGTCTAAAAAACTGTTATTATTTATAAATTTTTGCAAATGTTCTTTGTAAAGATTAACAACTAAACCTTGGGTGAAGAAAAAAATGACATGCAAAAATCTTACATTTAAAAAAAAGGCTAATCGATCTATTGTATGTATATAGACCCCATTTATACAATAACATATGAAAGTGTAAATATTATTTGGGAAATATTGTTTCTATTATGTTACATTTATTCAAAAAATATATACTTACTATGTACTGTGCTGTTAGGGTTAAGTACTTTTATTATTTTATTTATTATTATTATTATTATTAGTTTTTCTCAGTTTTTCCATGGACTTCGTAGCATTCTCTTGCAGCTCCTTGAGGGTCCAAGTCTGAAGACCCCTGCTCTAATTATGCGTTTAAACATGCTCCGAGTGGAACCCATCTTAAGATGTGATGAATGATGTAATGTGCAGTGTTCACAACAGTGTTACATTTCTGAGGTTATGCTGATAAGAAGTTTTGCAGCGAAGCGTCTCCAGCACCTGTTCCACCTGTGCTGTCTAAATGTCTAGAAACACTTTCTGCATATACATGTGAATGAATACAGTGGAATATTCAACACCGAGCCAAAGCAAACTGAGTCTACAAGTTATTCTAGTTTAAAACAATAGTGAGTCTGCTAGAGAACGGTCTGCGCTCATTCGTGCAAACACAACAACATGCTTTCATGTTCAAATGTCCTGTAACAAGAAGCTTCTAATCTGATGGATTGCTTGAGAAATGAGGTGTAAGTGAAAAGATCCTTTCCTGTGGAGACCTACAGTAAATTGGAATACCCATAAGGCCATGTGTTCTTAGAGTGCTATACTGGAACTTCAGTTGATATCAGATGTGGCCCTTTATTTTCCGTTCCTGTCAGGTGGTTCCTTCCTGTTTTTATGAAAGCATATCCTTTCACATACTTTCAAACGCATGCCAATATTCACCAGCATCCATGGATAATGTTTGCAGTAAAACCAGACCAAGATGCTTTGAATATGGCATTCAAATGTGATTGCCTCCGATCATGTGTCACTTTTTCCATTTATTGGCCTATTTATATAAGCAAACTATTCGTAATATCACCACCACCTTTTCATAAAGCTTCGATAAGCCTGCAGGCTCCGGCCTTTTCATTTTTAATGTTTATTTTGATACTGTGTCCATGTGTTTCTGTGTTTCCACACTTGGCTGTTTTTGCAACTCTTTCTCTTTTTATCAAGAATTCCCGTTGATTGTTGACCACCTTTTGTGTTGTAGCCCTATTGAATTTCGGGGTCAGCATTTTCACAGATAATAACTGTTACAATGGAAAACATGGGTTATTATTTTTAGAATATTTTATAAGAATAGAAAATGTGCATTTATTATTACGATTAATAATAATTATATATTAAAGTTGTTTTTTTTTTATAATAACATTTTATTAGTAGTATTGTATAAGACTAAAGCATGCTGACTATATATTTTACATAAATTGCAGCCTTTTGAGATTTAATAACCTCCCATGACCAAATCATGTTTTCCATTTGAACTTTCATACCCACACATGATGTGCGGTTGACCGTGGACTTTCACTTGTTGTATTTCACACTCTAGTTCTACTCAACTGAAAATCTTGGATCAAGTTACAGCTCTGTGTTGTTTGTTGCTGTAAGAGGCTAGGT
Organism: Carassius gibelio; assembly: GCF_023724105.1. Classification (NCBI taxonomy): domain Eukaryota; kingdom Metazoa; phylum Chordata; class Actinopteri; order Cypriniformes; family Cyprinidae; genus Carassius; species Carassius gibelio. The sequence continues at coordinate 7,032,155 of NC_068391.1, read as the reverse complement.
TTTTCTGTGTTTGCATGTTTGTTGTTATCTTGCGTAATTGCTTTTGGGAACAATTCTCAACTAAAATACTAAAACTAACCAAACCGGTTTATAATATTTCGTGATAGTGATTAAATGTTTATATTTGACTTAACGTAACCTCTAAATGCAGCCTTTAATTTGCAGTGTACTCTGCAGTTGTAAAATAATCATTTCATTCCTGTGCTGTGGTTCTTCGTTAAATCTAACATTCCTGTATCTCTGTTCCAACTTAGCCCGCACCAGTGCTGTGATGGCAGAGTTTGGGAGGTTTTATGAGCAGCAGTATGCCGTGGCTTTGTTCAACAGTGTGCGCTATGAGATCGAAGGAGGAGGGAATACCCAGACACAACTACTACACCGAAAGGTAAAACCCCCTATATTTCACCTTTGTCTGTCCTGTGATGTAGATCCCAGAGGGATGGGGAAATATTATCAAAAAATTGAAAAATAATGGGAAGAATATTGGTCACACCAGGTTAAAATGAGATCAGAAATAAAGCCTTTCTGCCGCAGGATGTCCCTTTTTTTTTTTTTTTTTTTTTTTTTTTTGGCTCTGCTCTACTGTTTCCCTCAGTTTAAAGGCTCTCTGTGGTCGTACTTATCGTACTTGTAAAAAATAATGAGTTTTGTTAATGCAACTGCCAAAAGCAGTTAGAACACATACAATTCATAGCAATCAATTCATATAATTAATATCAGTAACCAAAATTATTTTTGACAACATGAGAAATTGAAGTGGCTGGAGCTGCTGTCTAATGCATGGGAACTTAGCATCCATCAACCGAATGCACATCGTCCAGAGCGTTCCCAGTTTAGAAGACTTTGATTATAATGGAAATTATCTATTTGTTCTCCCACCCTCCTGGCTTCTGAAATTATTTGCTTCTGGGTTGAGAAGTGGAAAAAATCTGTCAAACAGTTCCCGATCAGACACCAGCACGTTGTTAGCGGCAGTGGTTTGAATCCATTAGGTTTGATAGATGTCCTGTGTCCACCGGATATCTTGGTTATCGTAACAAATGCATAGAATGTTAAAAACTCATCAGCCTTTAGTTGTGAACACTTTTACTTTCTTATTGGTCTCCAAACTCTCCTGGTCTCCCCAATTATCAATTGTCCATGAAGTCATTTGATCTCTACTCCATGTAGACCAAGGCCAAGAAAAACGCTTGACTTGTGCACTCTCCTTTTTGAAGTCCCTCAGTAGTTATTATCCGGAACAGCTGGACTTGAAAAATATCTGTCTGTATTTATTTGTATTTAGTTTCAAAGATTAACCCTGTTCAAAGGCATGTGCACCCACCAGTAGTAAATTCAGCATCCATTCGCAGAAAACAGTGATTTTGACTAGACAAAACACAAGCTTGAATGTCTTCTATGTACCAGTTGCTTCACCCATTTCTTATTTTAGGCTGAATCGCTCCGATTTAGGTTATATAAACATGTCTCAAGCTGACCTTTTGTTATTCTAGACTTTTTATTATTTTTTATTTTTTTATTTTTTTATTTGTTTAGTCTTGCTTTCATCTAGTAAAATGATTTTGATTTGCATCCATTTAAAATATGTTTGTTCCCACCACAGGAACCTCTGAAGAACAAGTCCATCTTCTCTGGAAGTCTGTTTCAGTATCTGGAAGAGAGCAAAAAATGGAGGAGCCGCTTTTTGTACGTGGGCGACTCTTACAACATCAGCTTGTTTGAAAGCAAAGCAGTAAGTGTAAACAACTGAGCATGTTTTTATATATATATGTATATGTGTATATATGTATGCTTTCACCACAAACAACCCCAGCTGAGATAATTAAATGTAAACAAACGAAAAATGATCTGAATGTTAATCTTGCATTACTGGACCTAACTGAAATCTAAAGTGTTCTGCTGATAGTGGACAAGCTTGTCATTTCCTCAGCTGCAGAGTGATTCTGAGCTGTGTGTTTCCTCTACAGGCACATGATCGAGGGCTCCACTCCAAAGGGGTCATTAACTGTGCCGGGTACAGAGCCCTGACCTCTATGGAGGAATACCTGGGACTTCTCAACAATAGCCTGGGTGGTGAGAAATTAATTAATACGATAAATAAATGGATACAAAAGTAGCATCGTCAGAAAATCCTACTGGAATCCTGATAGATCCCAACTGAAATGTAGTACAATATTATTGTAATAAAGTCCAAATATGAACACATTATATCCATTAAGAATAATAAAAAAAAAACATGTAATGTTTAAAAATTAAAAATTTAATATTTGATAATATTTCACATTTCAGTTGGTTATTAATTTTATTTATTTTTAAGGTTTTGTATCTCATGATATCATTTTTCAATTTATTTTTATTTCATTTTATGTCTAGAATAGACAGGATAAATGTAGGATGATTTCTCTGAACACTGTATACAGTGGTATATTCTGTATTCAGTCTAAACAGTGTAATTTGAAATAGTTTGTAATCATGTTCTTGTATTATCTGTTGTTTATAGATACAAAGGCCAAATCATCCAGCGCCCCGTTTCTGAAGTGCCCCACACAGTTTCCCCTCATCCTGTGGCATCCATACGCCCGCCATCACTATTTCTGCGTCATGATGGAGAAAGAACAGAAGAAGTGGCATGCTGTCTTCCAGGACTGTGTGAGACACAGCAACAACGGTGAGTCAAGGGCAAGCATTTGTACTGTTTTAAGATTGATGTGTACTTCATCTATATCACAATCGCAGGAAACAGTAGATCACATGTTCATTTGTTGATTTGTGTGCACACTGCCATGAGAAAGTTGCTGTAGTTTTTCGACGCAAAGCCGTTGGAGGAGTAGATTTTGCCTTGTATTTTACTTTCCTGTGATGTTAAATAAAACAGAACTCCATTCCAGAACATTTGCTGCATAATCGTTTCTTTTAGATTTATGTCAGAATGAGAGCGATTCGACCTGTGAGATTAGTCTTTCCTCCCTATCACTCAAACATAATCTTAAGAGCATTTCTAGCTAAATTTGCTCAGAAATCTCTGCATGGGTTTGTAAAAATTCATAGTATTGAATTACCTTCAACTCCACCCTCACATATCACTTGTCTTCTGGCTTATTGCCATATTTCAAATCATACAGCAGGGTGTGTGTTTGTGTCTGTGTGTGTGTGTCTGTGTGTGTGTGTGTGGGGGGGGGGGTGTTTGTCACATCTTAAAAACTTGAATGCTTTTGAAATTAATTTAAGGAGTGGAGGATGTTCCTTTTGTTATTTTAACTGATATCAAATATCCCATTCAAGAACCGTGAACTTTTAATGCTCCTTGATTGACATCTGTATAATTAATAATATTCTGTCATTTTTAATTCCTCATTAGAATCCATTGATATTGTTTTCTAGGAATTTTACTTAGAAATCCATTTCCAAAATGGTTTAATGAAGTCAAATTTAATAGAAGGTACTATTTTTAGATTGATTTCTGAAGTATCAAGTTATACTGAAGACTTGAGTAATGGATGCTAAAAATTCAGCTTTGCCATCAAAGTAATAACATATGTTTACATTACAAAACAATTAAATGTATTTAAAGTTTTACTGTGCTTTTGATACAATACATGCAGCCTTGGTGAGCATAAGAAACTTATTTGAATTGTGCAAATAAAAGAAATAGGATTATTAATAAAAAGAGCTAAAGATAGTTACTGCATTTGCATATTAAGTTTAAATCAGTGTTAAAAGAGTGTCTGAAGAATGTCACTATAGAAGTTGACAAACAACAGGAGGTATTGTATTTATTGGCTGATATAAGAATTGCGCAACTTGCAGAGCTGCATAGCTCTCAACATGTTGCCAGTTGTTGACTGCTAACTGAACATCCTCTGACCATGTCAACACCTTCCCATGATGCCTTGGGGCACTCTCATTTAGGCTTGTCAAGGCATGACAGCAAATTACTAGTTTTGTGGATCACAAATGATATTGACGTAAGGTTTCAATAACTAATACCATTTTATTAGGGCTGTGTATTGCCAAGAATCTAGCGATATGATGCATATTACGATACACAGGTTGCAATACAATATTTTGCAATATACTGTAAGAAAGGCAATATATTGGGATATTTCTTATTTTAGGAATAGTATATATTGTAAGGAATGCTGTCATTAAGAACACTACCATATGCAAACCTTAGTAATACATTTATTTTTTATTTTTTAACCAAAACACACTGGGATCTGCTTTGCAATAATCAGTCCCTGTAACATTCTATGTTATAGAACCACTGTTTGTGCAGTATGAGTAAAGGGGGATAAATTAAAGTGCTTGCAGGATCCTTTAATAAAATAAAACAATATAAAAACAAAGGCATAATCTGAAAAACCAAGCCTTGTGCATTGTACTGAATAATATTCTGAATAGATTACAGTTGGTTTGATACCTTTGTATCAAATGGTTTTGTTATTTAATGGATTTGTTATTGCATACATAAACATTTGTAAAATAATTATAAAACAGTAATACAAAAAACGGAACTTTTGTGCAATAACAGGGATGTTTTTCTGAACATTTTCGTATTCGTTTTATATTATAAATAAATTGTTTAATTTAAATGGTTAATTTCTTTTACTTTTTAAGCCTTGTGCAATGTAAAAGGCATATACCATATTTTTCGGACTATAAGTCGCATCAGTCCAAAAATACGTCATGACGAGGAAAAAAACGTAAATCATAATGTTGCAAAACATAAATGTTGGCTGCAGGAGACCTGAGTAGCATAGAGCGCCCTCTCGCGGCTGTAGACGGTAATGTTTTCTCTTGGTTCATGTCAAATTAATTTTGATAAATAAGTCACACCTGACTATAAGTCACAGGACCAGCCAAACTATGAAAAAAAGGTCGACTTATAGTCTGAAAATACGGTATTTATGACTATCTGATTTATTTTGGGCTCATAACATAAAAGCCACAAAGAGTTTAATGAAAAAAAGAAAAGAAAGTCTAATGAATGTCAAAATAACTTAACCGCCGTCGGAAACCGTGATGCGAGCACTGCACCAACTGTTTCTGAACAAAACGCCCCCAAAATAAGAGAAAGCTGCAGCCGCGGGTTTTTGTGACATAAACTGGAGAAAATACGTTGGGTTGGGCTTGATTCTATCCATTGGGAATTGAAAAATAGGGTTTTGAAGACTGGAGTTTAGCCTAGAACAAATGGGTATGCTTCTGTTGGTAAAGCACAAACACAAGATTAAATGGCTGTTTCACTGTTGCTTTATATTAACTGATCATCTTGTGACATCACCAAAAACAGAAAAGAGAGGTGAATCAAGTACATTTTGATGAAAGAATAAGAATATTTTCTTTCAAATATCTTATTGTGCATGAATTATAATTCAAGTTGAGTAATCTGCTTTAGTTAGGGTAAAAGAAGTGCTGTTCCTCAGTCTGCATTGCATATTGGTTTAAAATGAACCAGTAAAAAGTGACTTAATTCCAGGTCAATATGCACAGCAAACATTGTGAGATCTCTAGTTTGCCTCCAGACTTTTTAAGATCCTAAAGGTGAGATATAGTGCATGACTTGGTAACAGCCCAAAACAAAGTCACAAGTGCTAGAAGTTATATTGGGGAATATAATTTGCCTTTGAGGCAGCTGGGAAAGGCACTGCAGAATCCATGAGACCTGCCTGAAGCCGAGGGTAGAGAAGACATGAGGTAGTTGCTCCACATGCATGAGAACGCAGATCTGTGTTTTGGCTAGAGGGTAACCAGAGGGCAAAGAAAATAAACCACATGCAAAGCCTGTGGTATTACAGCAGGTGATCAGAGTGCTTGGGTTTTATTGCATTGGAAAGTAATCAAGATGAATTATACACAAAGGCCTTTCATAGAGCTGAGATAAAGCAAACTGCAGATACATACTGTTAAGCTATTTGAATTTGAACTAAGGCTGTGTATGAACTCAATGCATGTTTTAATTGATCTCTTAGGCTTCTGGAATGGGACTAAACCAGTGGAGAGATTCAAACTTTGTTTGGAATGCAAAATGTGCAATCAATCACCATTTTTGTTAATCTAGTAATTGTATTAGTCATTGTTCTGACTGCCTGTGGCAATGGTTAGTCATTTGATCCTCTTCAGGAACTCGAGCTGCGTCGAACACTTTGGGGAAACACCTTTGGCAAGACCGACTCTGAATATCATGTGCAATCTGTCCATTGGAAGGGCGTGACGTCACGGGCGGGGTGACACAGACCAGGAAGCTATAAAGGCATGTGCCGCGCAGCTGGCTTCAGCTTCGCGTCATTCAGCAAGCGCTCTGTTACCCCAGTATGAGGAGTTGTTGGAGGTGGTTACTCATGCAGTAGACAAATGTTGCTTGCCGAGAAACATTCTGAGCCACAGGTTAGACGAATGCTTTCTCTAGCCGAGGCAGCCACCTCAATGCCAGAGCCTTCCCTTCTTTCCCGATCTCCATGATGAAATCGCAAGATCGTGGAACCACCCCTATTCTACCCGCCTCTTTGGCCCCGACTCACAATATTACGGCAATGTGACGGGGCTCGAGTGGGGTTATAGAGTGATGCAGAGGCTCAGGGACACAGAGGGCAGCCCCTACTGGGGTAGAGCACGGTCCATGTCAGTATACGGTGCCCGCCTCACCTCAGTGCCCTCTGGAGGCCGGCCTGCCAACCCTGCAAAAGTTTCAGGGTGCAGCGGTCTCCAGCAAGCGCTACTCCCAGTTATTTCCACCCGTGAGCATAGCAGATCTGGGACGCTCGCCACTCCTTCAGTGGCCTCTTACACCAGAATGTGCAGTATCATCAGCTCCTTGGTTCTCGAATCGGACGCGTCCGAGAGAAACGGTTCTCAGTTCAGTGTACTGGTGATCCGAAAACCGATGCAACCGGTTCTTGACTCAAGAACGAGAAACACTCCGGCAATGGGCGTGTACGTTCGTTATCTGGCTCTGCTGCACAAATTTTCCCCGGCCTTTATTCGTCGGTGTTGACCATGCCCCCGGCCACTATAAGAGGCCTGGCGTTTATTTGACTACTGGTTTTTATTTGAGGAATTATGGTAATCACTATAAAGGTAATAGTTGTTACTATAGTAGTTAAAAGGGTCCTTTTATGCCTTTTCTCTTTTTGAATTTTAGTCATTGTGTAGAGAGTATGTTTGGGTATAAAAAAGATCTACAAAGTTACTAATCTCAAAATCTATTCCAAAAGGAGATATTTCGTTAAAAAAAAAAAAAGAAAAAAAAATCCCTTTTCAAGAACTACAAAAAACAGCTCGTTTGGACTACAGGGTTGTTTTCCAGGTTTTGTGAGATTACAAAGTGGCCCATAAGAATTTAATTAATTCCCACCTATGGAAATTCAAATGGTTGGGGGGTGGGGAGGGGTGAGGTCATGGTTCGAATGCTTGGTTGATTTCATCAGACAAGACAATGGCGAAGAAGTGCTTCATGTTTTGTAATACATAAATCTTTTGAATTTTTTTAATAAACAATACATATTACTAGGGGTGGGCGATATCTCTATTTAAAATATATAGAAGTATTTTTTAAACACGATATGGATTTTGACATATCGATATATTGTTTATTTAATTCTGATTCTGCCACTTTGCTTGTTTGTCTTCTCTGTGCTGGCCCCTGCCTCCTTGATTTTGTTCCCCCTCCCCTCGTGTTGAAAATGGCGTCGTCTTCAACCAGACCGGAGGCTGCAGAACTAGTATGAAAAAAAAGAACAACTGGCTCCATTATATGGAGATACCTCGGTTTTAAGGTGTCGGGCGAACAGCAGGAACATGTCTACTGTAGGGCCCTATGATTTCCGCGATGTAGAAAAACGTGGACGGAATCGCAGAATCCAGTCATGAAAACGGAATTTAGTCTAACGTGGAATGTCACAGAATTTGTCAAATTTTAAATGAATTTAATCAAAAGTAGGTCATTGCACTCACATCAAACCCTGATATGGACTAATATCTGTAAATATTAAGCCGGAAAAGTCTATTTAAATATGAATCCCGAGTGTCTGTGTTATGGATGGCGCAGAAGCGCTTCTTCGTTTTATTACACACACGGAGGCGCGTGTGACGCTCACTGTGATTTCAGTGTCTGTCTTTTCACTTTAATGAGGATGTGAACACATGAACGAAATCTCCAGAACTGCACTGAGAGTCACTTCATGAGCATCTGAACATTTGTTTTCAGTAAAACTAGCGTCTTATCACATCATAGACTCTAGCATCACATACACAGAACTGTAACGGTAAACCAGTAAAAATAAAAGTATTTGCCAGAAATCTATTACTAGCCTATTGTTCAGCAAAATGTACATAGCCTACTACTACCATTAAAATGAAATGGAAGAAATGTTGTGTGATTATTCCTTAAATTTTGTTCATGTATTATTTTTAACAGTAAATCCCCTTTGTTTACCAAAAAATAAAGTTTGCTTAATTTTCAATAATTAAAAGATAAATTAAATGAATGTTTTATCCCTTCATTTGATAACCAGAAAAATGTGAATACACTGAATTTCAAAGAGATAAAAACATTTCACATAAGGCTATTTTAAGAAAAAAAAACACAGATTCTGGCTCAACATTGTATTGTCTATCAGCCATCGGTGACAGATGATGCCATCTTCTATCGGCCCAACCCAAGTTACCACTAAAGTCTTGTAATATCTGTGCATGCAAAGGTTCTTGTTCAATATTCTCGGGGTCTGAAACCGGCTCAAATTGATATGTCAATATTGACACCATCCTTAACTATACCAGAGCAGACAGAACTTACTGCTTTGGCAAGGGGCGGGGCAGTACTGAAACCCCATCTAAGCTGTTCACCCACTACAACGTACAGCTAACCAATCACATCACATTTCATTTTTGGCGAGCCTTCATCAAACCTGGAATGAATTGAGCTGGTTGTGCCAGGCTGGGTAGAAAGGTATAGTGTAAATTATGTGAAAAATAATGAATTTTTTTAACCACCAATCATGAGAGCATGTTCTAGTACATCCTCAAAACAAAAGACTTTTGTAAAAGAGCATAATTTTTTATTAGCTAATCATACTTTTTCTTTAAACTTGTGTAGTTCTTAAGCTTTTAGCCCAAATGGGAAATGCTCCAGTGAACGGAACAATAATGGTAAGAGTGCACACATGCGGTGACAAAGGAACACTGGGAACCAGCCATCCCAAGAGTCTTGGCTAACCACCGTGCAGCCCCGTGCCAGAGGCGGCCCACACTAAACTCTACCATATGTACTATTTTTGCTCCAGACTCTCACATTGAGTTTCTCAGGCCTGCGAGAGAAAACGAGTGCTGCTCTTTATTTTTATTTTTTATTTTTTATTTTTTAATTTCACCTGGCACTAAACACACACACACACAATGAGCCACAATCAAATTAACTTTTGATGTTAGCAGTCTCTAGTTTGTTAGGACTGCTGGTGGTAATACTGGTGGACGTGTTCGAGGACAAGAGGTTTTAAGACTGATTTGAGGTTATTGTTATATTGAGCACAGAACTCTAGGGACTTTTTCCAAGCAGGCTGCTGACAAACGTATTTGGTGTTTTCTCATGGGGCTCATGCCAAGAAAAGCTAGTTATTTTCTATTTTCCTCCATTCTGTGTGTGTGTGTGTGTGTGTGTGTGTCTTTCTCTCTCTCTTGGAAATGGACGTTGAGTGGATTTCCTGTTCCTAACAGACTACTACACTCCATCATTCTATCTCTGCTGATTTCCTGTCTTTGTGTCGGCCAATCTGAAACTTTCTGCAGCACGCAGATATACACAGCTCCGGTTTTGTGAGTGTTTGTGCAGCTTGCCATTGCTCATGTCCATCATCCTCTACATGGCAAATTTGAATTCTTTCATCACCTCTAATATGCAGCTTTTACACAAACAGTCCGACATCGAGCACATTATCCATATTCACTGCAGTGCCATGTAATTATATCTCCATTTAAGTGTTTTTTTCCAAAAAGTTAGGTCTTTTGGATTCTCTGTTTGAGTGGTGGTAGCTGTAGTTTCCATCCACAGACTCTTATTGAATGTTATTGACAGATCTCCAATTGAAGATGAGGTCTTTTTTAGTACAGGTCTTTTTCTTGAGCACAACTTTTTTTTTTTTTTATCTATTAATTTTCCTTCCTGAAAAAAAAAAAAAACAGGCTGTGCCAGCTTTACATGATTTAAAGCTGGTCCAAGTTGGTATACAAGTCGTCACCAGCTTGGACCAGCAAGTAAAAAATCAAAAGCTGGTTAGGATTGTTCAGACTTCCCCCTTAATTGTCTTGAAATCAAATTCAATGGCACAGACCAAAATTTAATTAAACAAAAATAATATTGTTAGTGCAAATTTTAGATGGTTTAGATTCTATTTAATGTTTTTACATTAACAATAATAAATCAAAGTATAAATCTCAAGTTAGTGTTTTTAAACCTTTTACATTTATTCCAAAGTAATAACTCAAGGCAGTAACAATTTAAACCAATACATCTATAAAACTTCATCTATTCTTTTTAATAGCTAAATATTTTCTTCTTTTTTTTATCATCAGTCATCAAAGCTCTGTAAATATTGATCACAGACACAGTTTTTTTATTTTAAATTTCACCAATTAAACCAAGCTGAAGCTACTCACTAAAAACTCCCACAGATCATGTTTTCAGGCCATATGAAGTCTCTTTTAAAAAAGTGTTTATATCTAACTGTGCGAGTTGTTTACTCATAACCAATCATATATCCAATCCAATTCCTATCGTGATGGAGGCATTGCCTGAATCTCCCCCATTCATTCTCAGTCACCCCCCACCAAACTCAGTGCACACTTGAGGAGGTCTGCTGGGCTCAGGGGAGGCAAGAGAGAAACGGACTCCCTCTGTAACTGTATCTGCTGTTGTCGTTGTTGGACCGTGTTTCTTTAGGAAAAACAAGTAATGTGTATACAGGTGCTGGTCATATAATTAGAATATCATCAAAAAGTTTTTCACTAATTCCATTCAAAAAGTGAAACTTGTTTATTATATTCATTCATTACACACAGACTGATATATTTAAAATGTTTCTTTTAATTTTGATGATTATAACTGACAACTAAGGAAAATCCCAAATTCAGTTATCTCAGAAAATTTGAATATTGTGAAAAGGTTAAATATTGAAGACACCTGGTGCCACACTCTAATCCGCTTTTAACTCAAAACATCTGCAAAGGCCTTTAAATGGTCTCTCAGTCTAGTTCTGTAGGGTACAGTAGTCCAAAAGACGATCATTGACACCTTGCACAAGGAGGGATAGAGACAAAAGGTCATTGCAAAAGAGGCTGGCTGTTCACAGAGCTCTGTGTCCAAGCACAGTAACAGAGCTCTGTGTCCAAGCACAGTAACAGAGAGGCGAAGGGAAGGAAAAGATGTGGTAGAATTTTTATTTTTTACATGCAATAGGGATAACCGCACCCTGGAGAGGATTGTGAAACAAAACCCATTCAAAAATGTGGGGGGGGTTCACGAAAAGTGAACTGCACCTGGAGTCAGTGCTTCAAGAACCACTATGCACAGATGTATGCAAGACATGGGTTTCAGCTGTTGCATTTCTCGTCAAGACACTCTTGAACAGCAGACCATGTCAGAAGCGTCTCGCTTCAAAAAGGACTGGACTGCTGCTGAGTGGTCTAAAGTTATTTCCTTTGGAAATCAGGGTCTGGAGGAAGAGAGGAGTGGCACACAATCCACGTTGCTTGAGGTGCAGTGTAAAGTTTCCACAGTCAGTGATGGTTTGTGGTGCCATGTCATCTGCTGGTGTTGGTCCACTGTGTTTTCTGAAGTCCAAGGTCAACTCAGCCGTATACCAGGAAGTTTTAGAGCACTTCATGCTTCCTGCTGCTGACCAGCTTTATGGAGATGCAGATTTCATTTTCCAACAGGACTTGGCACCTGCACACAGTGCCAAAGCTACCAGTACCTGGTTTAAGGATCATAGTATGCCGGTTCTTAATTGGCCAGCAAATTTGCCTGACTTTAACACCATAGAAAATCTATGGGGTATTGGAAAGAGGAAGATGCGATATGCCAGACCCAAGAATTCAGAAGAGCTGAAGGCCACTATCAGAGCAACCTGGGCTCTCATAACACCTGAGCAGTGCCACAGACTGATCCACTCCATGCCACGCCACATTTCTGCAGTAATTCAGGCAAAAGGATCCCAAACTAAGTATTGAGTGCTGTACATGTTCATACTTTTCAGTTGGCCAAGGTTTCTAAAAATCCTTTCTTTGTATTGGTCTTAAGTAATATTCTAATTCTCTGAGATACTGAATTTGGGATTTTCCTTGGTTGTCAGTTATAATCATCAAAATTAAAAGAAATTAAACATTTGAAAAATATCGCTCTGTATGTAATGAAATTGATGATGTTCTTATTATATGACCAGCACCTGTATACTACTTAATGTTATATTTTGTAATATTTGTGGTGTTTGATTTTTGTACTACAAATGTTTTTGTCACACAATATTTTGAGGAGGCACTGCCTCCCTTGCCTACTTGGAGAAAAAAAATCTCTGGTGGACAGCCTTGAATAGTTGAGCAATAGCACGATTAGCAGTGTGATATCGCTCTTTATCATCATGGCTGTGATTTGTCCATAGGGCATAAGGCACAGACCAAGTGCCATAGGTTATCATATGACATTTTTCTATAACTGTCATGTTTCTTTTCCTCTCTAGGACTGTCAGAAGAGTGCAAGGTAGCTACACCAGCTTTCACAGATGCCCTGCGACTCTACAGACAGGCCAATGGTCACTATGGCACCTGGGACATGATGTGTGGAAACCAAGCACAGGTTGGTGAAGTTAATTCATATTCATTTGGTACATCTGACAAATGTCAGAATTATAACATAAAAAAAGGATTATATATATTCTTATATACGTGTGTGTGTGTGTGTGTGTAATATGTGTGTGTATAATGTTCCATTGTTGCATTTCGTCCTACCACTACATTATATTTAGTCATTGCACAGTCTGAAATTTTCGCATCCGTTTTTTCGTATTCGTGATCCGAAAAATTTCACACACAGAGACCTTGCACACGGAGTTCGATGCGTATTAATGAATGTTCTGAAAAAAATGCAAAACAATACAAAATGTTGTCTTCAAGTAGTGAGGATAATTTTTTTCTCTCTCTTCTTAATAAGAGAAATATTGTGTCCATCCACTCCTGCGAAAGGAGAGTTCCACCTCCTTATCAAGGAGCTACGGGATTATCCAGACAGATTTTTAAAAAAAAGTCTACTTTAGAATGTCACAGTTTACAGGAGCTTGGTGTGCTATAATTATAATTAATATTGATACAATAATAGTTGTATATAGGTAGGTATCTGAGCACTGGCGATTCATTCACCACCATTGCCAGCAGTTTAACGGTGTCTCTACATTGTCAAAACGTCTCTCAAAATGTGTTTTTATACAATCTATGGTTTTGACGGATGTGAAACGCAGAAAACCGAATCTTTTCTGAACTTTTTTTTTTTTGACGTACGAAAGTAACGGAAGCAGTGTGAAGCGTGATTGACATAACGTGAGGTCGAATTTATTTTTTGACTTGCGAAAAGTTCGCATGCGAATTTCAGAGTCCGTGTGCAAAGGTCTTTGAGGTGCTTCTGTTGCCATCTAATGGGCCTCAGACAGTGTGGGAATAAGAATGTAGTCTAAACCACAGCTTCCCTTAAAAACAAAGCGACGGAGAGGAGGAAAGAACAGTATATACATTTATCCCTGTGCACTTCTGTTTTCCTTGAACATTCGTTTTGAGTTTCCTCTACATCGGTGGTTTCCAAACTGGTCCTGCGAGCACCCCCAGCACTGAACATTTTCTGTGTCTCCCTCATCTATCAGACCTGTTTCAACTCATCAGCTCATTAGTTAAAATTGCAAGACCTGAAATGGGTGTGTCTGATATAGGGAGACATACAAAATGTGAAGTGCTAGGGGTGCTTGCAGGACTGGTTTGAAAACCACTGCTCTACTGGTCCTCAATCCAGGCTTTATTCTGTGTCCCAGACAGGTGGAAGGGGCACCCAAACTTTGGCTCATGTGTGGCTAACACTCTTACAGTAACAGTATTAATTTCACTGAGAACTTCGGTAAAAAATTTAGGTAAAAAAAAATCTTTGTGGTCTTCCAGCCTGACCAAGATGTTTTACAAGGCTAAACTTGACCCACCAGCTTGTATTTGGCCCTTGTATTTTGGCAATTGGCTATTTAGACCAATTAATGACCATAAATGATCATCTTAACCGTGGCTAAACCAAAGGGCCAACCCAGGTGCCACTCCAAAATGTAAAATGGTACTATCTTATTTTCTTTGTTTAGTCGTATAAAAAATCATTTATTTTAGACTCTTTATCAAATATGCGATGAAACTGGTGCTTCATCATGTCCGGTGTACCTTCCAGCCACTGCTATCTCTCATGTATGAGCTCTCATGTCACATGTTGGACCCAAAACGTGCTGACAGTCAAGACCGAGAAGGTTACTTTGAAATAAACATGAATGAACATCCGATGACATGTTCAAAGGCAGACTACAACTTACTGAATGTATAGTGTCTCATGTAATCGCTCAATAACTCTTTCAACCACAGAAAGACAGTAGCTTGAAAACATTGTCCTATGACCTCTGAAAATCCATTTAGTGTCCATGAACTAACAAGAAAAATCTACACTAGAAAGGAGATTTTTGCAAAAATTACATGTAGTGGTTTTTTTATTAACTTTTTTAACATGTAGTTTTTACTCCAGTACTTTTTATTTTTAATAATTAATAAAAATGAACTTGTATAAAAAACGATTTGTTTAACCTTTAACCTTGACATTAGAGATCTCTGTATAATTTAGTTTAGATGTACTTAATTACAAGCTTTTTAATTAGTCCTGAATATTTCACTCCTGGCTGAACTCAATTGTTGGCAGCCAGCCATGTTTGAAGTAAGCTGAAGTTTTAGGTTTCCTGAACAACATTTACAGATTTCCTTGTACAAGTTAATGTTAGATGTTTTGCTTCAACCACTGGTTAGTCAGATGATAGAAATTAGAGAAATAAGTTCTAATAGACTAACATTACGGTAGGAATGTGTATTTAATGTGGGGTAATGTGAAATAATCTGAGATTGTTTTATTTATTCATACTTTTGTATGCTAGGTTGGAATAATACACTGACGGACCGCCTGAATTAGCTTTTTCCACCTCATGTATAAAACTTTAGCTCCACCACTACATCTTAGAAAAGCTAGAAAACATGCCAAACCAACTTCCATCAGGTGTTCATTTAGGCTGTTTTTAGAAGGTAAAGTCGGGTGGAAGAGTATCAAGATTGGCTGTCATTTAAGCTCTTAAATAGACCATATTGTAGCTTATTATTTGTCTCTTATTTACACTGTTAGTCATGTCTTCATGCACCAAAAAAATATATATTTTCCATTTTATGAGCCTTAGAAACTCTGTGACTCTTAAAGGGATAGTTGTATCTAGCTATTTTAAAGCTTTATCTTGATAAATCAGACTGATCACTCTGTATTTAAGCTCTCTACTGTGCTGGAGCAGCACAAACCCTCAATAATGTCTAAACCGCAGAGCAGAAAGACAGCTGAGAATGTGTCATTAGAGGGGTGAGTTATGCTCAGGTCTCTGTAGTTTATCCTGATGTCTCATTTTAGTCCTAATGTGTTAGAAATAACTTTTAGTTTCTAATAGATTTAGGAATTTATATCTCGCTCGCTTTCCTGTGTACAGATTTGAATAAAATGCAAACAGGCAATCATTAAAATTGTGTATTAGTGAATATCTACATGTTTTTTAATTTCACTTAATTCAAAAAAACTTTTGATAGCTTTCAGTGACAAACTGACCAAAATTTATTAAATACTTAAATACAAAGTTATTAAATACTATTGAATTAAACACTTTTTTTCCCCTCCTCTGCTCTAGCTTTGAAATCCCTTTTATTGTGTACATTTAAGTGTGCATAAATATTAGGGACCTTAATTGTTTTTTTGTTTTGTTTTTTTATTGTTGTTTTTTAACCAACTGAGAGAAGACATAAAATGTATTTTTTATGGTAATCAGTGGCATCAGGAGTGTTACGTTTTATAGCTTAGGTTGTATTAAACCAGGAATATTCCTTCAAAAGCAAACATAAATCATCATAATAAATTGTTTGTTTTGGGCTTTAATTCCTGGAGGGGGCAGGTTTGCTTCCTTCCAGAACACACCCTGGTAATGTTTCTTATGAATGTGCTTTTTGTGTGTTTGCATGTGTATAAAGCAGATTAATTTAACCAGGGAAAAGTACTACGAGTTGTATATAAAGAAAGTATTGAAACTGCATGTGTAAGAGGCATGGCCATTCCTCTTCATTCTACCCTCAGCAGTCTTTTAGGGCGTCACGGTCAGCCTGGATGTGACACCACACTGGAAACGGCTGCGTGGGCTGTTATTACTGCTGGGTGTGGGACGTCTGTTTTTTTGTTTTTCTGTCATAAGGTCTGCATGATGTTCCTGCCCACCTGGCCCTTGCATTGCTATGGAAACTGGGCAAGGGGAGGGTTGAGCAATTCGGTGCTATTTACCGTCAGAAGCTCATGGATTTTAGAGGAACTTGAACTCAATTGTCACTCGCCCAGACAGCTTTAAATTAACTTCTTCATATAGTTATTGATACCAGTGTGTTCTTCCAAGCCTATAGCAGCATTTGAGTTCAATTAACCACAACTCACATTAATTGGTGTGACCTAGAGGTGCTTGA
Source organism: Carassius gibelio (assembly GCF_023724105.1). Taxonomy (NCBI): domain Eukaryota; kingdom Metazoa; phylum Chordata; class Actinopteri; order Cypriniformes; family Cyprinidae; genus Carassius; species Carassius gibelio. The sequence continues at coordinate 7,015,349 of NC_068391.1, read as the reverse complement.
TTGTCCCCCCCACCCCCGCTCTCTCTTTTTTTTTTTTTTCTGTTCAACAAACACGTTATTTGATACAAGGCAACATTAAAGTGTGTGCTAATCCTAATATTTAGATAATGAACCGGTTATGGTTGTGGTGTGTTATTTATGCTAAATCAATTGTCTCATCCCTAAAGACACACATGAAAAGAGCGGTCTTGTTCATGCAAACACGTTTCTCACCATCAAAGGTTGTTTCTGTTTCGGCTGTCATTGCATGCACTGCAGTGAGCATGAACAAAGCAGCCATCTGTGATGGGCGTCTATGTTGTGGATTTGAACGATAAAGCATTGTGCTTCAGGAGTTTATAGTTTTGACATTGTACAGGCAGCAGTCGGTGATGGTGTAGAACCTGAAGAAATGCATGCAAAACCACTGAGCAGCAGGCATTAAGTTAATGATACTCTCAGAGCGGACTTATCAGTTTCTTAAGCACTATTCAAATACTGCCATCGTTATTTAAATGGTTCTTCCAGTTTCTGTGTGAACACTAGCTTTTTCATCTACATGTGTGTGCTTGTGTGTCTAGATTCTTGCTAACCTGGTGATGGAGACTTTGCACCCTGAACTGAAGAATCTGATCGTACCTCGGCTGAAAGGAAAACTCCAACAGAGACAGAAGGACTGGATGCTGGTTGGTTCTCATATGTAAATTCTGAAGCTGTAAAAAGAAACAAAAAGAGACATTATTGAATTGCTTTTGTCATTGGACTAATGAGTTAATTTATACATGTGTGTATCTGCTGTGGTTTGTTTATCCGGTCAGATCTCCGATGCAGTATACAGACAGGTGCTGTCACAGACAAAGACTCAACACGAAGCTCTGGCTCAAGTATGTGAGATGGAGCGCCCCCGTCTGGACTCTACTCTACGCACAGATATGGACCAGATCATCACTTCCAAAGAGCACGTTTCTGGAAAAATCCGTGGTAAGAGAAGAGCCAAGCAACCTTCTCTTTGCAGATTACAAATGTTCCCACTAGCATCTGTCATTCACTGCCAAACACTTTTGATGTTGCTTAACAAAAAAAACTCTCAAAAAAACAAGAGCAACACATTGCCTGATTCATGACAGTTAAGTTCTTAAAGGGGGGGTGAAATGCTCGTTTTCACTCAATAGCCTGTTAATCTTGAGTACCTATAGAGTAGTACTGCATCCTTCATAACTCCAAAAAGTCTTTAGTTTTATTATATTTATAAGGGAAAGATAGTCTGTACCGATTTTTCCCAGAAAAACACGAGCCGCTGGAGGCGTGACGTGTGGGCGGAGCTAAAGAATCACTAGCGCGAGTAGCTTTTGCATTGAGAGCGTTTGGAAGCTGTGACACCGTGAGGGAAAAACCATCATCCAAAACAAACCATGGCTAACAGTCAGATTATATCCGCATATATTTATGATCCAGAATCAGATCCAGAGGCTGAAATTTAACAAGCAGCATCAGCAACGAAGTCTCTATGTGGAAAGTGCAGTTTGATGACAACAACGCATGTTGTTTACTTGATGTGCTTGCGCGCCGATAGCTAAGTTAACAACACAGAGATATTTGAGGCAGTTTTACTCACTGCCTGCGGTTCCAACACACGATCGTGACCCTTTTTCGTTGGGACTGCATTATTCTTAAGAAATAAACAATGTGCAAATCCGGCGTCAAACTGGGCCTTGTTTGTAAAACAAGCATCTTCGAAATGCAGGGAACAAACAAAAACACTTGCACAACTCCGTTGATGCTCTGTAAAAATAAACTCCATCCACTGGTCCCTTAATGCTGGTTTTTCTGTGCAGGGTTGTCTTGCCCTGGCAACCAAAAACACACTTCTTGTGTGACTTTTCGCTCTCTCTCTGATCAGTGAATGTCTGTTGTGCTCTCATTGCTCTGCTATACGGGAGCGCGCGCTCTTCCGGGAGAATTGCCCTTAGGACCCATATAAGAAAATTCCGCTCCATCTAACGTCACACAGAGCCATACTCGAAAAAAACTTTCCGAAACTTGTGACAAACCGGAAGAGGTATTTTTGGAACAAAAATACTCCTTCAAACATACAACTTAATTTGTACGTTTATCATCAGTGTTTCTATTGTGTTCAAATGATTTAGTATTACTGCTACTTTTCAATCTGCACAGATTATGAATTCATTTAATCCACAGATTATGGCAACATTTGAGTTTACCCTATTCATAGCTGCACTGTTTCAGTCTTTCATTCTTCCACATGATCATTTTTTCATTGGAATTCAGTCTCGCTCAACATAGTTTGGCTTTAACCTAAAAAGCTCAGACCGTCCTGCCCTAATGTAGGTTTGGCAAAAGTACTACATTTTTCCTGTGTCATTTGTGGCTAGGATTGTTCCACCCATAGCACTTTTCAAATAACATGAGCAAAATGATCTTGATGGCATATATTTATTTTTTTTAGGATTTTTTACAAATCTCTAAATTGCTTTAGAGTCCATTTGTGTGTTTGTGATGGCTCCTCCTCTATTCTTACTGAATAATAGTGGTTGTTTTGACACACAGACAGGTGCTTTGCTACAATCACTTGTTCAATGATACCAGGGCCCATTATGTGGCTTAGAGTCAATGTGATCAGTCTTAAGCTTAGAGTCTTTTCTAGAGCAATAATTTGTTTTGAGACACAATTTCTGGAGTGAGACAACCTATGTATACATAATAGTCTCTAGTAGATCAGGATGTCTCTCACAACCTGAAAACAAACACAAGTTTCACATGTGAACTTTCACATGTGCTCTAAATATTTTACATATATTTAAAACTCTTTTCCCCCTATAAGAGTGGGTGTTCTAGTCTGCTAATATTTGTCTTTTCCTCTTCTTGAAGCATTGGTTTTACCCCGCATTGAACAGCTTGTGAGAAGCAAGGTTCAGCCCTACATCCACTCCATCCTGGAGGCCCTCATGGAGCCCACCAGCAGAGGATTCTCTGAAGTGAGAGAGATCCTCTTCCGTGAGCTGGTGGAGGTCAGCAAGAACACAATGAACGATAGCAGCAGGGAGAAACTGGGAGAGGTGAGGCAGGACCTTGATTAACAATGTTTGCAGAGCCTTTTTAAAGCAATAGTCAACTCCAAAACCTCTCTCCATACTCATTCCTAGCATATGGACAAGATTTCCATGTTGGCCTTCCATCCGGTGAAGATGCAGAGTTGTTATGAGAAGATGGAGGCGTTGAACCTTGAAGGCCTCCAGCAGAGATGTGACGTGTCCAGTCCCTCGGTGTTCATCCAGAGAGCTCAGATCCTCATGAGAGAGGTGTCTTTCATTAGACCCACACAGTTTTTGTCATTTTCTTTTTTTTAATATTTCATATCTAAAACTTCTTGAAGTTTTGCTGTACTTGGTACTAGCACTTGAAATTGATTTGATATTAATCATTCCATAGCCTAGATTCATTTTTCTGGTGCCTACCAACAAATTAAAACAAGCATTCTCATTGATTTAGCTGTGAGATCAAGAGCATCAATCAATGAGAAAAATTGCTAAAGAATATTAAAGAGAAAGCAATTTATTGTTAATGAGCGCCACCCAGAGGTAATAACTGATATTGCAGGTATATTTGTAATTGAGACTCAAACTTAAAAAAACTGAATATCTATCAATCTATCTATCATCCCATAGTAATCTGGGTATTATATGCATGCAGAAAATGTGCATACGGAGTACTTTTACTATGTGGTATGTTATTCCGAAATAGCCTTTGTCCTTTAGAAATACAGAAAATGTACAAATAAACCATTAGAGTTGATGACGATCTGTCCTCTTAATGTCCTCTGTTGATGAATGTAGCAAATGGACAACGCAGTGCACACGTTTGAGCAGTTGGTCCATCAGAGTCTAGACGGCCACAGCGGGGAGGATCTCTGCAAGACCATCCAGCACTGTCAGGACCGAGTACTCAAAGTACGTACGTTAGTTGGCTCTTTCCTTTGCCTTGTAAAGCTGAAACAGCTTTTGGGACACAGCTCCTGGATCCTTGATATATTGAAGCATTTTTTAAGACTTCTTGGTTTTAAATCTGTTTGTTTGTGTCCTGCAGAAATATGACTATGACAGCAGCACAGTGAGGAAAAAGTTCTTCAGGGAGGCTTTGCTTCAGATTATCATACCGTACATGCTGAAACAGCTCTCCCCTTCATGTTCACCGGTTGGTACAAGGAATCAGCCTTTCTTAGTGCCATTTGTTCTATTGTTTTTTTTTTTTTATAGTTTTTATGCTTACAGGTCATTTTTACTACTGTGTTGCTCTTTCAATATTTCTCAGATGTTAATGGGGCTCAGGCCAAAAGATGTCATGAGAAGAGATAAAATTATAAAATATATAATATTTGTAACCAGATAATGTGAATTTATGTAACTTGATAATGTATAATTTGTAATTAATCTATTATTTAATTTATGATCTTGTTGCCAATAATAATAATAGTAGTAGTGGTGGTGGTACTAATAGTATTTGTAACCAAATAGTGTTAAATATAATTGTTTTTGTTCATAATGATACAAATAATAGTAATAACAATAATGACTTAATAATAATAATATTATTATTATTATTATTATTATTATTTGTACTAAAATGATTATAGAATTAATAAATGATATGATGACTGCAGCTAATAATAATAATTATAATTTTCTGGTATCATCTGGTTGTAAATATTACAACCACCACCATTATTATGTTTATTATTATTATTTGTAATAGAATATTTATTATTATAATTTATTAATTTATTATCTTGTTGCTGATAATAATAGTTGCATTAGTCGTTAATGTTTGTTCATTTACAGATGGGTTTTAAAGATATAGCTTAATTATTAAGAATTTATTTTCATTGATTGATATAAAAATTTCATAAAATGAGGAAACGTTGTGGGGGTGTCTTTGATGCCTAGGATCTGCCCAAGTTCAAGGAGCTCATCTTTGAGGACTTCTCTAGATTCATACTAGTAGAGAACATCTTTGAGGAAGCCGTCCTGCAGTCAGTAAGCAAGGACATCATGATGGGTGAGTGTCTGCAGCCCCTTCAGCACAACAGAGCAGTCTCAACACCTCACGGTGTTTTATACACTCATTCCTTTTCACTTTTCAGCTGTGAAGGAAGCTGCGGTCCAGAGAAGGCACAACTTGTACAGAGACAGCATGGTCCTGACCAACAGTGACCCCAACCTGCATCTTCTGGGAGAGAACACCATCGACTGGGCTGGCCAGTTAGGAGGAGTAAAAGGAGAGAAGCAAGGTGGCGACAAGACCAACAGGAAACGCAAACAGATCGTCTCCATGATCCACTTGGACGGGATGCCTCTCCCATACGAGTCCTGCCAGGAAGTACCAGGAGTGGACGGCATCCCAGAAGAATACGAAGGGCAGGAAGGACAAGATCTTGAATCAGAAAAGCCTGTGAACCCACTACAGCACGTACCTATCGAGAAAGTGCCAGGTTCTCCTGACAGCATCAATGAGATCCGAGACCTAATAAACCCAGTGCTGGAAGTTGTCGAAAAAGACAGCTCACAGTTGACCAACGGGATCTCGCCTTTTGAAGAGGGTGATGAGGTGAAGCACATCACAACAGTAACAGAGATTGTGTCAAGGGAGCCGCCAAAAAAGGTTGACCGAGAATTAGATACCAAACAGATCGAACAGTCTTTAGAAGAGCAGCAGTGTGTATCCGCCATTGAAAGTGCCATTCAACAGATCGAGATCGCCATCCAGGAAGACCCCGGCGAGCACCTGAGCCAAGGCGCCATTGACTCCGAGGGGGAATTTGCTCAAACCTCTACCAACTCCAGCCCTCTTCGTCACGATGACAGTGGGTTTCAGTCTCCAGCCAATGAGAATGTAGAAGAAGTGGAGCCTCGGCCTGACACGGGGGACGAGGTGGTGGACGCAGAGCAGGTGATGTTCACTCTGGTGGAGGGAGTGAAAACTAGCATTGATTTTGACGCCAAAGCTCCTTGCGATGCTCCAGAAAAGAAAATGCAAGTTGAAACCACAGCAGCCGGATGCTTGCTTTGAGTGAGATCTAAAACATTTGTGTTTGCCGAGACACTTTTGTTTGCTTTCCATCAGCAACACTTTATGGTTGATTTTTCAGCCAATTCATTGTTAATTTTATTAGAATTTTTTTTTTATTCGTTTTATTTTGTTCTTGCATTTAATGTAGACATTTTGTGAATATTTTCATTAAGTATCTACACATTTATATGATCTTCTGTGCCCCCTTTTTTTTTTTTTCTTTACTCTCGACTCCCACACTAATTATTATGTGGCATAGGTTTCATAAACTAACTGTCATGACTTGGACCGTTCCATTTCATAGGGGCCGTCTGAAACATTAAGTCTTTTTTGCGTTCCTTTTAATTGTGGAATATATTCAAACACTAACTGTACATGTATTAATGCAGCGTAATTAAGCACTTAATAACTCTGCAAAATCCATTCAAATAATTTAAAGCTTGCTTTTTAATGCTTGCACACTTTTCTTTGTGGTTTTAAAAATATTTAAAGCTAGCTTATTTCTATAGAATGCATTAACGATCTGTAATGTGCGTTTAGTGCTCACAGACATCCTCCACCTGTACATGTGTGTTATGGAGGATGGAAACTTCATTACCATTTCCAGATAGATCCTCAATCTTCAAGGCAAAGCATTGAAGTAGGTGTAGAAAAAAGTCAGTTCACATCTTAGTTCAGTAGCTTTGTGGAAACCAGAGAGGAACACTTTGGGAGCTTAACTCATGATGCTCAACATATTTTAGCTCCATACATATTTCACTGTTTTTTTTCTGTTATTTATTTTAAAAGTGTTGATTTTATTTCCTGCATCTTCTGTTCTTTTTGTAAGGCAGCAATGGATAAATAAATGACTATTATTTTGAAATGTGTATGTTGTACAAGCTCAAGACGTTACTATATAATGTGTTATAGCATTAAAATGTTTGGAGTCAATTTATTTTATACTTCAACTTATACATTAATTTGATAGTGACATTTAGGACTTGCATTGTTCTTTTAACATTCAACTCAAATAATCAAAAAGTATCATGGTTTCCACAAAAATATTAAGAACTTTTTTCAACCTTGATCATTTCTCAAGCATCAAACCAGCAGATTAGAATGAGTAATGATGCTGACAATTCAGCTTTACCATCACAGGAACAAATTAAATTAAAATTAAAGTAAATTGTTACAAACTGAATATTTTTTTAATCAAATAAATGTAGCCTTAAGCTTAATAGCTTATTTTTTTTTACCAAGTCTAAACTTATAACCCTTGCATGGTTTACATAATACAGTCCTTTCCATACTAAATGTTTTTCTCTAGCCATTATTACAATTGTCTAAACATTTTTAACAAATTAAACTATTCTGCAAATATTTTATAATATATATAAAATTACATTCTTAAATATATTAGTGTTTGAAAGCCTTTGGCTAAAGTGTAAACTCCAAATTTATGTGGTGCATCTTGGTATTCATCTTATTAAAACACAAAGACCATTGACAAAGCTGTAGACCGTAATCAAAACCTTTAATACATTCTGCAATAAAACTAATTCATCTTAAAAACAAAAAAGAAAGGATGCCTGGAGGAACATTACTAATAGTGCATTTAAATTATTGTGTGAGGATTGTAGATCTCCGATTTCTGTTCTCAGTTCTGTTCTCAATCAGTCATGTGTCTGTATTGCAGGTGAACATTAACTAAGGCCACATGATTTGAATTTCTATTTACAGCCAATAGTTTTTCAAATCATTGTTTGTTCTGCAATTCAGCAGTAATTTCCAGCATTACACAAGAACGCCTGATCTCGACACATGCAGCAAGTTTACAACGACCCATCGCAAAGGTTTAAAACTAGTGATTTCCCAAAATGACAAAACCTCCAGCTAACCTCAGAGAACAGAATTTAAACATTAATTGTGTAACCGAATATTAGCTTATTAGTTACATCAGTAGTTGTAGAAAGTATAAAACTTGTCAATGAGGCACATCTCCATTTTGGGGAACGCTGACTGTTTGAACAAAGTCACGTCATGCAACCTCAAACGTAAAATCACATGCGTTAAACACACCATTCTTCACGTAAGATATTGTTTTCCCAATGAGGTTTCAAATCAAACCTCTGAACACTTTTGAAAGCTGATTTTAACCAAATTGGTTATCGCCAAACTCCCATTAATTAAGATTCCATGCATGATCTTTAAAATACAACCTTGAACGTTAAAAATGAGAATCATCCCTGTTCAGTCCACATCACAACATCTCTCGCAAGTCTTATTGATTATGGTCACACAAACCTGCCATCATAAAATCGAAAATGTTTCCTGTTGCTCCTGATCTAGAGTCCAGTCAACTTCAATGAACATTTCGACATGCCACCTCATGTTTTCGTTCTCTCATATTCTTCTTAAATGTGCTTCAGTAGAGGAAAAGCCAGAAAGTATCCCAAGACGGATCCCATGATAACCCCCAGGAAGATCCACACGTTGTAGGACATGACGCAGAGCATTAGCATGTAGCCTAGCGTCACCTGCAGGATGTGTATAGCAGTCTGGAGGCAGTGCAGAAGCCAGCTAAAGACAGAAAGAGATCAAATGACATTTGTTGAGGGCAGAAATTCAATAAGCTACAATGCTAGAGGCATACATGATCAACTCTAGCTAATGTTGATACGATTGAGATCATAACAGTTCTTGGAAAACACTTTACCGGTCGTGTGTTATTAGTCTCTTGTGAGCATTACCTCTTCTTAGCAGCGGTGGCGGTGTCTGCGGTAGTGGCCGTATTCTCGGTGGCGGCTAATGAGATCTCAGAGGGGCTGCTGGTCAGAGAAGAGCTTCCCTCTTGACACTTCATGACGGGGGCAAAACAGGATGGTTCAGGTGAGAATGACACCGGAGCGGATGGTTGTGGAATGAAGGATTGCTTCTGTTCTCCAACAGTGATCTTCCACACTTTCAGAAGCTCGTAGATCACGGTGAGCAGTAGAACTACAAAGACCGACAGCACCATTCCTGTTCACAGAGAAATCAAGGAGACCTTTAGGCTTTTCACACTTTAAATTGCTAATCCAACTTTTAAAATGAAAGTAAAATGCTTTTTAACTTTGCAGTTTTCTCTAGGGTGCCAGGATCAAAATGTTAATATAAAATAAAAACCCTGCAGGTTTATATAGCTAAAATTAGTGGTTAAAGGTATTGAACAATATTCAGCAAATAACATTCAGATATTTTTTTTTACATTTAAATGAAAATAAGAGCCAATTATTTAGATTTAATCAAATTGTTATATGATGCTTTTTTGCATCTAGCTGATAAAGGAAAGTAAGATTGTCTGGAGGGACATAATCTGTCATTCTGCAAATGTATGCACATGTTCAGACTTGTTCGTAAAACCCCATGTACCTGCAGGCCCACGTACATCCCAGAAATTAAACAACAGCGTGACGCTGCTGGAACCTTCAAAGTGCATCTGCAAAACACAGAACACAAGAACATAATAAGCAGGCTTGTAATAAGTGACATGTTTCCATTGAGGGTTGACTGTTAACCCATCCCATGGGAAGAGTGTATATACAGAAGTTAATGACACTTCCATTACCTTGTCAAAACAGGTAATACAATCCTACCAGTCTATGATGTTCAATCCTGGACGTCTGATTAAATACGATCATCCAAATTGAAAGAATCCAATGCCATCAAGCTTTGCTTTTTGCTTGAATTGCTTAAATAGTATGTCAACTGCTGTCAGAAGACACAATACCTCAATTCTAGATAAGAATCAGAATGGAATGATAGCTGACATTTTGGTCTTGGTTTTTCACGGTACATCTGCAGGTGTTTATGTAAAAAAAAAAAAAAAAAAGTCATAAAAGGGTGGAAGAGGAAGCCTTGCCATTTACTCGTGACTGTCACATTACGCTAAACAGCACCTTAAAGACTGCCTGACACATTAAAACTTGTACTAACAAGTGTTCTACAGGAACTACAGATGGAAGAAAAGTATACAAGGAGGTCCCGGTTACGCTCCAGATCAACAACATTTCATGACTTGCTATAATCATGTGTAAATCTGCTGTCCTGTCTTCAGACGCTAAATTTAAGAATTCCATCCAATCTATTCCAAGCACTGGAAAATTCCTCTACACACAAGCGCCGCATATCTTTTCTTCTGGAGATAGTTCTGCATTGGCCAGATGGAGACAAATGGCTTTTGATACATTTGTGCCCTATCAAGAACTTCCCAGTGCTATCTCGGAGCAGCTGTGTGAGCTCTCACATGAATGCTTCTTTTATTTGCTCTGTGAAATGCTGTGGCCTGGTCAACTTGAGTGGACAAAATAGGTCAACAGAATCATTTTAGACAATTTTACTAAAGTGTACTACTTTTATTCTTGCAACACAAAAGGATATGTGATAGAATAACAGTTAGTAGTCACCTTCCCTTTTATTTTAAGGAATAAAAGTAACTGCTGAATAAGGCTGTTAGTTTCCAATATAGAGGTTTGGACCAACAGGAGGATAAATGTAATTTCCATGTTTTGAAAGAACTTTCCTTTTAAATAACTATTAATATAACACGCCACTGATGTATTAAAATGAAATCTGCATGTCCATGTATGTAGTAAGAAACAGCAACAATTTTACTTTGTAAATATACAGTCTTAGAATACAAATACATTTAGTTAACGTTATATGTAAATGACAGCATAAAAATGCAAGAACAATAAAAGTAAAAAGGTTATTAACTAAACAAGTCCAAACGTTATTTTGAAGTGCACTCCTAAACTACCTATAATTTACATGCATGAAATCAATAAACTTACATACATGTAGATAGAGTCGAACTTACATTCATGATGAAGCCGCGCGCGGTCCACTAAAGATGAGTTCAGGGAAATTTAACACCGGTAACACGACCCGGTTGCGGCACAAATACAACTTTTATTACCACCTGCACCTCAACAGCCAAATTCGCCACATTTTAATGTCCCCTTACAGCCCAACAGCTGAGAAGATCTCAGCCCAAACAAAAGAGAGTGGCAGCACGTCACGAGGCTTTATTTATCCAACGAAAAGGATTCTGGGAGTTGAAGTCCTCTCGATGCGATGCGGAAATGACCAAAAACTAGATTAGAACTACATACCAATCTGAATTACTTTATAAATACAATTTATCGAGTAAGAAGACGGAGTTCACAAATACAGAGGGTTTGCATATTTACATTAAAGATACAAAAATAAAAAAATAAATAAAAGCTAAATAATATAATACAAATTTTGTACAAAATATTTATTTGTTTATTTTGTACAATTTTACATAATATTTTAGTATAATACAACAATACTAAATTAATAAAGCATAAATAAATACTGCTTTAATGTGCGCTGTGCCCATAGACAGTAAAAGAAAGGCTGTGCCCGACGGCTCTTGGTGATGATATCATCAGCTCGCGCCCGGATGAGATCAGTCGGCTAAACCAAACTCCGTCTGCGAAATGAGGGGCTCAATCTAGATGGGATGGAGTTTATCAAGAACTGGACGCAGTCAGTTCGACGGGATATATGTCCAGAAATTTCAAGAGGGACTAATGAGATCAACATTTGTACATCCTTGGGCAAGTTTGCTAGTTAGCCTTCGGTAGCTCAACAAGTTCAGTCAGTGTTGTAAATAAAGAAACTGTCTGACGCTTATATCCCAAGTACATATTCACTTGTTTTCAGTTTTTCTGGACATTGTTAAATACGACCATTGCGGTAGGACAATTAAATCAACTAATGTCAACGAACTGCACAGGAAGAGATAAGAAGTGATTAAACATTGATAGGCCTGTTGTTACATAAAGTGTTAGTTATATTGTAAGGGGACTTAAAAAAAGCAGGTTTCGAAAACCATACCTATTTAAATGGGGGGAAACTGGATCAGGAGAGAAAAACATAGTTGTGGTGGATTTGTCATGGCTGTGGTAGCTGTGATCTTGTCTTACATTCTGATTGGAGTCACTGGTCAAGATGGACAGACAATGACTGCAGAAGAAAAGTCCAGAATCAGGTGAGTTAACTGCAGTGGCTAGACTAACATTTCTGTTGCCTTGTACTCAAACTGTGACTTGCAGATGCCCAGAGGATGATGACAGTCTGTAATGCTTTATGTAATGGTAAACATTATCCTCGTACTTTAATTCCATGTTATTTTGGTTTTGTCTGACACTGATTTTATTAGTACACCAATTATGTGTTCTTGGATTGTAATTCTATACATGACCTCATTGTTTCAGTGGTTGTGTCTTGTACTGTTTGTAATGGGAGAAGATCGCTTCAGAACACAAAGATGCTGATGGAAAGGATTACTCAATTTAACTGATTCAGCCTAATGTCATGCTAATTCCTGTTTTAAACCGCTGAGGTGTGGTTCGTCTTCAACCAAGATGAAATACCGTTTTCGTAGCATCAGGGTGTTGACATACAGTAGCAGACATTGGGTCTTTGGGTTCACCATATACATATATCTACATTTATGTTTTTTGGGGTCTATAAGATTTTTTTTCTTTTTCTTTTTTTTAATGTTTTTTAAAGGAGTTTCTTTAAGGGTGCATTTTTTTTAATATAAAAAATTCAGTAAAACGTCAATATTGTAAAAAAATAACAACATCAAGTGTGTGTTTTCTGTTTCAGTGTTTTAACCAGTCTTCAGCATCACGTGATCCTTTAGAAATCATTTTAATATGCTGATTTGCTGTTCAAGGAACATTTCTTATCATTATTTCTTATTATTATTAATGTTGATAACAATTGTGCTGCTTAATATTTTTGTGATACATTTTTTATTTTTTTATTATTATTATTATTATTTTATTCTTCTGTAATTAGAAAGTACCAAAGAACCACATTTATTTGAAATATTAATTTTTAAATTTCAAATTGTGGGGGGAAATTAACCCAAATTTTGAACTTCATATGCACATATGTTCATAAACACATCACACAAAACAGCAGTGAGATAAATTGATTTATTTAATATTTTTTTGTAGGGACCAAATCCTAGAGATGTTTGATCATGCCTATAACAGTTACATGGTGAGTAAATACCTATGCTTCAGAATTGCTTTGAATTAGTTCACTAATTTAAAAAAAAAAGAAATTTGCATTTATTGGACCTAAATAACTAACATCAAAGTAACTCTTGTACCATAGTTATTGTACTTGGAATTGTGAGAATGAACATGCCTGTTATTAATCTGCTATCATTTGAGATGCATCTTTTCTTCTCCTATCCTCTTTCAGGACTATGCCTACCCAGCAGATGAGTTGATGCCCCTCAGCTGTAGAGGAAGGGTGAGAGGGCTGGAACCCAATCGAGGGGACATCGATGACTCTTTGGGAAAGTGAGTCAGGCTCATAAAACCTTTACCATTATTATTAAAACCTTTCCTGCACATGACCCCTGTAATGACATGCTAGCTAGATTCTGGAAATATGCCTAATAATCAGTTTGCTATACTTCCTTTCAAAGATTAATAAAAACATTGATGGGACATCTGAAAAGTCTTGGGTCAGCTTTTCAATAAAGATGTTCTGTGTTGAATCTTCGGGATATTAAAGGCAACCTCTCTTTCTCTCTTCACAGGTTCTCTTTAACATTAATAGACACTTTAGATACTCTTGTGGTGAGTTAAGTCTTTAATATAAAACCTTAGTATTAACTTGATCCAAAACACTAGTGATGTTTAAGCAGCCAGACATGTTAAGCAAGCTTATTCATATCAATACAAATAATAAATGCCTCTAAACTGTTGTTTTGTGTGTTTTGAGCAGCTGTTAAACAAACTGGATGAATTTGAGGAGGCTGTGAAGAAGACCGTGCAAGACGTCAGATTCGATAATGACATAGTCGTCTCTGTCTTTGAGACCAATATCCGTGTGCTGGGGTACGGATCATGATGTTTCTCTAGCTTTGGATGCGTTTATCTCATGTTAAAAAACTGTACATTTTGGTCAACTGGTCATCTAATTAGGTTTAGAGGCTTTATTCTCTCAAGCTTATTGTTCTTATTGACTTCCTCTATGAAATGCATTGTTGATTAAACTTCTCCCTGTTCTTCCAGTGGTTTGTTGGGTGCACATGTCATGGCAGATGTTCTAAAGCAGCGTGGAGAGAGGATGCAATGGTACAGAGATGAACTGCTACACATGGCTAAAGAGCTGGGCTACCGCCTCCTGCCTGCCTTTAACACCACCAGTGGCCTTCCTTATCCTCGGGTAACTCCAACACTGTTGATTTGAATATTTCAAACTCTCCTTCTATTCTATTCACTAAGTGCTAATTCACCACTGGCGAGAAAGTGAGTTGATTCATTTTGCCGAAAACTTCAACACACATAATGCACTTTTGATTTTGCGCTGCCTGTCCCTCAGTCCACCTGTCCATTAGTGGAAATTAAAAAAATGCAGAAGTATGATTTGTAGTTTTAACAAGTACACAGTGTTCATTTACATATACTACTGACATTGTATCGATACAGCTTACATCACAGTCAATTAGCATTTTTATGCTAATTCAAATGTTGTTATTCATATTTAAATATTTTTCGTTTTTCTCTCCAGGTAAATTTGCGCTATGGAGTCGTCAACCCCCTTTCTCGTACAGGAACGGAGTCAGACACTTGCACTGCTTGCGCAGGCACCATGATTCTGGAGTTTGCAGCTCTCAGCCAACTGTCCGGGGACCCAATATTTGAGGTAAATATCCAGGATGTTTTCTGACTAATAACCTATTTTAAGACTCAGACAATGAGAAATGTGTTCTAGGAAGTTATTCAACATGTATCCTATGTAGGAACATGCTAGGAAAGCTATGGATGTCCTCTGGGAGAAGAGGCAAAGAGGAAGTGACCTTGTCGGCACTGTTATCAACATCCACAACGGAGACTGGGTTCGCAGAGGTGAGGCTTTGCACTGGTGCTTCGATGTCATTTACACAGTAAAAACTGTCCCACACAGCTATTTTACCAAATCTAATTCCACTTTGACTCTTACAGAGACTATATTAATATATGTTTCTCATTACAGATAGTGGTGTTGGTGCTGGAATTGACTCGTATTATGAATACTTGATGAAAGCTTATATTCTTCTTGGGGACAAGGTGTACCTTGACAGATTCAACACAGTAAGGGCTCTTTATTCTCCAGAAATAATCAAGCCTCTATTAGTCAAACGGAGCTTGTTTTGCATCTATTATCTGCACATGTGACTTTGTCTATTGTAACAGCACTACAGTGCCATTATGAAGTACATCAGCCAGCCTCCTCTGCTGCTCAACGTCCACATGCACAACCCCACCGTAAACGTGCGAAGCTGGATGGATTCCTTGCTCGCCTTCTTCCCTGGACTACAGGTTCACCTCTTCATCCACGTCGCCTCAAAAAATAGAATGTGAATTTAGATCAGTTTAAGTTGGAGTCAGGATCCAAAATTAATTTTGATTGAGGAAAAATGGACATTGTTGGCCAGTTAGGTGCTAAGTTCTTTAAAATTACATCATTGTTGTTAAAAACCTAATGCTATATGAAAGATGTAACGAGAATAGAAATCACAATTTTAGGTTCTTCTGTGATATATTTAAATATACAAACATTAAGAAAACAAGAAGCTCATTGATTGTCAAATGACTTTCAAAGCTAGGACTTTGTTTAGCTAGGAAGCCAAATGTTGTTTCATTTTGTAGTATGAAGTATGAAACCATTGGCTGGCAGGACAAAGTTACATTTGAATTCAAGATTAGATTCTACTCACTTTAAAAAAAAGAAAAGAAAAAAAAGACACAAGCAGCTGTTTTTAAAATCAAATGTTCAATTTGAAATTCAAAATGAGCAATGAAATATACCAAAATGTCTTTCAGGTGTTGAGAGGAGACTTGAAACCTGCTATTGAGACGCATGAGATGCTGTACCAAGTGACTAAACGGCACAATTTCCTCCCTGAGGTGATTAATGGATGACTGCATTGACACAAGTCAAATTAAACCTAAACATCCTCAATCTGCAGAAATCACTGCCTAATATTACAGTATTTTCAATACTAATCCTCCATATAAATTGACTACCAAATGATGTTGTCCAACAGGCCTTTACCTCTGAGTTCAGAGTTCACTGGGGCCAGCACCCGTTGAGACCAGAGTTTGCTGAAAGCACATATTTCCTTTACAAAGTAGGTATACCACCTGATACAGCCGAATATGAACGCCTCCTAGCAACCAGCAGCACAGTGTGAACAGTGCTTAAGGTCATCATTTTGTCTGTCCTCATTGTTTTTAAATAACATTTTCCGCCTCATTTCTAGGCAACAGGTGATCCTTACTACTTGAAAGTAGGCCAGTCTATAGTGGAGAAGCTGAACACTCACGCCCGGGTCCCCTGTGGCTTCGCCGCTGTACAGGATGTGAGGACAGGAACACATGAGGACAGGTGAGAGTCCTGTTCGTAATTCTTCCATATTGTTTGCATCATTGTATATCTAGATGAATTTTGAAAGGCAGCAGTAGTAAAATCATTTTTATGTTTATGTTTGTTCGTTTTAAGGATGGATTCCTTCTTCCTAGCTGAGATGTTTAAGTACCTCTACCTGCTCTTCTCAGAGAAGAGCCAGTTGCCTATAAACATTGATGATTATATTTTCACTACTGAGGCTCATTTGCTTCCCGTATCTCTGTCTACGATCCAACCCTCCTGTCATACCAACAACACGGTAAGAGTTCACCTTATTCTCCCTCTGGAGTTATTTTCTGTCTACGACTGAATGTTTCTCAGACTTTGGTTTTGAAAGATTTAAATCCCCACAATGTGATCATCTCTGCAGCTGCAACTTTTGGTCTTTTTTTTTTTTGTCTGTAGTTGTCTAAAATAGCGATGTTTCTATCCAAAATTGGAACATTACATAAAACATTTGCGAATAAAACCGTTTCAGACAGTCTCATTATCACTGTGTATCTTTCAGGAACCTCAAGCTCATGAAGACGATTTATTTTCCTACTCTTGCCCTAGTGCTCAAACCCTGTTCCCTAACAACCCCACATTTGCCAAGACTATCAGAGACGGTTATAAATACCTCACTGGTTTGGGAAGAACGCAGCAGCCCTCACATGTCAGGTGGGTCACATGTTACAGGTTTATCATGGAGCAGCATGTATAAGAGAAAAAGCACTTCCTCTTTTTTTTTTTTTTTTTTTTTTTCTCAACACAGGGGGATTGAACTGCCTCTTCATGACACAGGCCTGGAGCCAGTTGAGTTTCTGAAAAGCATTGGCATCTCTTTGACGCCCCTTACTGAGCTGGTCTCCGCCAGCCTAAGCTCAGCTTCTCCGGTGAATCAGCGAGAACGATTCCTTTCATTGGACCAATCAGTGTTATTTTACTATTATTTATATACCGTATTTTTCAGACTATAAGTCACACAAGTATAAGTCGCATCAGCCAAAAATCCGTCATGATGAGGAAAAAAAAGTCGCACTGGACTAGAAGTCGCATTTATTTAGAACCAAGAACCAAGAGAAAACATTACCGTCTCCAGCCGGGAGAGGGCGCTCTATGTTTTCAGTGTAGGCTGCAGGAGCACTGAGCAGCATAGAGCGCCCTCTGATGGCTGTAGACGGTAATGTTTTCTCTTAGTTCATTTCTCTCGGTTCAAGTCAAATTAATTTTGATAAATAATCGCAGCTGACTATACGTCGCAAGACCAGCCAAACTATGAAAAAAAAAAGTGCGACTTAATAGTCTGGAAGATATGTTACTGTTTTTATACTTATACAATATTGATATGTCCAGAATAACAATTTATTTTACAGTGTCCTTTTTACTCATTTCATCTACCTAATTATTATTTTTTTAATAATAGTTTCAAGTGACACTGGGACCACCCGTTGAATACCTGTGATTTATTTCTTCTTTCATCTGTCTCTTTCTCCACAGGACTCTCAGAAGGGTGTGTACAAGTTAAAGCTAGTTGCTGAGGTGAGCCAAACACCGGAGCATGAGGAAGTGGTGCCACTAATTGTGCAGCTCATTTCCCCTCCGTTTTTGGGTCGAACTGTCCTCACGGCTGGTCCAGCAAAGTTTGGAATGGATCTTACCAAACAAGAGCATGGGGTGAGCAACTGTATGGAATCTGCTTGTGCTGGGTATGCCGTACATTTACCACATTTAATTATTGTCTCTTCTGTGTCTTTCTCTAAGGTGAAAGGCAGTATTGTGAAGAGTGTTCCATATACAGCATGTGGCCCGATTGAAAACGCAGTAGAGATGCAGGGACACATAGCTCTGGCATTGAGAGGAGACTGCATGTTCGCTGTAAAAGCTCGGCGCCTGCAGGAAGCAGGAGCCACCGGAGTCATCTTCGTTGGTGAGATCTAGTTTAGCATTACTTGCAGACTAGGCATATGATTTCTTCCTAACCAACTTAAAAACTGGATCCTTCTTTTTTCAATGTTCTCATAGATCACAGAGAGGGCAGCAGCAGTGCTGAGACTCCATTGTTCCAGATGGTTGGAGACGGAGAACCTACAGATGACATCACAGTTCCCCTGGTGTTCCTCTTCAGTAAAGAGGGAGCTACACTCAGTGCCGCTCTGCAAGAACATCACAATGTGGATGTCCTTCTGCTGCCCAAAGAGAAACAACTAGGAAAAGGTAACTGACTTGACCTATATTATATATATATATATAATAATTGTTTATTATAGCATTTGCACAATTTATAGATTAAAGATGCCTGACCATTTTTGAGATGGTCTCCAATTTTGAGTTTCTTCAGTATATATATATTTTTTTCTTTCCTTTTAGAAAAACCTGAGAAGTTAAATATTAAGTTCCGTATAGCAAAGGACGAGTTTGCGGAGGGTGAGATTGAAAGCACTACCATCCAGCTGGTGCTGGAGCAAAGCGAGAAAGACACTGAGGCTGCATCGTTGACGGGTGAAAACCAGGAGACCTGCAGCTCTCTGCAGAAAGAGCCTGAGAGCAGCCCCTGACTGCGGGATCAGCGGTGACCACGGTCCCCTTCACAGAACACAGGGCTGTTGCTCCCTGTCACCAATCTCAGATCAGAAAATGCGGATTGTGCTAATGAATATGTTTCTGCTAAGCCTGGACTGTTCCACCTGAGCTGTACTGTCAGTCTTCCCCTGGTTAAGATGGTCTTATCTTGCACAGTTGGAATTATATTGATCTGAACAGAGGGAGAGCTCCTGTCTCGCTGATATTATGGTAGTTGCAATACATTCTTCTCAATTGTCTACAATTGAAAAGAAGTCGGTTTTGGGTATTAAAGAGGTGTACAAGAATCTCTCACACCACTTTATGTGGATTAGACTTTATTTAAATGTTTTTCTTTGTCTTTTTCTTTCGGATCAACGGTTGTCAGTCCTGTGCATTTTTTTTTTTTATTATTCATCCTTAAAGTGTAAGTGGCTTGAAGTCTACATGACATCTTTAACACAGGGCTCCTATGACCAAACCCCCAAAAAACAGTGTTTAAATGAGGGAGAATGGACCAGTAAAACACAGTTTAACATGTTTTCGATACATAAACATCAGGGAAATCAATGATCTATGACTTGAACATGTATGCATGTGTGTGTGGAACGCATGGATGGTGGCCTTTATCATTATGTCAAAGACTCTGTGCATTTCATAATGTGCCTATACTAAATCTGTGCATTTGTGTATGTGTGTGCATATTTGCAGCCAATGCATTCATCCTGCTTTCAAGCAGTGACTGACCAAGGGATGATTTTGAGAGAGTTGCCCTTTCCTTTACCAAAAACATGCGACTGTAATGAAAGCCCGGGATGCAGGCAGATCATATAGTGATATTTACATGTTTTTGTGCAATAAATAAATCATTTGTGCTGTCAGGGTGATGATCACTATTAGTTATACATACATGTAAATTAATTTAGCAATTTTTGACAGCCTCCATTGTCCCACGTACAACTTCAGCATCACACTAGAGGTGCTGCTTACACTAGATTTGTCGCTTTCGACATATCATCTGAGAATATTTCAGATGCCTCAATGTTATTAGTCTAGCTTCTAGTGTCACACAGCCATAATGTAGCTCAGAGATGAATACAATCTGTCACTTTATAGCATGCTGTTGAATGATTATATCAGCCCCAAACCTTTCCATTTCAAGTCTTAATTACGATGTACACCTTGTATTGTGTCGCTGATGGCTGTTTTCAAACAGATGTCAACCTGTGTACCTCTTGTTTCACAAAGGGCTTATGACTGATTTACTTCAATATGTGGGCATAATACAGATGGGATTATATTTATTTCTTAAGATATTTTCTATACATTAATTTGAGATGAATCTGAAGAATTTCTTGAGGGCCAAAGTGATGTGATATTCTGTTTCTGTAACAGAACAAGATTTTCATAGCATCTTTTTGATAGCTGTTTTGTATTGACTGACTTGCCATTAAAATCAAGTTTATGACCCTAAATTGTCTATTTTGCTGTGATGTAATTTTTTTTTTTATTATAGATATAACTAATATCTAATCTAATATATATATTAGAGATTAACACACATACATAAATTATAACAAAGTAGCATGAACAGGATTTTAATCAAACATTTAATGTATTTTCCCTGGTGTCTTCGAATAGATTTTTTACGCTGAGGTGACGTATTCAGTTACTGTGGCGTCATACATAATTTAGAAGCACACATTGTCTTGGTTGTAGTTTATCTGAAGATTCATATTTTTAAGATTTTGTCTTTGTAAGTCTTACAAAAGATCCGTATACAGCTTTTACTCAATCACACAAACCGCATCAGAACATTTTGCTTTTTTAAGAAACAGTCGGAAGTTCAGGTTAGTGTCTCTTCCTGATTTCTTTAATTTTGATTTATTTATTATTAACTTTTAAACTGGATATTTAACATTAAGTTCGATTAGAAATATATCAAAATCTAACGTTATTTATCTATGATTCTATGATATACGTTTTTTGATAACTGTCCCATCGAAATCGTGTCTTCTTGCAAACGAGTCCATCTATCGACTCACGCACATCAGCTCATACTCCATATCAAATTTTTTTTTTTTTCAAATTGTACTTTCAAAGGAATGATTTGCTACGGAGTTGGTATCAGAATTCCAGGTAAGTTTTTTTTTCTTCCTGTTTTTTAAGGACAGTATGTTAAAATTTTAACTTGTTGCTTTTTTTTGTTGGTTTAGCTTACAAAAGGCCTGATGTGGAGAGAAGAGCTTGCAAGGAAAAGGCAAGAAAGTGCAAAAAAAAAAAAGAAAGAAATCATGCCCCTCTCCAAGTCAGAGGATAATAAATTGTGTAAATATTGTTCTAATGTTAGGCTGAAAGTTGAACTTAATATATAATTACTGAAATAGACGATTACATTTATATCGTTGATATAAATAAACATGTTTAGAGTGAATCCTCATGAAGTAATCATTGTGCTTTTGCAGTTGACACTACCAGAAACTGTCAACAGAGGGCCACAGGCCTCCACTGCGCCCCCTACTGGACCTTCTTTCCTGAGTCTGCATCAAGTCAGAGGTGATGTGATCCACATATCTTATAACACATATATCTATAACATTCAATTTTAACATCACTCTGTTAGATGTCACTGCGTAATCTTACATGCCTCCTTAAAATTTAGAGTTGCACTTGGTGCAAACAAACAGGCAATTAACTTCCTTTTTTGTCTTGAATCCATTATGTTTTGTAGTGGCTCTTCCTTTTTTGGCCAAATTCCGACCATCCAGACATCTAACATCTTGTCCAAGCAAAACAGAGGTATCTTGAAACACTTGTAGGTCCCACTTTGGTGGTAAAAATATTTATTGGTTTATCAGTGAAAGTTACAGTGTTTTATACCTGTTTGTCTAGCATTGACTTTGTTTCTGGCGTCATGCTTTTGCAGTTGACACTACCAAAACTGACCATAGAAAGCCCTGTAGAAAAATCTCAGACCTCCTATGTGCATCCTACCTGTCCTTCTGTCCCAGGACCGGATCCATCCACAGGTAAGCAAGCGGCACAAATTTCCTTACATGCTGAATGTTTCAGCACTACAACATTTAGTTTTAACCTCACTGAGATATCAGAATACAGACACCTTGTAAGTTTTCCTGTCTCTATTGTCTTGAATCTCTTTGGTTCGCAGTGGCTCGTCCTCTGTATAAATTCCCGCCATCCAGACCGCGCACCTTAAACCCAAGCAATTTGAAGAGGTCTCTCAGATCTGATGTATCTACTTCTTAAAACACTTGCATGTCTCACTATTAGTGTTACATTTGATTTCACCTGAGTCTCAAAGGTTGTGGATCTCTGAAAACGATGGTGATCAAAATAAATAAATAAAAATCTTTACAGCATTTAATACCTGTTTATTATTTCTGTCAGTACTCAGGTAAGGACATTGAGCCATTTGATGGCCCTGGATACCACAGATTGTGAGCAAGAATATGATGCATAATAAACAATGCAGGAAAAATTTCTTTGTACCTGTACATTCAATTCGTTCATTCATGTCATCAAGAGGCAATGCATGACGGAAAAATGAACAATTTGCATGTGGAAACTTTAGCCACTAGGTGCCTCTATCAGTAAGCATGAATTCAAAATTTCATAAACATGATTTCTAAATTTCCTTTTTATAAGTTCATTTTCCTACTCCTAATTTATTTCTAATGTTATAGTCTAATACAGTAAATTGCTAAAAAAAAAAAAAAATTATGCCTCGGGTTTTATATTATATGTAATACTTTATATTTCACTAACTAAAGTTTAAGGACACAAAGCCCAAATTGATTTAAAAAAATGTGTTCTTTCTAGCAGTGGCTTTGATAAAAACAGAAAGTTTGCATTTCTCTCCTGATTCAGACAAGATGACTTTTTCTTTTACTGAAAAAAGCAATGGATGTGAACATGGAACATGAAATTTCCAGCAAATATTCATTTTGGGGTAAATAATTCCTTTAATGACAAGTTCCCACTGTGACCATTTATGATGACATATGCCCTTCTATTATTTTTTTATGATCAAATAAATTATTATATAATTGTGTCGTTACAAATTATTCTTTATTTAAAACTTAAATATATTTTATTGCGTTACTAACAGAATGTCCCCTCACCTGAGAGAAGAGTTATCCACGTCAGCGTCATTGCGTCACGAGCTCATTCATCCACGCGCTGCTGCATGTAGCTGTTCTAATCTGTCCTGTAGCGTGTCTATCAGCCTCCTCCCTCCTGCCGCTATCTCCTCTATCTTTAGCTCTGTACAACGCGGGCACCGGTTTAACGCTCTTCTTGAGTTAAAGCTTGCATCTTTATTCGGGCCGGTTTGTCTCTGTCGGTCGTGTACGACCCACACAGATGTGAGAATGACACTCCGGAGCTCTCATCTGGTATCCTGGACTTGAGAAGCGCGGTGAAGGATGTTGTTTTGCCCGAGCCGGAGCGCACGGCGAGCCCGGGCCTCCCTCATTCTGCCCGGGGTGTTGATCTGCGTAAGCCTCGCCGCCGTCGGTGCGACAGTGCCGGGTAAGGATCCGTCTATCTGACATATGGTAGTCGCTCAGCAGCTTTTGTGAGCTCCTGTTTATCATACGCCATTTGTTTTTAAATATTTATTATGCATTTCATAGAGTGTGATGTGAAAACACTATTTAAAGTGGTTCAGATTCTACTATTTAAATGTTATCCTTGATTTCCAAAGCTGATTTTGAGTTTATTGAGTTTATACCCCTGTGAAATTTTTTTGCTTATGGATGTGGGATATTCCTTATTACATTTTGCAAATGATATTTGCCAATTAGAATAAACAAGGTTTAGACTATGTAAACCCTAATCCGGTTAAACAAGTGGAGGAACAAACATGAAAATGGAATTTCCTTGTGGCTGATTTCCTCTCCTATTAAAGTGTTGTTTATGACTGTTTTAAACTCGGGGACCCTTTTATGGATATAGAAAGTTACACTGTCCCTACCACATGTTAAATTTAATTACGTAAAATGAAATGTCAAGTGCAAGACTCTATGTTAACGGTTGTTGCATTGTAAGCATCACATAATGAAAGCGTGTAAATGGTGTTTTATATCATGCAATAATTGCCAGTCGCTCATCCACCATTTTTCAAATTTATATTTTATAAATTTAGAATTTAAATCAGCTTGTGGTGAGTGTGACCCATTACTTTATTAGAAATATGACTGAAGGAAGTCCGTATGATTACATTTTGTTCCACGCTCATCGAGTCAGTGTCTGATTACTGGATCAAAAGTTCATTGTAATAGCCTGACAGGTTCATAGTTGGCTGTGTGAGCTGGATTGTGGGATGTGAGTGCAGTAATCATGAAGAACATGAGCAGAGATTGTCTTTCCAAGCTTCTTTTCCAGACCCCTGTGGGAATGACAACAGCTGGACACTGGCACGACAATCTCAAAGTTGCTTTCTCTTTGACACACATCTGCCCAATGAGCACCCATAGCATATCTGATTGCTGAAAAAATATAAAAATAATTATTTATTTATGTGATAATTTTGTCCTTTATTACCTGCCATATTGCTCTAAGGGTTTTTAGTGTTCAGTAACATTTCCAGAGGCTGATTAGTCTCTCTCTCTCTCTTTCTCTCTCTCTCTCGCCCTCTCATCTCATATCTCAGTGCCTAAACATGTTTATGCATTTTTCCATTGTAAAGTAGATTGTTTGTTGTTCTCTAACGTGTGACTTCTGAAAAGAGTTGCCACATTGAACTCCTCCCTCAGGCTGTTGATCTGATCGCCGCAGAATAGCAGGTTGTACTCACAGAGAAAGGCCGATCAGTGGCTAGAGCTGCTAGCCTTGCAGTCGTTTCACAGATGGTGAAAAAAGCAACCTGTAGACTGTTTATGAAAAGTAAACCCCCAATTGGTTTGGTTTGAGGAGCGCATTTATGAAATGTATCATCATAATCTCAGTGGTGGGTGACGAACTTGGAACATTGTTCTGACTTTGGGATTTAGTTTTTTTATCCAAAAGAAATTCAAGTTCCATTTCCATTAGATGTTTTCAGTTTTCCAGTATACAAAGCCAGTGAAGCAGCATTTAGTTAACATTTAGGACAATTAACAAGTACCGGTAGCTAAAATTATAACTGTTTATAACATTTTTAACTTTCTATTCATTAAAACCAGGTAGAAGGTCCCATCAAGTGTGTTTTAAAACATTTTTAAAAACATTTCCAACAATAATATCTACAATAATATGAAAGCAAAATATTTATTGTATTTTTAATGTTATTTTATTTAGTTTTCTTATATTATTACATAGTATTTATTTTACTATTAATAGTCAATAATTATTTTCTGTAAATGTTTTCATTGTCATAAAAGTTGCAGTCATGAATGTTCATCTTTAATCTAGTCTTTTTTTTCACCAATTTTCCCAATTCAGGCTGATTTGTGGACATTATCACATACAGTGTTATTCTATAAGCTAATATAGTCTTTATTAATATTTTGAATTAACTTTTTTTTATATGCTTTCCTTTTTCATTTTTATTTTAGCTGTAATAATTTTGTACTTTAGCTTAAAATGATTTCTTTCCTTGGGTGTCAAGGCAACAATTTCTAGTTTTAAATCTTTTCAATGTTTTTTTTTATTATTATTATTTAGGGTAAACGTACTTATTAAGCTCATGTACCCATTAAGCACACTTCCATATTTGAGCTCAGATTATAAAAGAAAAAGTTATGTATTATTATACTTGATGTCTAAACAAATCGATGTGTTTGTTACTACATACCTCCTATGGTTTCAAATCAGTCGCATCATTGCACACTGAGATATGAGTCTCCATGTGTTCACACTGTTATTTTTAATAACACATGATGTGAGCTTAATGGACCAGGGGTGTGCTTAAAGGGTACAAACATATTCATTAAGCACAGCCAGACCTTTTGCATTTAATTATGTATATCTTCATTGAAATGCTTTTGTCATGTAAAATAAAATTACATATTTTTGTGTGAGAGATTGATCTTTTATTTTAACATAACTTTTTGTAGTGAAACCATCTTTTGCTCTAAAATGTCTCAATGTAGATTTTGGTGAGCTTAATAGGTACATTTACAATATTTCATTTATTTTATTCGTATTTCATTTCAGGTTTATTTAAATTGTTAGTTAATATATACCCAGAGTGTATATTTTGTTCCAACTTGTCCTGCAGTCATACAACTCAGTCAGAACACGGAAATGTTTTGCATTTATATGTAAGGTTTGAGGTACAACAGGGCTAGGTCCTGAGCCCTCTTTTATTTTGATTTGTAAGCTCTGGTAATTGCTGCCTTTTGAAGCTGGTTTGGTATAATCAAGTGGTAGGCTTGAAAATAGGTCTTTTAGTTTGTGCACTATAGCACACCAATCTGAAAAACACTTGTTCTTTAAAATGCCACCTTAACCCGACTTCTCATAAACCACAGGGTAAAAGAGATATAACGAATGGACCCTGCTGTTTCACATATAGGGAAATTCTCTTTCCATTACGCTGCAGTTCTCATCACAGCTCACTTTGTAATGCACTTACATAAGAAGTGTGTGAGGTGTCTGAGTGCGGCATTGCTCTCTTCATAGGTGATGGAATGGATTGAGAAAAGGTTAGCTGTGTTGCTGTGGTAACCGCACAATTGGACCTTGCACTTGTTGTCTCAGGGGAACGTGAGGATCTAAGGCCATACAGAGATCTGGAAACAGCTTGTTGTTACTTGCCACAATGATGATTTTGCAGAGCGCACTTTGAGAGCGGCGGCTTATCTCTGCATCCGATCCCTGAATCAGGCCACGTATTGTATACAAATCCCACCATGTGAGAACCAAGCAGCTGCGGCCATGATAAGTTAAGGCACAAACAATCATGGTTTACATGTTTAAATATGCACTATAAAATCCAAACACACCCTTGAGAACTTGAGCAGCTTGTAACTTGTAACACACAGCAAACATCCACCCTTAAGTCTTCCCACATTGAGTACACAGGTTGCCAGCTTGGTTGCAGAAGTTACATTTTGATCAGCAGGGACTTACACAGGTACTTTCTGAACTGTACGGAAGCTTCCTAAACCAAAAGGGTGGTTTCATGGCAGGGCTTTTTAATGTCTTAATGTGGCTATTGAAAGATGTGGGCGTACAGGGTTCTTATTTCCTGTGCTCCACTGCACTTCTCTCACTAATGAGGGTGTTTTTTATTTTTATTGGTAATTAGGATCCAAGCCAGGCAGATTAGAAGAGACCCTCAGACACTTGAAGCACAGTCTGATGTAACAAAAAACTGTGTGGCTGTACTTAGAAATCCCACAATCAAATATTTTATTGCTGTAGAAATGAAGTATTAAAATGATCCTACAATAAACTGTTATCAGTTACTCTGTGCAAATGAAGAGTGAAAGCCTGCCTACTACATTTCTTCACTCTCACACATTCATTCAAATTATTAATTGAAATAATTTATAGAAACTGCATGAATTGTCTGTCAACAAAATGTGTTGTGATGTATGTTTAATTAGGATACATAGTGTGTATGTAAAGTGTGTGTAAGCATGTGTGTGTGTGTGTGTGTGTGTGTGTGTGTGTGTATATATATATATATATATATATATATATATATATATATATATATATATATATATATATATATATGCTCATTACTGTACAAAATATTGGGTTATTTGGAAATAACCCAAAAATTGGAAAATTGGTTATTTCATTCAGCAAGGATGCATTAAATTAATTGAAAGTGACAGTACAGACATTTATAATGTTCCTTTGAACTTTACATTAGTTTTCATTGGACAGTTTGATAATATTAAACTCTGAAAACTGTTGATGATATCAAAAAGACCAATCAGCATATTTGAATGATCTGCTGAAAATTCAACTTTGCCATCACAGGAATTAAATGCATTTTAAAATATGTAAAAATAGAAAAATGTTGTTTTAAATTGTAATTATATTTCACAGTATTCCTGTTTTGACTGTATTTTAATCAAATAAATTCAGACTTGGTGAGTGTAAGAGTCTTCTTTTAAAATATAAAATAAACCATACCAAACTCAAATTGCTATATTAATTAATATTGATTTCAAAAAAATAGATTTAGTACCACATCAGAGTGATGCAAACATAATTTTTTCTTTCTTTTAAGATATACCATTATATATACAATAATCATATTCTTGTACTATGATATTTACATTTTGCATTTGAGTGTAACCGTGTGTTTGTGTGAAACTGAACCCTGTCATGGTGATCGTTGTGTGATCCAGATGTAATTGCATTATTAACTTGCAACATGTGTGCAACGGTGTTAGCCGGACAATGTAGTTTCCACAGCAGCAGGGATTGTAGACTATTCCCTGAAGTTAATAAGTGTTGAGCGTGAGAAGGAGCCAGATGGATGGAAACAGGTGAGCCCATTGCCTTTAAAGCTTGGAGTGTCTCAGAGTCAACTCTGGAGGTCTATTTTCAGATCAAAGATATAGGATTGAGTATTTGTTTAAGCACAATGCTGCAAATATTAATGATACATCACATTGTGTGATATTACTGTTTTAAGTGATGAAAACAGGTGAAAAAACTCCCAAGCTGTATTGAGATCTCTGACTATCATCAAAACTTGACAATGTGTTTGTTAGACTTGGACCAGAAAGCAGCCACCTAGTAAACCTAGTAACTACATAGCAGGGTGCTGAAAAGAAAAAAGCTGCAAATGCATTATGGTGTCTAAACACATTATGTGTTTTGGCAGAAACTTTTGCATTTGCATACATTTCATCTTCAGAGAATGTCTGAAGCATGGGTATCTGCAGCCATGGAAGAGGGCCAAATTAAACAGGCAAAAGAACTGGCACTCAGCTTGACTTTAAGTGGAGCAACAGGAAATCCACACAATGAGAGTTTCCTTGCAACCACACTTTCCTGTTCATGGATGGCATCTCCTATCACAACTGCAAAATTATTATCCAGTTGCAACGTCCTACCTCACAAACTAAATGGAAACGGTCAGTATTTCCACGTAAGCGTGTTGCTGTTCTGCAGTTCTGTGCTGATGTTGGCTTCCTTCCCGCTCAGAGCTCAGTTAATGATTTCTGAGCCAGCAGCAGATGGTCAGAAATATTCATTTTAATCCACATTTATGATATGCTGACCTTCCTGTAATTGTGTGCACCTTTTCTTTGGCCGAGCTAATGACCAGAGATGTTTGGACAAAATCTTTCTTCATAGCCAACTTGGAAGATTTGAAGTTTTAGTGTTATTTTAGGAAAATTACAGATGTTTTGAATGGGTGACAACAATGTGTTTACAACCAGTTTTATTTCTTATTTCTAAGTTACATGATTGTATGTCTGATTGTAACACAACAGCACAACCAAAGAAGAATTCACCCATTTCTTTTTCTTGTTTAAATGGGACCAATTCACCTATTCTAAGACCAAAATCCTATTCTACATTTAAAACCATGATAAAGTCTGTTTTGCAATCTAGTTCATAATAAATATTAGGAAAAACATCAACCAAACATATTTAGTAGATTACATAACCATATAGGAATGTTTTATTCATTTATTTATTTACATTTTGTTTTATTTAATTAAGTATTTTATTTTAAATATTTTACAAATAGAAAATACTGAATCACATTTCTTTTATTTATTTATTTTTTCTTTTTCTTTTCTTTTTTTGTGCTTAGTGCAAAATTGATTTAGCTTCAGTGCCAATAAATGCACTTATGTAGCATATTAGTTTGTTTAGTTTTATATATTATATTATTTTATATGTATTTGAGATATATACATAGAGAGAGATAGAGAGAGAGCAAAATGATACTGTAGTCAAGTAGTACTTAAACAGAAGTATATTTACTGCAGTGTAGCTTGAAAAACCTGTTGCTTCCAAATTCCCCCTTATTTCCAAGCGCAGCTTGAGCTTGTGGTTAATTGTGTAAATTAATGTCCATGACCGGCTGGAGGTGGGCGGCCCAGCGGGGTGTTTAGTAGAAGAATGTGCATCTCTCACATGCACACATACAGTTGCACCTCATTAGTCAGTTAATCTCAGTTCTCATGACTCCTCGTCCAGATTTAAAAGCAATCTGGTGGTGTTTTATAAAAACTAATGAGAGAAGAGGTCTGTATCCTGTAACTGATGAGCAGAAATCAATGCATTTTGAGCAGCACAATGGTGATCTAGTCAAAATTGATGGCAAGATCCTTGCAGGAATCAATAAAAGCTTTAACGAGTATGTCACACCACCAGCACACAAGATTTATGTATATATATACAATATTTCCTATAAACATTAACGGGGAGACAGAAAAATGTTCCCTATTTTTTGTCAGTTTAAACTCTATCATATTTTTGGCATGAATTCATCTGTCACTTGGTAGAAACCTGCCAAAAGCCAACAAGGTGTATGACAGATTATGGTTGTTTTGGGCTTGTGCAGTTTATGCTGATATTATATATTTCAGTTACTATTTTAAAGACACTACTAGTCAAAAGTTTGGGGTCAGTAAAAAAATGAATAAAAAAAAAATGTATTCTTCAATTCAGCAAGGGTGCATTCATTTGATCAAAAGTGACAGTGGAAAGATTTATATTGCAAATAAATGATGTTCTTTAAAACTTTCGATTCATTCATTAAAGAATTAAAAAAAACAATTATCACGGTTTAAACAAAAATATTTAGCATTTTCAACATTAATAATAATACATTTTTCTTTTGCAGCAAATCGGCATACTAGAATGATTTCTGAAGGACTGTGTGACACTGAAAACTGGAATAAGGTTTTAAAAATTCTAAAAATTAGGCTTTGCCATCAAAAGAAAAAATTACAATTGAAGAATGTATTGGAATAAAAACTGTTATTTTAAACTGTAATCATATTTCACAATATTACTGTATTTTTGGTTAAATAAATGCAGCCTTGATGAGCATGACTTATTTTTTTTTTTAAATCTGACCTCATCTTTTCAAAGGGAGTTTAATTAATAAAAAATTCTGGTGTCTGTTGGGTCACCAATTGAAATGAATTTGTTTCTAGTTTGTTAAAATGTCTATTAGAATACAGAGTGTGTGTGTGTGTGTGTGTGTGTGCGCGCGCGCTCTTGTTTTTGTGACATCAGGACACAACTCTGTATAATGACATGGGTATGACACAGGTATTACGAGGGTGACTTATGAGGATTTAACCCATGTCCCCATTTTTCAAAACGCTTATAAATCATATACAGAATGAGAAAGTAACAATGCACAAAGTTTCCTGTGAGGGTTAGGGTTAGGTCTAGGGTTAGTATAGGGCCATAGAATATACAGTTTGTTCAGTATAAAACCATTACACCTATGGATGTCCCCAAAAACAAACGTGTGTGTGTGTGTGTGTGTTTTTATTCCTGCTGTGGTGTACGGAAGCATAAGCCTTGGCAGGCACTGCTATGCTTTCATAACAGCTTTTTTTAAAATACGTATTGTTGCCTGGAAACACATCGTCCTCAAGGAGGCCTGTGAATAAAATGCCACTGCAACAATAAAAACAGTTTTTGTAAGCCATTTGAAATTTAAACAAGTTTGTCTTAGACCATTAGTCCAGTTAAGCTTCATTCTCCTTTAGGAACTAGCCGTCAAATCATGAATGATTGTTTGATTTAAATTCTTCCGGATGGAACATTTGTTATTAGGTTGACACTCGGCTCTGAGTTCCTACTGACGTCCGTAATAACACTACGGACGGACATAGTAACACTTTAAATATAGTGTTAATAAAAAAAATAACCCTTACCCAGAATGAAATCCACAAGCACTATCACGGCACACACACACACCTGCTGCTGACTTAGTCTCCTTCTGCACCCCACAGTGTGAATTACACAGAAAATGGAGGGATTTATAGAGAATAGGAGCACATATGAAAAAGTATCATTGAAGAGAAGGAGCTGAGATTATGATTGCATCCGTGGACCGATTTGAGTCATTCAAGGGTGTTTGTACCGATGACTGATTTTCGAGTCTCTCTGGTTGAGAGTCAAGGATATGAGGCAGACTCAATTCAATAGCATTGATATCATTTGCTACTTTCTACAATTGAATGTTTTCAAGCCTTCAAGGAATTTTCAGGTTCAATGCAAGGAAAGCTCTATATCAACAGCATCTGCGGGAGGCTTTTATTTCATTTCCTTCTGTTCTATCCTTATACATGTGATGTGAATATTTAAAGTGGCATAATAATATTGTCTACCTAAAGAAACAGCAACACCAATAAAAAAACATTAAAGGTGACTATAAATGCAAGCGTGGTTTCAGAGGAAATGATGACTTTGAATAAACAACATTTTCTTCACCTGCCTTTAACACCTGGTGCACTTCTGCATAATGATTTTAAGGCACATTAATATTCAAACACATGGCACGTGACATAGCACTTCAGGGCACTAGAAAAGTTAGACTGTGTCATTTGTTTTAATTATCATTCTTTCATCATGTCTTTTCTATTTTCTCAGCAAACAAGTGCCCCGATCACATAGACTGTGCCAGAAAGGGGCGGCACTTCTGCAAGCCCGGCTCCTCCTGCTGTGGCCCCTGCCTCACCCCATTGGAGGAAGATGAAGCAGGACGTTGTGTTTCTCACCGTACACACTTTCCCCGGGACCACCATCACGGTACGAAGACTAACCCTAACCCTACTGTGTCAGGATTTACTTAGCAACTGTTGTCTAATCTGACCTGTACTTTGGTGCTTGTGCATCAACAAACTGTGAGTCAGGTGACACACAACCGTTTTCCTCGAGCTGAATACTGTGCATTCATTAATCGAACCCTCGGCTGGAACTTAAGCCACTGTGAAAGAGGAGATGATGTTGATGGTTTAGACCGCAGATCCTCCCATCATCTGTTCTGTGCTTATGCTCTCGTTTCGCTCCTCTCTCACTGTTTCTTTTGGTTTTGTGGTGAACATAATGCTTAATCTCTCTCTCTCTCCCCCCGTGTGGTTGAAGCACATGGCTGATTTTAATCAGATTGCTTGGAAGCGTGCACGCGTGTGTCTGTGTGCTGCCTTGGCTTTAATGTAATTCCATGTGAGAGCTGCTATAGCATAAAGATAAAAATAGCACTGTTTTTTTTTTTTTTTAATCTATTGCAATAGGTTTTTCTTTTGTGCACAATATTATCATTTTTAGCAATATATTATTCTTTTTATTTTTTTTGTGTATATATATTTTTTCATTATATATATCAATTATAATTTGTATTCATTTTTTTTAATTATATAATATAATTATAATTTAATAGGGCATTTTACATCATTATTGATTTATAGATATATTGATGAAACATTTTCCGCTCTGTATTCTCAAGTAGGATAGTTTACCTTGATTATCGGAGCAGTTTTGTCTCTTCAAAGAGCGTAATTAAAGCGATAGTGAATGTTAGACCAAGGTGGCACCTGCTGTTAAAGAGTTTACTGATCAAACAGTCCTGTGTCACAAGACTCTTTGCTTTAATATTGTCATGAGTATATAACACTTGGCGTTTTTAGAGTTTTAAAGAACAGTACAAATTCATGTGGATTTTTATGCCCCATAATATATTTGAAATCCTGTTTTATTAATTTTTTTCCAGCCGTTGAGTTTGGGCCACATTGACAAGGTATTTAACAGCCATCAACTAAACCGAAGCATCTGGGACTAATCGTCATCGGTCTATGTAGGTCAGCAGTCTCATCTGATTGGACGGAGAGAGATACCAGAGACCAGGATAGCAGTCAATAAACACCTTCCTGATTTTAATCACATTGACTGAAACAGACTGTCTGGTTGTACTATTTCGGTGTTAACTTGCATTTCAGCGAATCACACAATACATAATAATTGTACCTTTTTTTTTTTTGATTTGAGTTGTATTGATGTGTCATCACTACATTGTTTTTTATTTGAACAGTCAATCCTCTGTCAAAAACACTTAAAAAATCTCTGACCAATGCACTTAGCGAAGTCACAACTAGATGGCAGTATAAACACGTCCAAAACTTAGATAAAACTAAAATGGCCTTTTTTTGCCGTTTGGATTTAGATGCATGTCAGAGCTTTTGTATGTGACTAGTTATTGAAAGCTGCATGATAAACTAACAAAACTCAGGAGTCAGACAAATTCATGCATTCTTTTTATTTCACGTTAAAATGCTTGTTTTACATGCAAATTCAAACAGTAAATGGTCTCTGGTATCAAAGCACAATTTTGTCATGGCATTATATGTCTAAATATTGCCATTCTAAAAAAAAAAATTGTTCAGGAACAATTTTCACTCAGAAATGGCTAATTAATTTCAGTTACACAAAAAAC
Organism: Carassius gibelio; assembly: GCF_023724105.1. Lineage (NCBI taxonomy): Eukaryota > Metazoa > Chordata > Actinopteri > Cypriniformes > Cyprinidae > Carassius > Carassius gibelio. The sequence continues at coordinate 6,980,887 of NC_068391.1, read as the reverse complement.
AGCAAGTAACACATTGACTTAAACATGAAGTTTTGAAGTAGAAAGACTAAAACAGTGTCTTCCTGCGAAACGCACTCCAGTCATCTTTTAGTTTTTTGTTTACAGCTTAAAAAACCGCTTTTTTAAAAGTGTGAATTTTCCCATCAGTACATTCTTGTAGTGAGCAATGAAAATCGAATAATGTAATCTTAGTTTAAAATTAATCTTTATTTATTCACTTTTCACAAATACTCATTTGATTTCATAAAAGTTTGATTCATTGTGGTGTTTACAGATTAAATTACATGTAAAATTGTGAAAACAGTTGCTTTTTTACATCTAGCACCTGCTGAGTCTTTATGAAATAGTTAATTCTGCTGCTCGTACATCAGCTCTAGTCAGGCTGGACTGTTATGTGTAAATCACAGATTTACAGGTCCACTTGTCCCCTCATAACAAGTGCAGATGGTTTGATCCGCCTCCTTTGACACCTGCTGTGGAGACAGCGATATGTGCGCTTCTGTTCTGTCACATCAGGCAGATGGCCAGTCTTCTGTAGACTAAACACAAACCTGCCTTCATCACAATCAACGTTCTGCTTTCTAGTAGCCCCGGTCTGTAGCTCTCTGTGGTACAGTGCGGAGGAAAGTTTGATGTGCAAGATGATAATCAACATAATGTTGCTGTATGGAAATGACACTTTATTTTTTTCCCAGCTCTTTGCAGACACAAGCTTTGTACCAAATGCAACACCTCACCACGCATTCTCATGGCTGTTAACTTTGTGTGTGCGTGTGCGTGCTTGTGTGTGTGCGTGTGTGTGCGTGTGTGCGTGTGTGTGACTTTTGTCGATGTGTCAATGTGTGTGTTTTAAAGGAAGAGGAAAAAAAAACAGGGCTGGGTGATATATTACATTATGATCTATTCGATATTATTTTGTTGGAAATACAAAGAGCCTGCAGACACACACACACACACACACACACATATTTATTTATTTGTTTGTTAGTAGTTTTATTATTATTATTTTTTATTATTGGACTGTATAAAATTAACCAACCAGGGCTGGATAATATAGTTAATATTTATAGTGTATTCAATATTATTTTATTAATCTCACATTAAGAAAGATTTGTATTACTCCTTGTTAGTTAATTCATTGATATTATTTTATTATTATAATTTTATTATTAATCTTATTGTAAAGTGTTACTGATATATTTTTTATAATTTTATTAAAAATAAAATAAAATTAACCACTAGGACTTGTTCATAATGTACAATGTATTGTATATAATATATATATATATATATATATATATATATATATATATATATATATATATATATATATATATATATATATATATATATATATATATATATATATATATATAAATTTAATCAATAGGGCTGGATGCTGTAAATAATATTTACAATATATTCTGTTATTTTTTTATTATAAAAAAAAAATTATCAGGTGGGTTTGAATGAAGTAATGAATATTTATAGTTTATTCAATATTATTTTGTTGATTTTTATGTTATTATTTCCCTAGGGCTGGTTGATTTACCATCTATTACGACATAATGAAGTTTGACCATACATATTATATTATTTTGTTGCTGATAGATCATGTTCTACCAGTGCTGGATAATTTAATGAATATTAGTTTGTTACCATTATAAATGCTAAATTATTATGTTGATACATTTTCTCTTAAATAATGCCGTTGAGCATGGAAGTGCTAAGACTGAATTATTCTCAATATTGCCTTCTATTTAAATTGATTCATTCAAGAGTTTTGATTCCTTTCTTTGAATCAGTTCATTGGAATCAGTTTCCTGATTCACTGGTTCAACCCTCACAGCTCTTTCCCTTCTGAACGTTGCAGGAGTTAGTGTTGTGTTCCAGTGTGTAAGAGGTTACGAACGATCACACACACCCTCTCATTGGCCACACACACACACACACACACTGGTTGTCAAGAGAGATGATCTTCCATAGTCGTGGAATGCAGTTACTGTCTGGCCAAGCGTGCCATTAAACCATGTGCTGTCTTTGTTTTCCCTTTAGAGCGTGTCAAACAAACAGCACTCGGGCACACTCTCACTCTCAGGACACACACAGTCCAGTCATCACACTTCTCTCATAGACCAAAGTTTCATAATATACTCCCAATACAATTGAATAAGCTGAAATAAGTTTGGGATAAAGTACAGAAAAAAATTAAACATGGTACTTTTGTGCCTGTTCAATGGCAGAACCATGTTTGTATTTGATTTTGTATATATATATATATATATATATATATTGCTGTTTTTACCATGTCACATTCTATCTTTATTTCCACAGGTATTTCCACAGCCTCCCATCCTGTCGTTGATGAAGAAATCGACTATCTGTCCTCTGTCATTGCCAAGCAGCAAATGTTACAAGTCAAACAGCCAGGTTTGGACTGTGTGTTCTTTAAATCTATGTGGTTATGGTTAGCGAGGTAGTGAAGCGGTTATAGCGGTCATGATTCATAACAAACCCCATCTGAACTTTGCCCCTCGCTCGCTCTTTACTATGTGTGAAGTTTCAGTTTAAATGTGGTGTGCTTCGCCAGTGTGACAAATAACGGCACATCTGAATCGCAGAAACATTTGCTGCATAGTTAACAGTGGAAAGATACTGCAAACAGGAATGTATTGCCGTAACATGAGAAACATTAGATTAAAAAAAATGTAATGCTAAAATAATGACAAAAATGAATAATGTCCTATATCATATTTGTTTAATCAAATCCGGTGCTTGTTACAATACTTACTCAATTTTTTGATTCCAAAACTAGTGGCTGTTTTACTGTTGGACGTCACACCCTTTCACAAAACCTGATCTGATCTGGATTTTGTAGCATTTTTTCTTTTCAACAACTATTTATAAGGTGAAGAAGTGTTGTCTTGTCCCTTCATCACATGAAAAACTGCCACAAAGACAGACCTCTGAGCCAGATTAGAACTCTTTGTTTAACTCTCAGCCCATTTGTGCATGTATGAATGATTCTGAAAACATGAGTTTATTCCAAATTCTGATTTTAAGGGTAGAAATATGGCCAGTGAATGCATGATGCTACATCTGCAGGTGTTTTACGTCATCCAAAAAATTTCAGATTTTGTGAAAAAAGCATGTTTATTTATAATCTTGTGTTTATGTAAAGCTCGTTGATATTAAATGTAATATTTGAACATATTTTCAACTCGTGTGCAGATATACATTTTGTTTTTATACGTTCTTTGTCATTAAAACTTTTTGATGTTAGACTGCTTTTTTCGCACATTAAAGCTGAAACATATATAATTTGAAAAATCTACTTATTTTGTATGAAAAAAACAGTGGTGGTAATTTTTTTGCATTATCAAACTAGGTAATATTAGGCCTTTTTGCAAATCAGCAGAAATTTTGTTGTTAATAGTTATTTTTATGCCATTTTTTCTTTCTCTTTTTCTGCCTCTTCACCTCTTTAGACTCTCGCTCTCAGTCTTCTCCGCAATCTCAGTCAGAATCAAAGCAGAAGAGTCTGTACAAAGCCACAACTGTAGAACCAGCGACCAGTGGCCCTTTGATGCCAACGCACCAGACCCCTAAATCTCCCACACCAGTCACAAACTCATCGGACCGCCACGGGCCGATCATCTCCCCCCACTCTTCCAGGGACAGCCTGCTAGTCTGTATGTGTCACTAAGTTTTTTCTGTTTTTATTTAAAGCCTAATTATGATCAGTGTGTTGTGACTTGATTTTATTTTTATCATTAAAGCATGCTTTTTGACCCGGTTTCCACAGAAATCTTTCTATGTGCTATTTTGAAAGCCATTTTAACAGCAGGCTCACCACATGATGTTACTTTTATAATTGGCTTGTCCTCAGATGTTAGTACACTGTGAGCCTTTCTGAATTGTATTAAAACGTCTCTGGCATGTGTCAGTTTACACACTTGATGCACATGCTGTTATTGAGAGTGTACCTCATTTCAATCTGTTTATGACAGTCCTTCTCATAGTTTTTCTTGTCTGTCTGTTTTTCTGTTTTGTAATTGTGTGTGTTTGTAACCGGGAGCAGTGATGATATCTTTATGCATCATCATGGGATCCATGGCGCTCATCATCGCTGCCGTCTGCTGGATCAGGTAAGTTGAATCCTTTTTTATTATTGTTATTTCTATTTATCCGTGATTCAGTTTGTCAGCTTAAACCTTTATCATGCCCTATAGTGTGTTATTAACAAACTTCCTGTTCAGTCTAATGACCTGATAAAGATAGAAGCTTTTCTAAATTTCATTTTTTAATTTCACTTTTATTGCTGAAATTGTCTTGCAACCCCTAACGTTTTTTTTCAATTTAACAACAAAAAGTGCAAATGAATTCTGTGGTATTTAACGATTTTATTGAAAGCTCAACAACAACAACAAAAATGGCCAACTATTTTGTATTGCATATTATAAATATTTATTTATAATATTTTTAATATTCTGTTTTGTGGTTTTTCATAAAATAGGAAAAATTTAATAAATTTAGCAAAAACATTTTTTGTATGGATCCTTTTAAATAAGAAAAATGCATATTTGAGTATATAATTCATTTTTTATATTCTTTAAATGTCTTTTTTATATAATTTTCAGAGCCATTAAAAATATATATTATAAAAATATTCTCATTTTAATTAATTTTTTTCTTTTTTCGTTCTGTGCACCTTTAGTTGACAAATAATTTAAAGAAATTAAGTGTGTATTTCTTTTAAACAATCTACATTTCAGTGTAAATCTCAATGTTTTCTGTTGCCAACTTTTATTGCCTTTGGCATGTGCCTTTGTTGCCTTTTTTATTTACAGGGTACAGAGAGAAACTCGTCTGGCTCAGAAAGTTGATTACCCTGCCTTTCATGCTGCAGGCCCTAATAATAATCATACTTCAGTAAGAGCATTCACTTTAATGCCACGCCATACATCCAAAAATAAAATAATCACTTTGACACTTTTGTAATCGACCGTGTCTTTCCATGTTTCAGTCTGGGGATGCAAATCTGGCTCACAGTGCTCAGATGTATCACTACCAGCATCAGAAACAACAGATGCTTTCAATGGACAAGTAAGCACAAGTTCTCATCATCAGTTTAGTCGCTTTAGCTGCATTATCTCTTCTCAGCTCTCTCTCTCTCTCTCTGTCCTGGTGATTTCCTTTAACATTATTTGTGCATTTTTATCATAAGTCACATTCAGAGAATGCTGACCAAGAACATGAATGTGAAATTGCATGTAATATTCCTTACTCGTTTCCTTCCTTTTTATTTGCTTCCACTTTCATGTACATAATACATTCCACTTCCTATAACGCAATGACAACGGAGTTGAAACGGCCTTTACTTTGTGAAAGATATGTATTTACTAATCTTTGCATGCAAGTATCATAAAATGTGTTATACCTGTTATAGACATTAATAGAATTGTTTTGATTTTGAACACAGACATAAAGCAGAACCTAAAGTCTCCGAGTCCGGGGCCACATCAGATGAGGAGAATGAAGTGGGAGATTTCACTGTGTACGAGTGCCCTGGACTGGCACCGGTGTGTAGACATTTTTACATTTAGCAGTTCTTCAGCATGTTTAGCATGTGTTTTTATGACCCTATTAATTTAAATAAGTAATATATATTTTATTCTCTAGACTGGAGAGATGGAAGTGAAAAACCCACTGTTTGACGACTCCACGTTGCACTCCCAGAGAAATGGACACTCCCACAACTGACCTAGACACACACACACACACACACACACCTGCATACATTTAGAATAGGTCTAACACTACATCCGTTACACCACACACAAATGAAAAAACTATGACTGTTTTTTCTGGAAAATCTCAGAACAAAGTGAGAAAAACACCCAAACTTAAGATACTGAAGAAGATGGTATGTAGTCAACCGGGTAAATAAAAGTAAAATACACAAGCAGTGGTTAAACAGTTTTCTTTTTACTCAGATGCACATATATGAAATCTGAAAGAACTCCTGCACCGCAAACTCTCAGTGGAAACTCAGACCGGCCTTTTAATGCGGTTTCTTTGCACCACATCTGCATTCTTTAAATCTGGGGTTGGTTTTCTCATCTTTTTATGTCACCTCCCTTTTAAAACCGATTCTCTATTATATCTATCTTTTTCAGCTAGATGTCATTTTTGAACCAGTCTTCATGTTTTTGGGCAAAGCGGCCTCCAGCAGCACCTCTTCTGATTATTGTGTATAAGAAATACACAGTATTTCTTTCTCCTCATCTGAGAATTATTTTTTATTTAATTATATAATAGTAGTGTCAGGAAATTAAATATTAGTTAAACTAAAACAGAGAGACATTGAGGTTCCTGTGCTCAAATCACTTTAGTGTAAATAAATAAACTTAAATGTATTATATTTTACTTTCTTGAAGTGTATGGGTGAAGACGTTATTGCATATGAGCTATAAAACAATCACACTTTTTAAATACATTAGCTGTGATTACGGTTATGATTCATGAAAAAAAAAAAAAAAAAATATATATATATATATATATATATATATATATATATATATATATATATATATATATATATATATATATATATATATATATATATATATATATATATATATATATAAATAGACTGCATTCAAAAGTTTTCGGTCATGAAATATGTCCCTTATGTTTAGCAAGACATTTATTTGATAAAATAAAATATAGTAAAAACAGTAATATTGTTGCTATTTATAAATATATATATATATATATATTCTATTTCCATATATTTTAAAATGTAAAGCTGAATTTTTAGCAGTCATTACTATAATCTTCAGTGTCACATGGTTCCCCATAAATTTTAATAAAGTGCAGATTTTTATTATTATAAATGTTGAATACAGTTGTGCTGCTTTTTTGTGGAAACTGATACTTTTTCATAATTCTTAAATGAACTGAAAGTTTGAATTTAAAGCATTTATTTAAAATAGTCTTTTTAGTCTTACTGACCCCAATTTTTTTAATCATAGTTTTATTTCCAAGCAATTAAGTTGTTCTGTATCACATAAATAAATTCGGCTATTAAGTGTATATTAAATAATGAATACATTTGACTATTCAGTTTGATTACTTTTTTATTTTATTTTGTTTTATAAGATTTATATTGTACTATATTTTTAATTACTTCTCTTTAAATGCACTGGGGCAACTACAGTATTCCATAAATCAAGTTGGATCATATGGATGGTGTTGCTATATGAATATCAAGGACTTTGATTGTCAAAAGTGTATGCTTTATCTCAAATCTTGGATTCTTCTGAAACACCTGTCAATGTTTAATTTCTCTTAATATTCGTTTTAGGTTGAAGCTGAAAAAACTTGATCTCTGAAAGAAACTGAAGCTGAAATGCTTGTTTGTCCTCTCCAGCTCATCTAAACAGAATGTGGCAAGGGAAGACACGAGCTCCCCCAGTAAAGACTCTTAACTGCCCCATAAGGTGTGGTTCAGAGGAACGCATCACAGATCCAGCCTCAATGAGCTGAATGTGGGGGGAGAGCCATTAAAGTCCATTGTAACAGTGAATGGTGAGGAAGGCAGCCATAGGCCACCCGATCAAGATATGAGGGGAGAGAGGCAGTAGTCGTCAGCAGGGTGTCAAGAGCAATCAAAAGGCCATCGGACAGATTGTATAAGTGAATGGGGCAGAGGGAAGAGAGGCCACATACCTGTTTATCAGATACTAAAACCTCCGGGTCAGTGGTACGAAAAAAAAAAAACCGCAAATCAGCTTCCGAATTGGTAATAATTTGATATCTGTGATATTGTAGTGTCACTGCGATACTATTAGAGGGTTGTTGTTGTTGTTTTTGTCTAAATATTTATTATTATTAATTTTTTTTTTTTATTATTTACCTTTAAAGTTTTTTTATTTATTTTATTTTTTACTTATTTTAGCACACCAAGTAACTATATAAAATATAAAATGCACCTTTGACAAATAGTTTAAATAAAAATACGTTATTTTTTATATTTCTTTTGAATTCAGTCAATGTGTAAAAAATTGTTATGGTATTTTTGGTTAATAACACCATTTAATCCTTCGAACGCCACGATATTCGATATAAAAGTGGAATCAGAAAGCAACTGTGAAATTTTAAACGGTAATTTTATACAACTTTTTTCCTAAATATTTTGATCAGATATTTATACGGTTGTTTGTAAAGACACTTTTTAAGAGCTTCTTGTTTGCTCTCCCTGTATTTCCTTCCTCGTTAGATTTTGATCTTCAAACACAGAGCTATCATTTCATCTCAACACACACTTTACCACATATACGCCCTTTTATCAGCAACAACATTTGGTTCCTCCATATAATGCATAACTCTGATCCAGCTGATGCAGGCATAACCTTCTTCTGAAATGTCCCAGAATGCATTATGTGTAAACAAGGGTGTGATGCTGTTGCACCATATTACAGAGCTTCCGATTCAATAATATTCAGTAATATCACTGAATAAAAAGTTTTGCCGACTATAGATTTTACAGTACACAAGCCTGAAAAACCGAGCCACCTGGGGGTGTTTTGCAGCCTAATCCTGGTTCTGACATCCCTCACTGGGCCTGTGTCATCTCTTTCCACTTTCTCCTCCTCTGTCTGCACTTTACATAACAATTCCCAGCCAAGTCCATGGGTCAGCACAATGCCTGCAGCAGTGGTTTGATGTCTTTTAAAGGCTTTGACTGGCCCCAGAGGGCTCCTCTGTGTCCTTTCCTAGTTTTTGTGGCAAGGAGAGATGGACAGCTCAGTTGTGATCTCGAGCCCCTGGTCTGCAAGAGTGTGTTTGAAGGCAGGGGGTTGATTGTTGTAGATTTGAGTTGGCTGTGCTTGTACTGATGGTGTGTGATGCTCTGGGTGGGTGGCGAAACATCACTGGAGATTAGAATGGCAGTGAAAGCAGACTGCTGAGGTGTATATGCTGCCGTTCAAAAGATTGGGATAAGTTAGATTTTTTTTAATGTGCAGGTTTTTAAAAAAAAGTTTCTTATGCTCATCAAATCTGCATATATTTTATCAGAAATTGGCTACAGAAACAGTATATTTATTCTTTAATTTATTCATTTATAATAAAAAGTTAAAAAGAATGACATTTATTTAAACTGATAAAGAATAGTAAGGTTAGAATAGTATATATATATAGAATATATATATATAGAATATATATATATATATATATGTATATGTGTATATATATATATATATGTATATGTGTATATATATATATATATGTATATGTGTATATATATATATATATGTATATGTGTATATATATATATATATATATATATATATATATATATATATATATATATATATATATATATATATATATATATACACATATATATATATACATATATATATATATATATATATATATATATATATATATATTAAGCAGCACTTACTATTCTAAGAATGATCAAATATGATTTTGTGTGTGTGTGTGTGTGTGTAATAAGAATGTTAAAGGTTAGCCTATGCAAAGCGTTTCTTAGATATAGATGTTCTGGTAATATTTTCTCTCAACTTCATTAGAATGTTCAAATAACATCATAATTACATTCCTAGAATGTTGTCCTAAGAACGTTTTCTCTCAACTTTCTGACAATAGCAAATTTAAATAAAGTAATAAGAACATTACATAAACATTACTTTAAGAACATGTTGTCCTTATCTATATTTGGTATATTGTGGAACAGCAGCCTAGTCTACAATCCACAGAAAACACTTGTTTCCCTCAAAGCATTGTCTTCGATCCTGTCAAAAATTAAACAGCCCATGGCGCTACTATGACTGTAGGCATATGGTCTATATCAATAAGACTCCGGTACATGTTTATACTGTAAAAGAGGCTGTGGGATAGTGTGTCAGTGTTTGTTTCAGAGGAGGGGGCAGGGGTGGAATCAAAGGGTTGGGACTTATTGTTCATTGGTGAAAGGCAGCTAATGGCCGGCCATCGCAGCTCTGGATCTGAAAGCTGCGGGGGGCCTCGGGCTCTTCTGGCACAATACCTCCCCCATCCACTTTCCCGCGGCGCGTCTTCCTGCCTTAGTCTGCACCGATCGGCTCTGCCGGGGGTGCACAGCTGTATCGATGAGTCTGCAGAGCTCTTCCAAACTGTAAACCACGTCTAATGAAACAACATATATGAGAGCACACTTCTGCACTTTGAATATCGGATTATCAGATGTCCTAAATTTAGGATTTCACACCATGAATCTGAGACAACTTTCTTATGTAGCTAGTCTACATTATGAGTTTCATTGACTACGTCTTGATTTTAATTGTGCGCATTTTTTTGGCCCATTTTCGTATCATAAATAACATTTCGTTTTAAGCATGTACATTTTTTTTTCGAATTAATTCCTTATTGTCTAAAACTAAAGGTGAACTAAAATTATATGATTTCCAAAAAGGCTCTTGCATGTATAAACGGCTCCTTTCAGTGATTGAAGCAGCGTGAAGGTGGGAGATGTGACGCTTGTAATCCAATTGCTTATCAGCAACAGACAAACATTTCACCTTTTATTTGTCTCTCTTGGTCAAATAGAACAGCAAAAATGCATGTGAATGCAGTTTTACAGATTATACAGTTGAATAATATATATTGTGGTTTATTAAATAAAAAAATGACATTTTAATTAAATGTGGTAGGCTAAAGGGAGTTTAAAACAAGTACAAGAAAGTGAATTTTCCCACGGATGTCAATAATTTCAATATCAAGAAAGCTCATTAAGTGCACGTTCGTGAAACAAAGTTTACTTAATGTGGCATGAATATAAAACACACACGTGAATAGGCCTAGTGCTATTTGTATTGTAAATACTCAACCTAAAAGAAAGCTGGATTAACAGCCTATTATGCATTTCATCTAATGAATTTTTAAAGGTTTTACTGAAGTTAAATATTTATAAGAGTAAATGTATGATTTGTGCACTTTTGGAAAATGCAAATAAAGACACCTCTCATTCCCAAAGACGCCCTCATCCAATGAGAAAACCAAGTTCATTCACAAATTCACCGTCAGCTGTGACTTATTGTCTCAGGTGACCAATAGGAGAGGAGATGGTTAATGACTCCAGCCTTCAACTCGATTGATTAGGAAAACCTGTGTGGGACAGGATCAGAATTGAGATCTGAGTTGGTGTGGTGAGTTTTATCCTGTTCTGAAGGCCTAATTGATGGCCGTCACACAAGGACTGCGCATATCTCCACACAGGCTCATACTGGCACGCACGATCTGAGTCTTCGAAATCTACTTTGGTTTAGTAAGTCTGGTATTTCCACAAGAACATCCTAGCATGGAGCTGCTGATCGCCGGTTATTGATTATCATACCAACAGCCTCAACGCTTGAAACATTATTTTTTATCATTATTATTATTACTATTATTATTTGAGAAGATGACGGAGAGACCGCAGAGCCCGACAGGACCGGACTGCAGACCCTACGAGGTCAACCGGGCCATGTACCCTCAAGCCCCGGGCCTGGATGGACTTGGCGCTGCGTCCTTCCAGTTCGCGCACGGCATGTTTCAGGATCCGAGTCTGCTTTTAAACAAAGGCCATTTTAACGGAATCAGCCGCTCTGCGACACACCAAACCTTCTTCCCATTTTCAGGCGATTTTAAAACGAACGATCTGCAAGGCGGTGATTTTGCGCAACCTAAACACTGGTACCCGTTTGCTGCACCAGAGTTCACTGGGCAGGTCGCGGGTGCGACGGCAACCACCCAGCCGGCGAACATCAGCCCGCCTATCGCTGAAACCAGGGAACAAATCAAGATTCATGCTGTGGTAAAAACTGAAAAGGATGCTGATGAATACCCCAATGAAGAAAACAGGCCGATGTCACAATATAATCTCACTCCCGGGACACCATCCGTACCCAACGGGGTGAATTATTACACACCCTGGAACCCCTCGTTTTGGCCTGGTCTGTCTCATATCACGGCTCCTGCAAATATTTCTCAAGCTCCCCCGACTCCCTCCGCATCATCCCCATCTCTGTCACCATCTCCACCTGGAAATGGGTTCGAAAGCCCGGGATTTCTCAACGGGGACCCAGCGCAAAACATCCCTTCGGGTCAGGCGCAAAGCGCAGCCAGGAGCAGCGGCTCGTCCAGTGGAGGGTGCAGTGATTCTGAGGAGGAGGTGAGGTTTTTGACCTATATTAAATGTTTATTTAGATCTTTGTCGTTTGTGGGTATACATTAACAACTTTCCATTCACACAATTTTTAGGAGAATCTTACCACAGAAGATTTGGAACGGTTTGCTAAAGAGCTCAAACACAAACGCATTACTCTGGGCTTCACGCAGGCCGACGTGGGGCTCGCGCTGGGAAACCTGTATGGTGAGTTTGAGGTCTCTGAACCCTAGGACTAAATGTACGACTGAACATTTGTTTCAGGCTAACGGTTTAAATTATTTATTTTTGTTCCTTCTCTGTGTGTGTCAAGGCAAAATGTTCAGTCAGACGACTATCTGTCGCTTTGAGGCTCTCCAGCTTAGTTTCAAGAATATGTGCAAACTGAAGCCGCTGCTCCAGAGGTGGTTGAATGAGGCGGAAAATTCCGAAAACCCTCAGGATGTAAGTACGCTACACTACTGTAGAGGGCGCTCAAAACGGTGTCCTCTGTCGCTGAACTTGATACTACTTTACCTCCGCTCCGTTGCCTGTTTACTTGGGCACACGGTGGCTGTTTTCAATCAGTGGAGTCGCTATGGAATTATGGGCCCATTCACAAAATTTGCTATGGGGCCCTCTCGAAATCACTTTCAGGAGGGCGGGGCCTTCAGTTGGGGCCTTCTCAGCTTCTGTGCCCTATTCACTTTGTCACCATTTTCCCTGTTAGGAACAGAATACTAAGGTAGCCTCTTATTACGTGAAACGGGTAAAAATTGATCTTATAACGGTTTACTAAATACTGTAGTATACAGTGAGCTTTTCAGGTGTGACACACTAGACCATTTCACACTTCATACTGTATATGTGATCGCACCAACTAGTTACATCAGAAGTAAACAAAACCAATTTTATTAAATGTATTAAGTTGAATGTGTGTGAGAGATGCATTTACTTTTTTTTTTGTTGTTTATTTTTTGCTATTTGAATTTGCAGCACCTCTGCTGTAGACTATCAAGCTACAAGACAACCTGCAAAACGTGATCATTATGTAATACATCCATAAACCTTCTGTTCAATACAGTGATTGAATAGTGAGCATAAAGTGTTCCAGAAGTGCTTGCATACCTAATTGGACTTTGTATAGTTTTTAAAACTTTTATTGCATGCATACTCATGTAAAACAGTTTGTCTCTCATCGCCCATTTAATTATTTTATCTTCCAGATGTACAAAATTGAACGGGTGTTCATAGACACAAGAAAAAGAAAGCGGAGGACTAGTTTGGAAGGCACAGTCCGTTCTGCTCTGGAGTCGTACTTTGTGAAGTGCCCCAAACCCAACACTCTGGAGATCACGCATATATCTGATGACCTAGGCCTGGAGAGAGATGTAGGCATGCCTCAAAGTCTTTGGATTCATTATATTTAGATCCGTCAGTGCTTTTAGAGCCTATTTTTCTTATTTTTCTTTTCTTCTTTAGGTAGTACGTGTGTGGTTCTGCAACCGTAGACAAAAGGGGAAGCGTCTATCATTGCCCTTTGATGATGAATGCGCTGAAGAACAGTATTATGAGCAGAGTCCACCACCTCCGCCCCATATGGGTGGCACGACCCTCCCAGGGCAAGGCTATCCTGGACCGGCCCACCCTGGAGGTGCCCCTGCCCTATACATGCCATCCCTCCACCGACCGGAGGTCTTTAAAAACATCCTGCACCCTGGACTGGTGGGTCACTTCACCAGCTAAACAGGTGTTTGCCAAATTTTAAATCGAGATTCTCCAATCCAGGCTATGCATCAAATCAGCCATATGAGTTCATTTTTATGTAAACATTGAATCTGTTTGATTCTTTTCATATGTGTCTTGGGACGCTCTGATTGTATAGTGTCTGATTTAGACTTGACCTTGTTCACTAACAGCCTAATGCATTTGCACATGAAGTCAAAGTTTCAGATATGAATTTTATAGTTGTTTTTATGACTCCTGTATCAATTTTTAATGTACATATGTTTGTCTTGTTCAATATTTGATTTCCAAAGTATATTTCCATATTTGTCTTCATACTTTGTAGTTCTCCAAATTTCTATGTGAACTGGCAGCAAATTCAAGACTTGTATTTTGACTAATTACTTTTTTCTTTTTCTTTATATATAAAAAAAATTGGATTTTTTTTTTTTTTTTTTTTTTTAGATTGTTTGCAAAGGACATCAGTCACTGTTCTTTTTCTCTAAATGCTTGCACTCGTCAACTCTTGCCAACAATTGAAAATAATTATAGGTGTAATTATATCAGCGTGATTTTATAGATGAGATTTGCTGCCAGTTTGGAAGCCTCTCTGTGGAGGTAGTGTGCCTTTATCGTTTTGTGTTCATCATGCATGCTCATCCCTATGCAATGTAAATGAAAAGCCACATTTGATAATTTATTGAAATTTTGCTCAACACCTACAATATCACTGGGTAGCAATTAAACGATTTCAATTGACTCTTACTTGTTTGTTTTTGGGACAAAATCAACCTGTTGCTTTTAACACTTGTTGTACAGCTAAAGTATCTTGGTTTAAAACAATGTTTCCGGGTTCAGACTGGCAATCCAACACCGAACCATGATCTGACAATTCACTGCAAAAAAAAATTAAGCATATTGAGTTTTTTTGCACTTGGCCCCACCCCCCAAAAAATCTATTTGCTGGTTTGCTTGCAAATATTTATTCCGTCCTTCAAGATTCCTTGTACACAGGATATATAGACATGTTGACAGGAGAGGAAGCAAGGTTTGCACATTGTGGTTTCAGTTTGGCACCATGGCCCCAGTAGCATCGATAGCAATAGAACTTGGGTTTTTTTTTATGCTTGCACACGTGCACCGGAATGCTCAGCGATTTGTTAATACACAAATGGTGCTGCTGATGCTGTCAGTATGAATTCAAATAAGATACTGCATCATGTAACCTGTGTAGTGCTTGGCTATTCACAAGGAAAAATTTTTGCTGCACTGCTTTCCCATTGCTTTTCTATGCAAGTGTGCGCTAGATGAAAACATTTGCCCATTGTCCTCATGTATTTTTAAGCATTTCACACAACTGTAAATGTACCGCAATTTAAAAAGTTCAACTTTTAAAAAAGCATGCATTTAGACTGCCCCAGCACCACGATTGCAATGTTCAGCATTTGCCTGTTTTTAAACTTAAGCATTGTGTGAATGGCTCATATGTGACTGAACATGTTTTCACATTCTACTGCACGGTGTTCTAAAAATGGTCCTTTGACACTTTGGTTTTTCACCTTGTGACTCATGCTTTTGCATTTTGCTGCATTGTTTTTCTACAGATTTTCTATTTAAACATGCTAGACAAGAGGTCTTTGTGTTCGCATTTTGCATGAGACATTCTTTTAAAAACAGCTCTCAAATAGTCTTTGATTTTCATTGTTGCTTGTTTTATGCATTTTTGCTGCTTTTCTATATTGTATTTCTGTCATGCGCAAATAGACATCTTTGACTGTTTCTCTCAAATCTTCTGCACCATCTCACCAATGACATGTTCTAAACACCCAGCGCTCAAGATAAGTCCTCCTTCACATGTTCTTTTTTTTTTTTTGCACAACCCTGTTTGTTTTTTGCTTTCCACCACGTTGCCCCCCCACCCGGGTAAACATGCTCTAGATGGACATCTTTGACCTTTAACCATGCTTGCATCTCGCAACTTTTAAAGCATTACAGGTTCCAAAAATGCAACCATTCAGTTAAAAGTTAAAAGCGTCTCTAGACCTATTATTTTTGCATTTTGTTGTTTTCACTAGTTATTATATGCTTGCATTAGATAAACGTTGTTGAACAATGCACTCTCGTCTTTCATCTTTTGCAGCATTTTGCGAATGACACCGTGTTCTAAAACCAGATCTCTCAAGCTAAAAGAAATTCCACTTTTAGATAGACACTTCAGACTGTGTCTTATTTTTAATGCTAAAACATATTCTGTGTGAATCGCCCATTAAAAAGTCATCTACCATTTTGTCCATGCTCTTAAATTCTCATAAACCTTTTGAGTTGGAAATTGTCCGTAGATGGGACAAATGTTGCACAGTCGTTCTCTCCAGTCTGTATATAATTTGACCGTATAGTCTTGCCTCCAGGTGAAATATGCATTGTACCTCTCTGGATCTTTAGTTAGGCCTCTCAAATACTCAGCTAGGGCCTTAATAGATTTAAAATCATCCACATGGATGAATGAATGCGGAGGTACCACGGCGTCATAGTCTTTGCGTGGCGATCCCAGCACCACGGGCACAGTCCCAGCCTGGAAAGCGTTTCTCCAGAGCTTCTCAGTGATATATTGCGGCGACTGCGTGTTTTCAAATGCTAGGTAGAAATAACAGCGTGAAATCGTTGGAAGCAGTGCCTCCTTTGGTAGAGGTTTTCTAGCGTAAAGGCCAAACAGTTGCACATTGAGGTTCTTGTTCAGCTCCTGGAACACTGCGCTCCTCTTGTGCCGTTTTTGGTAGTTGCTAACCACCCAACAGGCTTCATAACTCTTGTTTTGTGGGATAACAAAGTCTAGACCTGGTTTCTTTCTCTGTAACAGCTTCCCATAGGGCACAGTGATGTCAGCACGAGAGTGATATGACATGGTGAGGTTGAAAAGGTTGTTGTATGGTGACAAGTTGCCGTTGTTTTGTGGTGCTTCTAAAGAAAGCCATACCCACCTCTGTTTGGCGGGCCGATGGAGATGCACAGGAAGGTGCTGTCTATGCAGCTTCAGCTCAAAGTGATGAAAGACAACTAGATCAGCGCTCTCATAGAGAGTGCGATTATCCACTAGCACACATCCAGAGATGCCGTAGTCCCTCAGACACACGTCCCCCGCAAGGCTGTACTGGGTGCCATACGGCCAGTGCCATAACAGGATGGTGATATTGTTTGGGAGTGATGCATTGCTGCCATTCAAATGTTGTTGTTGTTGTTTATCAGCCACCAGCAACCAACTGTAGATAAAACTGATGGCCAGGAATAAAATGAGGAGAGTCTTTGGAGCTTGCCTTTTCCTCCACTTTGCTATACATCTTATGCTGGAGCCCATAAGCGTGCTGTGGAAGTAGAAGAACGGGTGATTAGTTTGTTAGTTTTGTTGGACATCATGCAAGGTTTTAGTCTACAGTATGTGGTCTAGTTTAAGTCAGTAGTTTATTCATGTCCTTTTCTTCCTTCCTGTAGATGACAAGCGGAGTGATAATAGAGGGAGTGTCTCTTCTCGCTTTCTGTCTTTCAGTCAAGAAATTGTAATGCCATGCAAATGTTGTCAAAATTAGCACTTCAGAAAACAATACATTTTCCCCCTTTGTTTTTCTTTGCTAAAAGTGTGGTATCTGTGCAAAAAAAGGTCAGAATAGCTTTTACTACACAAAATCAAATAGAACACATAAAGAAATGAAAAGTGCGTGTTATTTTCGTATTATGTATAAACTATTATAGTATTTAATTATATTTACAATTATATTCAGTTTTCATTTTAGTTACAGTAGTTTGTGCTTTTGAAATTTTTATTAGTTTCTGTATAGCTTTATTTATTTCAGTTGTAGATCTAGTATTTTTACTATTTTAGTACTTTCAATGAGTTGCCAGTTATTTATTTTAGAATATGTCCAAAAGTGGTGTTTTTGTTAGTTAACAGTAATCACTATTTTTTTTTTTTTTTTTTTTTTTTTAACCCCCATTCAGACTCCAGTCATGTTAGTAGCCTAATTAAAACCTGTATTTTACATCAAGCGTATCATCTAATATGGGCCACACATGACATGCCAAACATTTTGGTAATTCCCCTTTCATCAGACACTTTTGCATGCAAAAAAATGAATGCAACTGCAAATATGGTATCTAAAGTAGCTTTGATAAATGAAACCATTTACTTTTCAGTCATTTTTGTTTCATAAATGTAGCTGAATGATGTAAAGGATGATGATCACAATGAAATAAAAAAAGAACCAAAGATTTTTCACTGACATTTTCTGCTGAGATGATGCTTTGTACTTCAGGAATGTAAGAGAAAGAACATAAAAGACAGATGCTTATATGTAAAAATGCAGAAGCTCTAAAGAACATTAAAATCTAAAGCACATTAAAAGATCAAGGGATGGCAGAATTCTTACCTGTGTTTTGGGCAAAGTGTATTGTGGGGAAGACCGCAGCTGTCGAGTCCCTCGAGAAAAAGTTGCAATGTGGAGGATAGGTGGAGGCTTGTCCTGTCATTTAATGATGGAAAGATTTGCGAAAATGACTCGGTCTCAAAGGAAACAACAGCTTCCTGTTAAGATCACTTTTATTTTATGTTCTCCCTTTCAGATATCTATCCCCTCCCATTTTGCATAACCCCTTGATCATTAAAGCATCTAACCTGACACATGCCACATTTCCTTATCAACAGTTCAAGACTGTAGAACAGGATGCAATACCTTTCAGTGCAAGATGTTGTCTAATAAATTGCTGCTTGATGTTTACTACCTGACCTTTGAACCTTTTAAACAAACTAAGTATTGAATTTACAACAAACAATGGTTGAAAGGGCAGGATGAGTGAGGAACGTGGTATAAGCGTTTTCATTTCTGTGTGTATCAGTGCATGTATCAGTGTCTGTTGTGCGATTGCGGTTTCTAAACTCTGTGCAGAGAGGGCACTAAAATACTAAAGGAGGAAGTGAGCATTTACGAAACTCTGTGCCTCACTCTCACACATTCATCCGTACATTGTTGCCGCCTGTGCCTTCATTTAGAGAAGTGAGAAGTGACTCATTTTTAATGTCCCCCAAGAAAAAAGACCTGTAGAAATGTCATCAAAAAGACAGACATATGAGTAAAAACAATGTGACATGCATGGGGTCTTTTTAGATTTTCTATTTACTTTATTTTAATGTATAACAAATAACACATTTATAAATAGAGAGAGAGAGAGAGAGAGAGAGAGATAACTTAGTGCTGCTTTACCACTGAATAAAGGTAAATTCATAATTTAATGAGGTGAATCGCACAAAAAATTTAAGTTTGTAGAAGAAAGTAACCATGAAGGCCGTCCCTAAACGTAACTTTCACATGGGTGTCATAAGAGATAATAAGAATTCATATGAATTAGTTTCTAATAATTAAAAAATTGAAATATGCTTGCTAAGATTGTTTTAAATAATCACACTTTTATTATGTAGAGCTACTTTAAAACTATTTTGCTTCATAATTAATGAACTCGGCAACATTCACACTATTATTGAACTCACTGAGTCAATACTGAACAAAACAGAGTTGAGTAATAACACAGAGCTGCTTTACAGCTGAAATTATATTTGTTTCGTAATTGAAGAATGGTATTACATCAATATGCCTGTTGTTTTCTTATTACTGTGATGTTGCTTTGAAACAATCTTTATAAAGCACTGTACATAAATGTGAACTCAACTCTTCATTTTCATGTTATTAGTATTAAAAGGTGTTTTTGGATCCTAATCACTTATTTTTGACTCTTGCTTTAAACAACAGACCAAGCATTGCATCAACGACCTACTGAAATACCAGCTGAGCCCAGCATGACTTCTTGGAAATGTTGACCAATATGTTCTCTTTGGTGAATGTGGTTGACCAATGCTATAAAAAACTGTGTTGTCACTTTTTTGACTCATTTAAAATCTGTATGACCTTATTTCTTTTGAGGAACATGAAAAAATATATACTTTGAAAACGTATACTTTTTTGTTTGTTTGTTCATAAAATTACAAGTCAAATGTTGTTTTTGACCCCACTGACGTTGCATGGACAAAAAACAACTGAAATATTCCTCAATATATTTTCATTTTTGCTTCACAGAAGAAAGTCATGTTTTCATTTTGCTTTTGCTGTTGTATTAAGGTGATGTGACTAATGTTGTGCTTCAGAGTTATTTTACCCAAATTCAACAGTAGATGGCAGTGTTACTTTTCTTTTCTTTTATTCTTTCTTTTTATATATATAAAAAAAGAAAACACTAAAATGACATTTGAACTTTCATCACCTAATTAAAATGTATTAATTCACAAAACAATGTTTTTAAGGTAGGGTTTTTTTTTTCCTCAAAACAATAATTTCAGACGTCTGAACAATCAGTTTCTTGTGTTTTGGCACATGCATGCAAATGCACATGGCTTTTTGAACAAAACACAGTTGATCCATGAAAATGTCAACCTCATCGTGTGAGCCATCATATGTGAAATTATCCATTCCGTTATCAAAATCTTTCACACATGTGTGCATATTCCATAAATATCTGCCATGGAATGGTTGTAATGCCTGCTAAGTTGGCAAATAGCTGCCATTAGGCTTGCAAAGGGGTTGAAAAATTGATGGAAACTTTCAGAAAAAATAAATAATCATTTTTGGAAACTTTTTTAACTTTTCATTTGGAAACATTTTCAGAAATGTTCCTTCTTCTCCTAACTTGTACTTATTTGAACAATATCTAAAACTTGGTATGACTAAGCACTTCCAGTGTCTGTTTGCCTCTTTAAGAAGAATCGCTTTATGTATCCCCCAATTGTACGTCACTTTAGATAAAAGCGTCTGCAAAATGACAAAATGTAAATTAATAAAACTTTAGATATATGCTGTTTTATCTTAATTTTATGGATCAAATATATTTTGTGGCTCCACGTGAATTATATACATTGCTCTTTTGATGTTAATGGTTGCATACCCCTGGTCTGGAGCGAGATAAGGTAACGTGAAAATAATGTAAATTGCTCTCAATTAGAGAGTATTGCAGTTCCACTTTTCACCACAGATTTATATCGTACAATTTGTGGGGCGCTGTTGAGCTCGAGAGGACACCAGTGTCATTTTAAGTGCCTGCTGAAGTTTGCGATGAATTTTAATATATCCTGCGCACTTTATGATTTAAAATTGTCAAGAAAATCCTGCTGAACAGATCTACAGTTTTTATTTATTTATTTAGTTTAGCTATATAGAGGTCTGTGTTTTGGGTGAATATTTAGCCGCGCCTGCTTTTGGCATCTAACCTTAATGTTATAATTACCCTGGTAATATTTAAAAGGGGCGATACTCTAATTTTCCAGATTAAAACTGGTTCAGTTGACGTTTCTTTAACTCATTACTAATAGTTAAATGACTCAGACTATTTTGAACAAAGGCAGTGATATAGGACATGTGTCCTCTGTGTTAACATGTAGTAGCTTGGGTGTTTAAATAAATTATTTTGGTTAATTTAGTGATTCTTTCAGCTACTAAGATTTTCAGAATTTCACAGGTTTTCTAGAAAATCTGTGCACAAAACTATAATAAATTAATAAAAATCATAATATTGGCAATTCAAGAATATTAGGTTAAAGTGTCTAATTTTTTTTTTACATTTTGAAACAAAAAAAATAACATAATATAAATATAAAATAAAATAATAATAAAATAAAATTGGTGTGGTTACAACATATAATACAGATTGAAACAATAAGTATTCAAATTGTATACTTTTTTTTATGTCACACCTCATTTCAGTAAAAAAAAACACTCGCTCCCAACCCTTTCCTTTACCATCAAAGAAAATTTAGATCAAGGGTCATAGTTCATCGACAGTGATCAAAAATACAGGAATTAAAAGTATCGTTTCATTTTTGATAGCAAAAAAGTTAACCAAATAACCATAACCACAGAATAAAGCATATACATTTTCATCAATCCAAAAATGTAAATCAGTTATCATTTTCTCACTCATAATTTTTTTTTACACAAAATTTTGCTACATAAATGTTTATTATTGTCTTTTATTGTATGGAAAAGAGCAGCGTGAACATACAATAAAACATATCCTTCTGTGGTAAATGTAAGGAAAACATAATCATGTGTTTGAAACAACATCACAATGTTTAAATGATAAGAGAATATTTATCTTTGTGTAAACTTGGGGGAAATTACTATAGACATTGTCTATGCCTCTATAGCAGTGGGGAATGATGGGAGTAGGACGGAACAGAGCAGTTTGGAAAGAAACTCGCTATGACTAAAGCAGCAGAGAATGAGGGAAGAGACAGGTTGGACAGGTTCGGCCGGTGGGCAGGTATTCCGAAAACACTCGAGACCAATTGGGTGTGGTGGGAGTTTGGGTTCTGAAAGGAAAACGATAGAAACTGCGGTAGGGAGAGGAAGAAGGAAAGGTGCTGCTTTTAGTACCATCAGCTTGATTCTTCAGAGGTCCAAGCAGAACACAGACACATCCAAGTGTGAACTTGAGATCCTCCTCCTAAGACAGCAAGAGATCCTGGGTAACTGAGACACTGCAGAAAGAGGAAGAGGTACAGGAGGACCAGAGATGGCTGAAGCAGCAAAGATTGAACTATTTGTCAAGGTTAGAGCTTAAATAATTATATAGTCAATTTGTTGTTGTGTTTAACTTGATTTCTTAAAGATATGAGACGCAAAAGTTTGTCTCTTGTGAGCTAACCCTTGCTTAAAATTGTTGTACTTCAAATCATTCCTATGTAAAATCCTTGAAAACAACATTGGTGGCCTCCAATTAGTCTTGCTGAATTTAGTACTTATTATAAAAGGTTAAATTATTTTAAGCAAAAACATGAACATCTTAATGCTAATGCCTGCTATTGTTGTCATACTTTTTTCAGGAAGTAGTTACTCATTTCTGCTTAAACATTAAATAAATTCCATTTTAGGCGTTTTGAAGGGTTGCTAACTGAATGTTGTCTTAAGGCAAGCGATGACGGTGAAAGTGTTGGCAACTGCCCATTTTGTCAGCGGCTCTTCATGATACTCTGGCTGAAGGAGGCCAACTTCACCCTCACTACAGTGGACATGAAGAGGTGAGAGATGCCAACATCAGTTCTTCTCAGATTCTCCTAGACGACAATGAGATTAAATGGGGTGCTTAATTGAGATCTACACAAGATATTTTTTTCAGAAATGTTTTTTTGTTTCTAGAGCTCCAGAGGTACTAAAGGACTTGGCTCCAGGTTCTCAGCCCCCTTTCCTCATCTATAATGGAGAGGTCCGTACGGACACCAACAAAATTGAAGAGTTTCTGGAAGAGACCCTTGCTCCCCCAAAGTGAGTATGCATTCATAGCACTAGATCAAAGATTTCACATATTATGTTCTGAGCTCCTTAAATATAAAAGAACCCCTGAAAAAAACAGTATCTTACTGTTTGTACAAAATGCCAAAATGTGTTCCACTACAAATTCAACCTTTTACATAATGAAATGGAAAATAAAAATGATGTCAGCATCACCCAGTAAGCTTGTTTTGCATTGTTTCTGCATTACAGATATCCCAAGTTATGCTGCCGCTATAAAGAGTCTAACACAGCAGGAGATGACATCTTTCACAAATTCTCAGCATATATCAAAAACCCCAATCCTGGGCTCAATGACAGTAAGGGTCAATGATCTTTGAATTTTTTTCTCCAGTGAACAGTAAAGTCTGTAACTGATCAGAAGGCGGTGAATCATAGAAATTAGCTTGAAGACTTGAAGAATTTGGGAAATCTTGTTGCTCTAATCGGTATATAAGATACTGAAAGATAGATAGATAGATAGATAATATAGATAGATGATAGATATGCATTTGAATATCAATACTATGATTAATGTGTGCCTTTCAGTGCTGGAGAAGAAATTTCTAAAGAGTTTGATGATGTTGGATCATTACTTGTTGACTCCTCTTCCTCATGAACTGGACCAGAATCCAGATTCATCCCAATCCACAAGACATTACCTGGACGGAAATGCTCTCTCTCTTGCTGACTGCAACCTGCTTCCAAAACTACACATTGTCAAGGTTCTTTGTCATTTTTTCCCATTTAGACGAAAAATTCAGTAAAGTGTATATTGTAGTGCTGATATAATACAGTTGATGCTTAGTGGAGGGAATGGGGAATGAAGTGAAGTCTTCATTATGGTCATTAAACTTGATGTAGTTTATAGATCTAAATGTTTTGTTGACTTTATAGGTGGTGTGCAAGAAGTACCGTGGTTTTGAGATCCCTACAGAGCTAAAAGGCCTCACAAAGTACTTGGACAAAGCATACAAGGAGGATGTGTTCCACCTCACTTGCCCCAAAGACAAGGAGATTCTGCTTGCTTACCATTCAGTGGCCAAATATCTCAACAAGTGAAACAGGATTTCAAAGGAGAACGAGGATAAAGATTGTGTAGAATTTTTTGTAAAGCTTTTTTTTTTTTTTTTTGGTCTAATGTGTACCCCAAAACTGCCCTTGTAATAAATATATTCTTCATGGGAATTTTGTTTATCAGAGTATATTATGGGTGGAGGTTGTTTTCGTTCATCATATAAAAACCACAATTGTGAATACCAGATGCCTGCCTTATTTGTTCCTGCCATTTTTAGTATTTAAATGTGTCTCACATTTGTCTGTGGTTTTGATGGATTGCATTTGTTTGATAGCCACTCATTTAGAAACGTCTGTGAATGTTGTTTTTAGGTCTGTGTGAAATGAGACATAATTGGTCTGAAATTCTACCCCGTGAGAAAAAAAGAAGACAAAGCATTAGACTACACAACCCTTACACTGATGTTATTGATGTCAAAGGACACTCTTGAATGTCCAGAATGTATAAAACTGCTTGTAAACCAATAAAATTCTTATGGAAGAAAAGTGCTCAACTTGATTGCATTTGGTCAAGCTAAGAGAACTTACAGAAACACAAAGGTACACTGAGTTGTGTCACCAAATTTTCCTACAGTCAGCAAGACAAAGTATGTGGGCTGTTACATAATTAGTAGTTAATAAGGAATAGGGAATAGGAATAGTTAATAGGAATGTTCCATATGCATGTTTTTGAATGAATGGTCTGGCTAAGATTATTATTATAAATAGTGTTTTTTTGTTGTTGTTGCTTTTATGCGTGACATTAAACAATATTAATAGAATATGTTTTGGAATAAATATGAAACACCAACGCTGTTAGAACACATTTATATTCTTAATAAAATTACTAACGACATTTAGTTATATATATTGCACTTATATATTGTTGCTCTTTTGTAAGTTTTGACTGCTTTTATTGTCCTCATTTGTAAGTCGCTTTGGATAAATGTAAATGTAATACTACGTTTATATATAATATTATATAGGCTATTATATCAACTAATGGTCAAACAACAGCGATCCTGATTGGCCGCTTGATGTTCTTTGTAGCCAATGAAACTGCACATTACTACCACGCGAAAGTCAAGGTAATAATATCAGAGACTTCATGGGGCGAAAAGTGAGCTGCCAAAGTTTACACTGGAGTTCAATTTGTGTGGAAATGACAAGAAAGTGACCCAGCCAGCAGCTGTGGTATGAACAAACAGTTTCCAATCGGATTATTTCAGGATTGGACTTCATTTTCGCTGTCATTAAGTTAGTAAGTAAGCTAATGAATGCTGGCTAATTAGCATATTACTCTAGCACGTATAAATCATTTGCTAAAAAGCGTTTTGGTAAGACATGTATGTTTTATATATTTTTTTTTTTTGTGTGTGTGTGTGTGCAAAGGGTCTCAACCTAAAACAAAATTCAACTGTTCTATAAGTTGACGTTGTTGTTTACACTTTAAATAGCTGTAACGCCCATAACAGTAATAAATGTCATCCCTGCTTCAATGACAACATAAACACTGCTTCATATTTAACTGGCATGCTTGTTTTTCCACAGGATTACATAATAAAAGGGTTTGCAAAGGTGTGTTAATCGCAGCTAAAATAGAAGTTCGTCTGTCAACAATTTACTCACAGAAAAGTTCTGACTTTTGAACACTTTACTTGCTCTCTGTCATTCAAGATTTTTTTTTTAATAACTAAATGCATTCTCCTTAAACTGAGTGACTTTGTCTTTTCAGAAATGGGAGAGAATAAGAATGACGATGGAGATCAGTGCAAGTATCCTGTAAGTATGTTGCATCTCACTGTCTCATCAGTTCATGTACTTTGCGCATCGTTTGTCCACTCCCTGTTTATTAAAAATGTACTGTATGATGTTTGAAGAATGACCGCAAATAAGTTTGGAATGACATGAGTATGAATAAGTAATGACGATATTTTTGTTTTGGTGAAGAATGTTAGATTAGTGGTTGAGCTGATAGATCCCTTTATTTTTTGCAAGGGGATGTGCTTTTGTGTTTTTGCACATGACAGGAAGCAGCTGAGAGCGCACCGGCCTCTTTGAGTCTCGTTTGAGCTCAACTTTTAAGTCTGAATAAAAAAATAAATATGATTTCAAAGAAATCCCACATGAGCTGTTTTTTATTGTATTGCATTGTTCTGTGAAACAAATGTAAATAAATTATACAATAGAAATAAAAAAAAGGGTGTGTTATCCAGAGGGTTTTTTATTTTCAAACCAAAAAATAGACATAATTGTGAGTGCAGCTGACTGTTTGTGTACTGTGTATTTCCTTAGGCTATTATTGGGAGTGAGATTCGTTCCCGTCTGCAGCAGTTTGTGGAGGAGAGGATGCAGACCACTATGGTACACTGATGTGTTCTCTGATTAAGACCTGTTCACACCAAGAACAATAACTATAACAGTGACTATATTAGCATCCACACTAATGCATGATAATGTTCTGTTCTGTATAATAATAATAAGAACTCATTACATTTATATAGTGCTTTTCTAGGCACTCAAAGTGCTTTACACTGTGGGGGGATCCTCATCATCTACCACCAGTGTGCAGCATCCAAAAAAAGTTTCGATCGCGATTCCAACTATGTTGTTCCTATGCGTTTTTATCATTATAGTTAAGATGTGGAGCTGTCCTTTTTTTATATTAAAAAAACCCCATCTGTATCATTGTGAACGGGCCCTTACTTTGGAAAGCAGTTTTCCCACAGTTTACAGTGCAAAGAAGAACTGCATTTTACTGACTCAAATCAGATGTAACAAGTTACAGAAGTTTAATAATGTTTCCGTTGACCGATAACACCCATTTTAATGAGAAGATTATTTCTTGCAGCATTTTTGCCAGTATTATTTGCTCTGTTACTGAAAGTGTGTTTTGATGAAAGTAAAATCAAAAGTCCAGTAGTAGAGGATGATATTTATCAGTTTTCCTGTAATGTCCGATAATTTCCCTTATCTTACATTTTTGTGACTGTTGTCTCTTCCAGCTGACGGGTGTATTGATCGGAGCCGTGGCGGCTGCGTGTCTGATAGGAATCTCTGTGCTTTTCTTCTACCGGAGATATAAACTGGCGAGTATGTTTCACTTCTGTGCTTAAAATAGATGGTTTAAATCCAAAGAACTGTATACTGGCTTGAGCATCAAGTTGTTTTTACATTGTTGCTCAGTTCCGATACTTGTGGCCATACTGTAAAAAATGTTGCGAATCAGGAAATTTTTTACTGTTCATTTGAAATTTCATCACTTGATATTTATTTATTGATTTATTTTTGTGGAAATGGAAACATTTGTAACATTTTAAGTGTCTTTACTGTCACTATTGATTGATTTAATGCAACATTGCCAAAGAAAAGTGTTAATACTTGACCGGCAAACTTTTGAACGGTAGTGAATATCTAGAGTACTGCTATTCATTATACTTTTGCTTGTGTGTGTTTTAAGATCAACAGGCTGGTGTTCCTCGCTATCGATTCAGGAAAAGAGATAAAGTGCTTTTTTATGGCAGGAAAATCATGAGAAAGGTGGGTCACGCTGAAATCCATTTGCTAAGCTGTTTTATTTTGTGATTAATAGTCACATTCACAGCAGTCTATTTGTGCTGAAAGATAAATGGATGAGTGTTCAGACTCGGACTCTGCAGAGACCTGCTTTATAAATACGCATTCATAGGTGTCATTAACTGCCATCAGGTGACACTTTAGTCTTCCTCCACTGGAGGGCAGCATAGAGTGTGCCATGTGGCATATGGCCATCCTGTATGTGTGGCACCTGTATGACTAACAGCCTGCTATTTTTATTTTCTCTCAATCCTTTGGTTTTTCTATCTTTCAGGTCCAGACCTTGTCCTCGACACCATCCTCCTCTTCGGTGTCTAAGCAGCGCTCTCGGAAGAGGCCTAAAGTTCTTAGTATAGCACGCAGGTTTGTTTAGCTTCTCACACACTTAATTTTTACAGAGCATATGCCATCTTGTTTTATCGCCTTAAGTCAGGAGCTGTCTGATCAGTGCTTTTTGCATGACTCCTCCTATGATGTCATACAGGATCTTGCGGATCAGGAAGGAGCCGCCCACTTTGCAGCCCAAAGAACCCCCCCCTTCTCTCCTGGAGGCAGATCTGACAGAATTTGACGTGCAGAATTCAAACCTGCCCTCAGAGGTGCTCTACATGCTCAAGAACGTCAGGTGGATAACTCTGACCCTGTGGGGTCATATGATCGCAGCTGCACTGCATGGTACTTTATCAGCCTAATTAAATGAATGTTGATCTTTTTCAGGGTACTTGGTCATTTTGAGAAGCCTTTGTTTTTGGAGCTGTGTCGGCACATGGTGTTTGTGGAGCTGCAGGAGGGAGAGGGGCTGTTCAAGCCCGGGGATGATGACGACAGCATTTATGTGGTTCAGGATGGAAGGCTGGAGCTTTGCATTCATGAGATTGTAAGGATGAGCTTTAGAAGCAACCTCTGAAGTACTCCATCATTAC
Source organism: Carassius gibelio (assembly GCF_023724105.1). Taxonomy (NCBI): domain Eukaryota; kingdom Metazoa; phylum Chordata; class Actinopteri; order Cypriniformes; family Cyprinidae; genus Carassius; species Carassius gibelio. The sequence continues at coordinate 6,952,052 of NC_068391.1, read as the reverse complement.
AGCATTGGTTTAGAGAATGTCAGTTGACTTGCTCATCAACCTCATGCACATGACTATTTGCCCACTACACTTTATTACAGGTTAACTTATTATTTAATCTTGAGTCAAGGCTACATTTAATCCTAGGTTAAGAAAGGTTTCTCACTTGTTATTTTGAGAGGATAAAGCAAGTTTGGGATCAGTAAAGTTTGTAATGTTTCTTCTGTCTTCTTGTAATGTTCTTTCTAAGTCTCTTCTGCTCACCCTGACTGCATTTATTTGATCAGAAATACAGAAAAAACTGTACTATTGTGAAATATTATTGCAATTTAAAATAATGGTTTTCTATTTATAATACACTTTAAAATATAATTTATTCCTGTGGTGCAAAACTTGAGTTTTCATCTTTCGTCTTCGGTGTCACATGATCCTTCAGAAATCATTCTAAAATGCTGATTTAATATAAATATTGGAAACAGTTTTGCAGCTTAATACTTTATGGAACCTGTGATAATTTTTTCATGATTCTTGGATGAGTAAAAATTGTAAAAGAATGGCATTTATTCAAAATATAAATCTTTTATGACAATATACACTACCATTCAGACGTTTGGGAACTTTTATTCAGCAAAAAAAATAAAAAAATAAAATAATAAGCATCACAACCATTTCCAACACTGATAATAAATCAGCATATTAGTATGATTTCTGAAAGATCATGTGACACTGAAGATAGGAGTAATGATAATGAAAAATCTGGTTTGTATCACAAATAAGTTATATTTAAAAGTGTATAAAATAGAAAACCTTTATTTTAAATGGGAATAATATTTCACATTATTAGTTTTTTTTTTTTTTTTTTTTTTTTTTTAAACTGTATTTTTGGTCACATACATGTCTAAAAAATAGTATTTTATCATGTATCCACAGCAACTTATTTATGAACAATCATCATCATTTCCTTGATTAACCTCTGGTTACTTGACTGGGTCTGTCCTTGCAATAAATTCCCTGTAGGTCACTTTGAATAAGAAGCGTCAGCTAAATGGCATATGGGTAATTAAACTGGATGCCCTTCACTAATGTTATAATATTATCTTTCTGTATGTGTGTCTTTAAGGATGGCACGGAGCCTGTGGTAAAGGACGTGTTGCCCGGGGACAGTGTTCACAGTCTGCTCAGCATTCTAGACATCATTACAGTAAGTTCTCTGTCTACCTTCCTGATGGCTTATCCAGCTCCAGTGCACTGTGATTAATTTGGGATCTTTCCTTTCTCTCCAGGGTTATCCTGCTCCCTATAAGACTGTGTTTGCTCGTGCAGCGGTCAGATCTACCATATTGCGTCTGCCTGCCTCAGCTTTCCAGTCAGTGTTTGAGAAATACCCAGAGACGCTAGTGAGAGTCATACAGGTACAGAGGGGCTTGACCTCTCGAATGGCTGTCTGCATCAATGTGAACTCTGTCTTACTGAACATCTGTTTCAACCACAGAGTAATCTTTTGCCGTATTATACTCCATTTTTATTATCATTTTATTTTTTTTCTTCCTAAAAAGGCCCAGTTTTAATGTTCACCAAGGTTTATATTAAATTATTTCAATAAATAAAAACGAAGGTATCACAACATTTACATAATATACAATATGAAAATGACATTTTAATATTATTAAAAGATTACATTATTAAAAGTGTTATTGAATTGGTTGTGCTTTTAACTTTGAGTGTTGGAAAAAGTAATCAAAAAAGCAAATAAATATCCAATATAATATGTAATTATTATATTATATGTAATGTTGATGGTTACTGATACAGTTAAAGTGACTATTTTTGTATGTTTTACATTCTTCATCAGTGGTCTGGCTGTGCGGGGAACATAGTGATGTGAAAAGTTAGAGTATGTCTAAATTGCATTTCAAACATCTTTAGTTACCTAAAAGAGCAAAGAAAATCCTGTTTTTCCCATGATGCATCTCATTTTACTGCATATGCAATGTCATCTTATTTGTGAGACCACAAACAGTTATTAACAGAAATAACTTAAGTAAATTACAAAAATGAGAATTTTAACTTGTGGCTTGTTTGTGTCTGTTTAGATAATCATGGTGCGTTTGCAGAGAGTCACTTTCCTGGCACTTCACAACTACCTGGGACTGACAACCGAGCTTTTCAATCAGGTTGGAGAAAGAGTACACACATAGATCTCAGCATTATCACTTTTAGGGTCCCACAAACACACACACACTCACACGATCAGTTCTAAAATATGTGCTTTTGTCACACACACACTCTGTGTTATTTCATGCTACGTTAACCCCCCATCGGCATAATCCCTCCTGCACTGGAGCCGTAAAACTCAGCTAGATTGAATAACATGGATCATAGGACCTCGGCTTTCATTTAAAGGACACTGACTTTAACACCCTCAGGGTGGAAAGCTCCCATCAGACATCTCCTCATGTCACAGCACAACCCTACACACACACGTAACTCTCTCCTCATTGCATGGACAGGCCAAGGGAGTTGTTTTCCGTTTTGATTTAAGAAGTACTTTTGGCTTGCACTGTGAATTTGAGTGCTCTCCCATCGACTATAAATACAATTTAGTCCCAACTGCGAGATTACGTGACAACACAGCATAAACTGCAGTTCTCACATTTATTATTTGGTGATGTTCTGCTTTTTTCATTCTGTGATGTTTATGATGTTCTGATGAGTTAAAATGTAAAAATGAATAAGGTTCCACAGCATATAAGGATGTTGAAAAGGAAAAAAATGTTATGCTCCTGCTTTTTCATATGGATTTGAAAAACCTTTTTAAGTATATTCAGAAAAGTTATGACTTGAGTTTGAGTCAGGCTGTTGTGTGGCTGTAGAAGATTTGGAATATAGTGTCAAAGTAGTTTAAAACAAATTAAATAAACCTTTATGGTACTTTTGGATTAGGAAACAATAGCAGAATTTCTAAAATAAATAAGAAAAAAATGATTGAAAAAATTAATTAACACAAAAAAAATTAAGCATTAATTCAATGACCCACACATCATTGTTATGAGTAATTAGGAGTTTGTGATTTTTAACTTGTTAAAAGTTCTTTATCGAATACATCTTTCCAGATAGTTATTGACTATTTCTTTAGACCAGGAAAATTGTTTAATGTGCCAGATGCTTGTAAGTGTCTATCTGAAGGTGTGTGTGTGTAGGAGAGACAAGCAGTGCCCCTTCTCGCAGTCAACAGTGTGCTCACTGAGGGGAGTCCCAGCAGAGTCCAACGCAGATCCCACTTTCAGACACAAACAGAAGACGAGCACCTGCAGGGCTCTGGAGAGAACTTGACCGACTCAGGTACACTCAATTCACTAATAAATCCTTTATAAATCCTCCACAAATATTTCTTGAGCACTAAATCTGCATATTAGAATAATAACTGAAAAAGTAGCTTTATCACAGGAATATATTACATTTTAAAATAGTATTTTTTGCAGTAATATTTAAAGCTGCGGTAGAGAACTTTTGACGCTCTAGCGGTTAATAAAAAGAACTGCTTGCGTCTTGTGGAAGAACATCATAGACGGAACTACTTCTCTCTGTTTATGTCTATGAAGAATCACAAAGGTACTGGGTTACTCCACCGCGGTACCCCCGAAGCAATCTAAAATAGTCAGAATATAAACACTTATTATAGGTGCACCCTAGTGATTCAGGACAAGCCAAAAACACGGTTTGGAAAATGGATTCATGGTGTACTCACTTATTATATACATTTTTCTACATTTTGAACACAAACAAAGTTACGGACTGCAGCTCTGATTGGTTATTTTTTACCGGGAGCGTTGGAGTTTCTGCAAATGGCAATAGGACCACTGGGAGGAGCCAGAGGAGCTTGATTTTTTTTTCACAGATTATCTGTCTCATATTCTACTGTCAGGACATAATGACAGGTTTAACAAATATGTAAGTTCCCTACAGCACCTTTAACAATATTACTGTTTTAATAGTTTTTTTGATCAAGTAAATGTAGTCTTGTTGAGCATAAGAGACATTCAGATACATTGCAATGATCTTACAATCCAGGATGGGGACCCTTTAAATGTTAAAGACTAAGCCTTACCTTCAGTAAAATATTTTTTTTTTAGCATTTGCTATATTGCCTTTTGTATATGAATATTTTTACTTGTAGTGTTTTTGTCAGATTTTGCTTTCAAGTCAGGAGGAGTTTTCCACCGAAAGATTTCCAGAAATTTTGTGCATGGGTGTTTTAAAAGTAATATTAATGTTTTCTCACTTAGATGGAGGGCAAGCTGGTTCATATGAAAACACGTCCACAGCCGTGCGGAGGTCTCGCTCGGTCTCGATGCCTGTAGAGACCACCGGTAACAGATAATCTACCATCTGTCTATCCACTCTTATTCACTCCACACATATATGCTCTTACAGAGAAATGACACCTCTAGTACTAAACTCAACAAACTCGATCTATTTTCTATGTGTTTGTGTGCAGGAGTGGCAGGAAATGACCTGAACATGGCCTACGAACGGGCCCGAGTCACCATAGACGATACTCCATCCAATTCTGTCATTCACAAGGTTTTTTTTCCCCTCCTCCATCTGATCTCTCTCTCTCACCCTGAATATCTCTAGATATTAAAAAAGATCTTGATGTTTTATGTTCTTCAGTCTATTTTGAAGAAGAGCGTGACCATGCAGCATGCTCCGTCCACTGTGATTCACTACATAGACAATGCACCGCACTCTGACGTTCCTCCTAGTAAAGTGGGCGCCATTTTCCAGGCCGCCAAAAAGGATCTGCTGGGGATTATTCCACTGAAGGTCAAAATACATCTCCATTAGTGGGATATGAGTTCATGGTTTATTTAGGTTTAGATTGATTTATGTGTTTGTGTTGAATATTTTGATTGGTGCTGTGTGTGTCCAGGACCCCAGTTTGCTGGAGGGCAGAGTAACGCTCCATCAAGTTAAAGCTGGATCTGTTGTAGCTCGCCAAGGAGATCAGGTCAGACATTGCGCAGAAAATGCATATGAAATAGCTAAAAAGCCAGTGAGCTGAATGGCTTGACAACTTGCTAACTAAAATAGTGACTGATATGAGATGCTTTTCATTAACCAAATTACATTAAGGATGTTTACAAAATCAAGTATCTTAGACAGGGGTGTAATATTGCTGCCAAATTTTACATAAGCTTTTGCTTCGAGGGAAGACCAGTGATGCCTAAAAATGCTGTCTTAAAAGGCAGCTCACTAGATTTTGAAACCTGGCCAGTGTGAATGGCTAGGCAGTGTCATTTGAATGGATTTCTAATGTGTTACTCTGTCCAAATGATTTGCTTGACTGTGTGTGGGTGTGTGTCCCTCAGGATGTAAGTGTGCAGTTTGTGATCTCGGGCACGTTGCATGCGTACCAGCGGATGATTGACCGAGAGGTGGAGACGTGTCTGTTTGTGGCTCACCCAGGAGAGCTGGTGGGTCAGCTGGCTGTATTGACGGGTGAGCCACTTATCTTCTCCGTACGGGCGCATCGGGACTGCAGCTTCCTGTCCATCTCGAAAACACACTTCTATGAGTAGGTTTTCAGTCCGCACTTCTAATGTTAGTCCAAGTTCTTTTGCCTGACATGCACTAAAATTCTGAAATTTAGTCATAATTTCTTTCTGGCCACAAGTAATAAGTGCTTTATGTGCATGTGATTTTCTTTATAATTGGCTTATTTCTGTGCATGTACAATTAGTATCACCTGCACCAAGACATAGTAGAATAATACAAAATTAGTACGTAACTTTTTAATCCAAATCTAACTTCTTGTTGACATTGGCTGGAATATTATGAACATAAGCATACTCTGGTTGCTGGTTTTAATGGTTCTGCAGCTTACATGTTGATTCGCTCCCATATTAATGTGTGTGTTGTCAGGATCATGCGAGCTGAGCCCACGGTGGTGCTGAATGTGGCTCATACAGTTGTAAGAAGGATGTCATCTTTCGTCAGGCAGATTGATTTTGCCCTTGACTGGATGGCTGTGGAGGCGGGCAGAGCTGTCTACAGGTCCAATTCATTTCCTCACATATTTACTGCTTACATTTTTTTCCCCTCCTTTTTTCACCTTATTTATTTTCTCTCAACCTTCAAACTCTTTATTAGTATATATAAGTACCATTAGTGCACTGCTTGGCCAAATGTAACCTTTTAATTTGCAGACTATTCATTTTTTTGACCATTTCACCTGCATCCAGTCTCAGAAAGTCTTACAATGAAGGCCAACTCCCTTGGTTTTTGGAAATTATACAGTAATGTCCACTTTGTTTTCTTTTTTTTTTCGAAGGAAATTATTTCTTTTAACCAGCAAGGATGCATTAAATTGATCAAAAGACAAAATATTTGTATTTCAAATAAATGATGTCCTTTTGAACTTTCTATTCATCAAAAAGATTGATCATGTGACATTAAAGACTGAAGTAATGACTGTTAAAAATTCAGCTTTGCCATCACGGGAAGAAGTTACATTTGTATTAATATTTTCCTGTATTTTTAATCAAACTAATTGAGACTTGCTTAATGTTAGGAACTTAAAAAAAAAAAAAAAAATTACAGACCTCAAACTTTTGAACAGTAGTGTACATTCGATAAGCACCTATAAGTGTGTCATTAGCATGTCCTCATAGTTTGGCCATGTAATGTATATATTAATATTTAATGTCCCTTATAACTGTTTTTTGGCTGTCCTGAGAGGAGCTTCCAGATGATAAACTCTATTGATATGATCTTTTTCTCTCCTCTTTTCCTATGCCTCCTCAGTAAGAGATTTGGACAGAATACAATCTAATAAACTTGGCGACTTCTTTTTCTCTTCTGCCCCTCTGGCTGAGACAGATAAGCTTCCTCAGCTTTTCATAAATCTGCTATGATAAACGACCTCATCCTTTCTCCCTCTTTTTCTCTCTCAGGCAGGGTGATAAGTCTGACAGTACTTTTATAGTGCTCAGCGGCCGCCTGCGTTCAGTCATTATGAAGGAGGATGGGAAAAAGGAGCTGACTGGAGAGTATGGTAGAGGAGATCTCATTGGAGTGGTGAGATTTTCCACATGCACAATATATATAGAAATGGTGTATTGTTGTATATATATGTATATATAGCAAACTTATTCCTGTCTCTATCTTGTTTAGCTCCTTTATTACCATTAAAACATGTATTTATATATATATAGTAGGGGTGTAACGATACGCGTATTCGTATTGAACCGTTCGGTACGACGCTTTCGGTTCGGTACGCGGTACGCATTATGTATACCGAACGGTTCGTTGGAGTAATTAATTATATTTGAAAAAAAAAAAAAAAGAGAGAGAGAGAGAGAAATATAATGATATGCGTTCAACAAGGTAGCCCAATAACCCAAACAACGTAACAGGCAACGCCCCTGACACTCCCGAAGAAGAAAAAAACACCATCTTATATGTTTATGTTAGGCTACTCAGCAGGCGCTCGCTCACTCAGTACGCGCTGAAGGCTCGTTGCAAAATAGCCAATGCGTTTAACAGACTAGAAATGAGAAGATCCTCCAATAACCAACAGGTCTGGTGTTTGGGTGCACTTTGGATTCCCTTTAAGCTATAATGGTGATGGCAAGAGAGTGGTGGATAAAAAAACAACGGTATGTCGCATCTGCAACATGACAGGGTACACTAGCGGGAATAAAAAAAAAAAAAAAAAAAAAAAAAAACCCAGCGGGAATATCTGGGATATATGCGTCAGTACTATCTGGGAAAAGACGAAAAAAAGGAGAAACATGCACGCAGCAAACTATCCCTGCAGCATTTAGAAACTATAGCTTACAGGGAATCCAACCCAAACACCAGACCTGTTGGTTATTTTAGGATCTTATATTTCTGGTCTGTTAAAGGCATTCGACATTTTGCAACGAGCCTTCAGCGCGTGCTGAGTGAGCGAGCGCCTTAGGGGCCGTTCACATATCGTTGCCTAAAAACGCATGGAAAACGCTAAGCGCGTCTTTCTCCTCTTTTCCAAAGCGCTTGGGCAGAAGCGCTCATGAGGCGTCTGTCTTTGCTAAGCAACAATGACGTGCTCTCTCCATGAGACGCGGAAATTTCAGCGAAGGATAAATGGATTTCCTGCTCTAAAAATCGCTTGCAGTAGCTCTGCTACTAAATATATTTCAAAATTGCAATCCATATACAACTATGATCAGCTGATCCTTCATCTTGGCAGAGCTCTCAACGTTGTTACGGGAAAGGATGAAGCTGATTGGTTAGTTCTTGTCACATGACCCGCGGTGCGCTTGCGGCATTCTGAAAAGTTGAGATGTTTTTACATTTTGCTGTATCTAAAACGTATCGAACCGAACCGAACCGAACCGTGACATCAGTGTATCGTATCGAACCGAACCGTGAATTTTGTGAACCGTTACACCCCTAATATATAGGCAATAAAGTCCTAAAGACCTAGAATGGGTTAGGTGAGATTTACTGTCATTGGTGTATTCAGTGAATTCGTGCCACCTAATCAGGTGTGCATTAGAGAAAACAAACTCTCAGTATCTCCCAGTAACTAGTAGCTCGTCATTCATAACGTTTTATTGTGATTGGGTGATGCCATTTGTGTCTCCGTGGTGACGCTTATGCTGCTAAGAATACCTGTCCATGTCGATGCCATGGTTACATTGCTCAGAGAACAGTGCTGGTTCATTGTCCATGGACGTGAGTGATGTGAATGAAAGCCTGATTTGATCATCCAAATTTAGTCTCAGTCTATGTCATGGAGTTTACTTGCTCTTGTATGTGAGCAAAAATATTTTGTCTAAATAACATAAATAGATGTCTAAATTAGGAGCTAAAATTATAATTCTATCATTATTAACCCTGTATGACTTTCTTTTTCTTGAATAACAAATTTCAGCCTGTTACTTGCTGAAAGCAATTGTATGACTTCAGAAGACTTGTAATAATGAAGTCATACAGAGTTATTTTAGTTATTTTTAGTATTATTTATATGCTTTTATTTATTTGTATTTATTATTTATTTATTTGTTTGTTTGTTTCCATTTTTTTTAGTATTTTGTTTACACACACACACACACACACACATATATATATATTATACATACATATATATATATATATATATATATATATATATATACATAATTTTTTATAGCTTGAAAAAAAAAAAATTTCGGCAAGTTTACAAAGCAACATATAAAATTTTTCTTTCATGCTTTTTATTTTATTTTAGATTTATGACACTTACCCAAAAATATTTTAATTAATCAATAACAACAGTGTAGTCATGTGAACCACCCCAATTCTGGGTCAAATGTCTCTTTAATGCAGTCTTTCTATTTTTAAGGGTTTTTCACAACAAATACTTGTTAAATTAAAATGTAAAAAATATTAAAATTGATTCTTTTCAAGCAAATAATTTTTTTTTTCTGATGTAATTCTACCTAAGCAAGTTTTAAAGTCAATCAATGGATTGTGTTTCCATGCATTTTTGGTGTGTGAATGCAGGTGGAGGCTCTGACCCATCAGAACAGAGCAACAACTGTTCACGCTGTTCGGGATTCAGAACTGGCTAAACTACCTGAAGGCGCTCTCAGTTCCATCAAGAGGAAATTCCCACAGGTATATCAGCCACTCTGCATTTGCTTAATAGCCAGAAACTACAGTGATGAGAGTCTCTTTTGCCTCTCTGTGCCTGTATAATGTCAGTTTTGTTCTCATTTTTGATCTCATTAGGTAGTCACAAGGCTTATTCACCTGCTTGGACAAAAGATACTTCAGCAAGTTAATGGACCTTTGACAGGTGTGTTTGTAAATCTATCAGTGTTTCATTTACATTTCCTGCATCAAAGGCCATGGTTTCTATATTCACTAATGCATAACAACTGCATTGTATCTGTATTTTAACATCCAGCTCGCAGTCTAGCTCTTCACACACCTGGTAGTAAATGGGACGTGGGGAACCCTGCCTCAAACCTGTCCACTGTCACTGTGCTCCCGGTATCAGAGGAAGTTCCTCTGACTGCGTTCACCCTGGAACTTCAGCATGCACTCTTAGCTATCGGTGAGGATGCTGTATTTATATAGCTTTTATATGGAAATGATGAGAAGGTTTACAATTTGAGAGGACGTTTAAGTCTAATGTATGTCTTCCAGGCCCCACTCTTCTCTTGACTAGTGACATCATCAAACAGCGCCTCGGCTCTGCTGCATTAGACAGGTACAGCATCAGCGTATCATTGGATAATAGCTTGAAATTTTTATATGGCATCTATCCGAATATGTAGATTCACTGTTAATGCATGCTGATTTTTAGGATGAGTGTGTTCAGCTGCCTGAAAAACAACACCACACTCCTCTTTTTTTTTATGTTTAAACATTAAAGTAGTCGTTTGATGAGAGCGATCAAAGCAGTTTTGTGATATGTAAATTAACAACACAATTAACCCCATAAATAAACAGTCCACAGTCCTCTAGTAGTCACAAATGTTTCAAAGTCATGGGTTCATCATGGATATTCATCTGTAAAAATGTGTGGGAAAAGAACAAACACTTTATTTGCAGATACCATGAGATGTAGCTGAAAGTAATCTCTCTCTCTCTCTCTCTCTCTCTGTATGCCAGTGTGCATGAGTACAGGTTATCGAGTTGGCTGGGTCAGCAGGAAGACATCCACCGCATAGTCCTATATCAGACAGATGTGTCACTCACTCCATGGACTCAGCGCTGCATCAGACAGGCCGATTGCATCATCATCGTGGGACTGGGAGAGCAGGACCCAGCTGTGGGAGAGGTATGATGGTGTTACAGTATCACAGAGTGAAAAACGCTTACGTGACCTGGTGCTAAATTCACATTCCAAGATTCAGAGCTGTGGCTACTTCCACTGGAAATAGAAGAGTCTTTAATATAAAACTTTTTCCAACTCAAATGAAATGGATTTCAAGGCCTGTAATTCATCATTCGCTTTAGGATGGCAGGTACTTTTATAAGTTGAGCCCAAAAAACATTAAGCCATTTGAACCATAATGCGCTGGCCTAAAAACGGCCCCTACTCTTCTGTACTCTAAGTCACCGCTGAACTGCTCTGATCACAATAATAAACCATGTTGGTGGGACATCAGTTCAACTGCAGGACTTACTCAGTTCTTTTCCTAGAGAGCAAGAGATTAATCATTTACGTGCACGACGGAGAGAAGTTTTCGATATCCATGGGTTTCGACAGTCCAGCCTGTGCATTTAAAGTTGGATCAGAGGTCTGGGGTAGAGCAACATCCCTGTTGATCGTGTATGTCCTGCAGGCTTTAAAGGCTACGACCACTATAGCGCTGCTCTTTGAATCAGGGACTCAAAGCTCTGATGTTTTAAACAAGTCAGAAATGGGTAATTGTATTCACATGAAAAGAATTGAGAGAGGATGTGGATGTTAAATGCACTTAGACAGGCCCTTTCCAATCGATAATGTCTCTTTAGAACAAAATAACCTTCTGAAAGAAATTTATATTTCTGGATTAATTCTGTATTCAGTGCGTACCATAAAAAAAGTATTATTATAATGCATTTAGACAGAGTGTTGTCTAGTTTCGAAGGATGATATTCAGTGCTCTCTTTGGCTGTCTGTCTCTTTGTCTCTCAGTTGGAACGTATGTTAGAGGGGAGTGCTGTGAGAGCGCAGAAACAGCTGGTGTTGTTGCACCGTGAGGACGGCCCTCCTCCCAAAGGAACAGCCGAATGGCTCAACATGCGGAGCTGGATCTCCAGGCACCTTCACCTGTCCTGCCCCCACAGGGTCTTCTCCAGGAGGAGCCTGCCAAAACTGGTGAAGCACTCAATATTACATCATGGTTTCACTGAAATGAAATAAATATATAATTTTGAAAGCCATGCAATGGTCTAGCACAGGGTTTATCAGACTTTTTGATGCCACAAACCACACAATATGCTGCAAGAGATTTTATTTATTTTTCCACTTAGCATTCCCTGTGACTGCTACAACTGCTAAATTTTAAAGTATACATTTGTTCACATTCTATGTATTTAAGACACTCTTGATATTCCTGTCAAGGTTCCCAGGTTGTTGCTGGTGTGTCCTTGAACTCCATTGTCTTGTGTCATGGCAAAACTTAGTCTTGTTCATAATATAGCAAAAAAAGAAACCACAAAGTATAACCAATTATAGACAAATCTTTTAGTAAAAACTTGAAGAAATAAAGCTGCCTTCTTTTTGATCTGCTTCATAGATAGGGTAGGAAAAAATAAATTAAATTACATTTTCTAAATTAATTTAATTTATTCCAATTTGAATGATTGGTAACAAAACAATGTTACCAGTAAAATTACATGGTTCTGTGTTAAATTCTTATTAATAAACCCCCAATAGTGGCTATCAATGTGAGTGAGTGTGTGACAAGCTTATAAAGTGTCTTAGCATGTGAGATTGATTTCATGAGCTTATATAACTGGCTCCTGATTTTTTTGGCATAGTGCTGGTCTAAGTTCCTGTGTCTTTTTTGTGTTTTCAGAGAGAAATGTACCAGCGTGTGTTCCAGAAGCCTGCTGATCGCCACTCTGATTTCTCACGTCTGGCCCGTGTTCTTACGGGCAACGCCATTGCGCTGGTGTTGGGGGGTGGAGGAGCCAGGTATTCACTTGTTAAACCTTTTAAAAACCATATACTTAACTATGAAAGTGAAGAAAGACACCTGCTCTACTTGAATGCATTTCCACACTCCCATTCTTGTTAACACTAACCTGGTATTCTCCTTAAGAAGCCCTTCACCACCCCTTCTTAGTATTTGTTTAACCTCTTGCCTCTGTTGCTCTCTTTCTGTCAATTACATTTTTTTCTGACAGCTTCTGTTTGTCTGTTTTGTCTTTTTCGTGGTTGGCAGACGGTGTTTAAAGGTTGGTTGCTGTTTTCTTCATTCCTTTGTGTAGTAACATGTGATTTATTCTTTGTACAGTGTTAAATCTTCCCAGTCTCCTTCAGGGTAGAATATCCCTAAAGTGCTATTCAGAAAGAGAACAACACAATGTTCGACTCGTTTCAAGTTGTTGATTTTAAACAAGCCATATTTACTTACTACTTACCTACTCCCCTTCATCCCAAGTGGGACATAAGACATCAATGATTTGTTTCCACTTTTGTAACATGCTGTGGCTCACCCCATGTCAGACCCATCCCCTTTAGTTCTGCCATCACTGTACGTCTCCATGTTTTTCTTGTTTTTGTTTACTATCTTTCATATTCCCAACTTCCTTTTGATTTCTTTCATCAGGTGTAGTCATGCTGCCAGTTTGTTGGCTCAAGTTGGGCATCATAATTGTTTTGGACCAATAGAACTGAACCAAAGTGAAAGGTTATGTATTGACTGGCCTTGTATGACCCATCTTCACATCTTCCCTCTTTAAGGGGCTGTTCTCAGGTGGGCGTCATTCGAGCATTGAGTGAGGCGGGAATCCCCATTGATCTGGTGGGCGGCACCTCTATCGGTTCTATGATGGGCGCGCTGTACGCAGAGGAGCGCTGTTACAGCAGGATGAAGATCAGAGCCAGAGAATGGGCGATGGTGAGAGACCAATGAAATGTAAAACACTCAAAAACCTGAGACGAACCTTGTGCTACTTGAAAATGCATCTCAGTGCACACCAAAAAAATATGAATCACACACAATTTTTCTTTCCATCCTATTCCATTTTCTTACCTTTCTTATTCATTTCTATTGTTTTCTGTTCCTTTTTCCTAATTTCTTTTTTCTTCAATCATATTTTTGCTTTTACGTTTTTCTTTACTTTTCTTTCCTTTTTCCTATTATTTTTCTTTTCCTTTTCCAGTTTTGTTTTAATGCACTTTTTTCATTCACTTTTCTTTGTCCTTTAAATTTTTTTTCATTTCAATTTCCTATTATTTCCTTTCCCTTTTTCTATAATTTTTTTTATTTTCCTTTTAATTTAAATGTTCTTATTCATTTTCATTTCCTTTCCTGTTTCCTATTCTTTTTCTTCCTATTTTCCTATTCTTTTATTGTCCTTTTAATTTTTTTACTCATTTTCTTTTTCCTTTTCCTAATTGTTGTCTTTAGTTTTTTTTTCTAATCCTTTTCTTGTTTCCTTTTAATTTTTCTATTAATTTTCATTCTTTTTTTTATTAATCCAGTCTGTTGCTTTATTTTTCTTCCATTTTAAAAGCCACTTAAATCGGACACAAAAAGCTAACTTTTTTCCCCTTTTTTCCTCATCAGGAAATGACATCCGTGTTTAAAAAAATGCTGGACTTGACCTACCCTGTCACTTCTATGTTTTCTGGTGCTTCGTTTAACTCTAGCATTAATGCTGTCTTCAAGGACAAACAGATCGAGGTAGGAAACTTGCTCTTTTTGGCTCAAAGAATCCTACACTGGATCACTATCTGCCATACTCAGCAGTTTAAATGTGTTTGGCTTGTTTTCAGGATCTCTGGATCCCATATTTCAACATCACCACAGATATCACTGCTTCCACGATGAGAGTGCACACTGACGGTCCGTACTGCCACATACTCCACCTGCATTTATGAGCCTCTGCTTAACCAGGATAAATGTCTGATGTCTTCTGTCCCTCCATCACAGGCTCCCTGTGGAGGTATGTGCGTTCCAGCATGTCTCTTTCTGGTTACCTGCCACCACTGTGTGATCCAAAAGATGGACACCTGCTCATGGATGGAGGCTACATCAACAACTTGCCAGGTGTGTAGTAGGACATTAGCTCCCTGCAGTAAAAGCTCTTAAGCTCCTGACAGTCAAATCCCAGTATACCATGACAAACACACTATTTAATAGATGCAAATCTGCTAAAATAGTGTAGCTATTGGCATAAAGTCTGGACCAAGATTATTTAGCTTATTCTGGCCAAGGACCGCCCACTTAGACAGGAAAGATCTGTCTGGGGGAGGGTTCTAAAATAGTCGAAATCCCAATTATAAAACTTTCATGAAACTTTGAGCCATTTTTGTGTGCAATTTGCATCTGACATTCAGTGAATAGACTGTGGGCGGATTTGAGTGCTGTCTATGGCTCAGATCACTGCTATCAGAGTCTATCAGATCTGAAGAATTGGATAATTTTGGTCTTTTTATAATAACGGTGGTTCATTGTTGCTGAGGTTCTTGTCTTCTCTGCCTGTTTCAGCGGATGTGGCCCGCTCCATGGGTGCCAAGGTGGTTATTGCCATCGATGTGGGCAGCCAAGATGAAACCAACCTCACCAACTACGGGGATGCCCTTTCTGGCTGGTGGCTGCTATGGAAACGGCTCAACCCACTGGCTGAGAAAGTCAAGGTGAGGGAGACATTGGCCAAGTGCAATGTTTACTTAATTAGTTGTGTTCTCTTAGGCAAGCGGTGCAGCATTTGGTGATGCATCATACATCACTATTAACAATATGGACCTTTTTTGCCTGCAAAATGTTGCTCGTATGACCACACCAGTGTCAACTTTTTGTGATTATTAAATGTTGACACACAAGTAAGACTTCCATCATCAAATGAATAAGTGCAAATGGAGGAGAGGTATGTTATTACTTTAAGCTATTGCATTTATGATTTTTACACCACAGATGATAAAACGGCAAAAAATATCCCATTGATTTGCATTAACCTGAGCCATATTTAGTGTTATTAAATAGCATCCACGCAGAACACATTCATGGCAACCACTTTTACATGCATAAGCACTTGAAGTTTCTTCAGGAACTGTTAAAATCTAGATTTGTATTTATTTTTTTAAATAAAGTTTTATTTAAGATTTTTAGACGTGTATGTGGCTGTTTCAGGTGTTGAACATGACTGAGATCCAGGCCCGGCTGGCTTATGTGTGCTCAGTGAGACAGCTTGAATCTGTTAAGAATAGCGAATACTGTGAATACCTCAGACCTCCCATCGACAGATACCGCACACTTGAGTTTGGCAAGTTCGATGAGATTAGCGTGAGTTTTTTTTTTCTCCTTTACTTTTTTTTTTGTATTCTGCACTCTAAATATTAAGTCTTTGTTCTGTGCTTATATTGTTTTCGATTGGCCTCATGTGTTTGTGTGTGCATATAGGAAGTGGGCTACCAGCATGGGAAGACGGTGTTTGACGTGTGGTGCAGGAGTGGCGTGGTGGAAAAGATGATGAAGGACCGACATCAGGAGGAATTCCACAAAACGCAGAGCAACAATGTGAGCCTGGATCACCTGAAAGAGAGACTATCAAGTTCTAATGTGTTTCAAAACAGTACTTCACTGCAATTCATTGTCGTTTCTGCAGTTTGTAACCTGTCCGAATGCTTCCTTCACTGATCTGGCTGAGATCGTCTCACGGATTGAGCCAGTCAAACCAGCTCTTGTGGATGGTAAATCAATGTTAAATCTCATAAGGTTACCTATTAAAAGCACATTTGGCAGTCGTTTTCAGGGATTTTGGCATCAATTCCCAGAATATTGATCTGTTTTTTTTGCTCCTGCTTAGTTTGATGTCATTTAGTGTGATTTGTGTATTTAGCTAATGGGTCGGAAATGTCTCCTCCTTTCCCACAGATGAATCGGACTATCACACGGACTATGAAGAGGAAAATGCAGAGAGTGCTCTGTCAGACATTGAGCTCTACAACCATTACAGCGAGCACACAGAGGAGGAACTGACCGCAGACACTGTGAGTCTACAGTACACACGCAGACTCAAAGGGACATATCCTACACTTTTGTGGCATTTTATTCTTGTTCGTCATGTCAATTTTTTCTTGCCCAAAACCGTTCTAATTTAAGTTAGCAAGTTGTGCAGCTGTGGCTTATCTGATTGTACATTTTTCTCATGCAATTTCATTTAGAGCCATATTTAACGTTAGTGATGGTTTCTTAAATCTACATCAAAGTCCTTATTTAGAAAAATAGGAATAAATTACAATAAAAAAATGAATCATATTTTAATATTACTGTCAAATAATTGTAGCCTTTGTGAGCATTAAAGGCTTGTCTAAAACATTGAAAAAATCGTTCCTACCTCAAACCTTTGAAAGGTCATGTGTGTAGTACATAAAATGAAAAAATAAAATAAAAAGTCCTATAATTCCTAAAAAATAAACTGCCTGATCACATTGATGCTTTTGCCCAGGATGAAGAATTCGAGAGGTCTCACAGGCAGCGTGTGCATTCTGACTTGGAAAACCTAGGACCCGTGTCCTCCAAAACACTACAGACCTCTAGCTCCAACAGTGCTCCATCCATCCACAAAAGAAAAGCATAAGGACTGAAACCCCTCCATCCCGACCACTGACCCAGATATCAGCATGGCAGTGTACAAACACTGGCACGCCAATGATTTGGGGTTCGGCTTTCTGTAAACACTGCAGTCACACAAACTACATCCAGGCCTTGAGGAACAGAGTATTTTGTGTATTTACACAAGCATTTTTTCCCCTCTCATACAAAGAAATCCAAAGAAAACATCTATTGCTGCAATTGAAGTTTAAGATGGACATGCTGGGTAACATGGCATGAGGTTGAAATAATACCTGGCCTTGCATCTGAGCAGTAACTCAAGACTTTCCCAGAGTTTTCAGGGAAGTTTGATGCTGATTTTGAACTCTTTTGATTCCCAAGCGTTGTCTTCACTCCATCTTGAATTACAGGTCAATCAATAGAGGAGGATATTACACAATTAAGACACTCGGCTACAACATTCTTTACAAACAGTTAGATTGGATTGCATGTTCGGCTGATTCTTTCTTCTGTCAATGAAAGTAGCAGAAAAGAGCCAAGTAATGATTTAGAGTTAAAAAAAAGAAAGTGATACTCAATGTAGAGTTCGCTGTTTATGAGCTCAGATGACCAATGTTGACTTTTTGTTTCATTTAAACATCTCAAAGACTTTGCTGTTTCACACAGATCAGTAACTCCTAGCTCAGGGGTACATGATCTATGGACAGTTGAGTGATTGATGTAAACTAACCAGTGTTGTTTATCATACCGAATGAGTCTGATGAGTTAATCATGCTTCTAGCTGCACATGATCAAACAATACACCTAAGAAAAGTATGCCTATCAATGCAATATTTTTTATATTTCTTGTTTTTGTTGTGAAAATTACTGTATGAAAACTGTAGTGCCTTTTAACATTAATACTAGCCATAAAAGACAATGAGAGTTATGTTAATGGTCAAGAAATAGTCTAACAGTCTAACAACAATGCCAGTATTGATTAATATGTATGTATGAGGAATCATTTGACTTTTGGTTTATGCCGCCATGACTGACTTTAATTTGGAGTTTTGTGGTCGTGCCATTGTTTTTGAATCTTTCGGAACAATCCTTATGCTGTATGCCAATAGTTTTTGCTTGCATCTGTTGTAACACTGTCATAAAGCTAAAAAAAAAAGGAAAGCACCTATGTTGTCAGCATTGGTTGTTTAGGGTCAGTTAGTTTCCAAAGTTAAAGAAACCTCAGTATGGACATCTGAAAAACCAAATGAGAATATGCAATTGTTTTCAAATCGATGGGAGAATGTAGTGCCATTCTGCAAACGTCTTAAAATGCGGATTCCTAATAAACTGTTTTTTGTTTTTGTCTCGAGTCCCAGTGTTCAAAGTACTCTGAAGATTTTGAAATATTTGTTTATTTGCATATGTTGCATAATGCAGGACGGCTCACATTTACCCTGTTTGCTGCACTCCAGGAGCCAAGTGTGCCTGGCGGTGATTATGAGAATGAATTATGGGATTCAGCAGTAAGTCCATGGTCTTTCTGCCTAATGGAGTTGCTGCCGTCTTCAATCATTGCTCGGTGCCAGCACTGAACAAAACAGCCTCAGCAGGCTGCTGCACGTGAGATGTAATGCACTCAGATATGTAATGAAGACGAGACACTTTTTTAAGTTCCAAATTAGTTTTGAGAAGTGAAAACTAGAAGATAATTAAACATAATGAACAAACGTCTATGCATCACATGCACTGATGTGTGCAGCTGTATTGGGTTTAGGGTCAGTCAAGTGTTTTGCTAGTTTGTGGATGTTGGAGAACCAGTTTGTACGAATTTGCCATATATACAGCTGCTTTTTAGCATGTTTTGTTTGAAAGAAACTTTTGACCCTAAGATTTGTGGACATTTTTTATGTTGTTTTAATTTTTTATGCTGCAATGTTTCTGAAAATGAGCTTTAAATCGATTAATTCGACCTTAAAGCCATTTTTAATACTTTGCATCCCCTTCTTTTCTTTGTTTCTGTGTGGGCCCGTTTTCTAGCTCAGTATCACCTGTGTCTCATGTATCTTCACCTTGTCGTTGTCATGGAGAAATGCTTTCTGGAATTGCAGTGTTGTTTAAAGACGGTATGATTCATTTAGTCTTTTCAGATTACATGTATCTTTGTCACCCGTGGTCCACTTCTCACCAGGTGTGCTGTAGACAAATGGGATTTTATAATGGACGTCCTGTGTTTTCCAGAATGGCATGAAAATAATGAACTGATTAATGAATGAGCCATACACCCACTGCACCTTTTTTTGGGTGAATTTTACATTTGAATGCATGCTAAATTGTTCATCTGCTCTCAGCCATATTTTGTATCTTGTTTAATACATGATAAACACTCGAAATTTTCCTCAAATGCTCATTGTGTTGCGCTAAGTGATCTAAAGACAACTTTCTACTGACTACAGGGCACTTTAAAAATCTAAGAGGCTTTGTGTCTGTTGGCATGGCCGAGGAGATATTGAGCTTGCAGAAGTGCTAATAAAATAACGAGACATGGCACAGTTTGGGTGAAAGGTGAGGGATGTGACTGGATGTAGCAGAGATAAGCTATTAAATCTGGTCTTTATTTAAACTGTCAAAACTCTGGGAAGGTTCAGTGCACTGCCGATGACAGTGAATTAATTATGCATTCTTCAGAGAATTAATCATGTTATTTGCGTTCACCTTTTTGAATTATTGTCTGCTATTAATTCAGCCTGAATCACTTAATTTATAGAAAGTAGTGTGTAGTATACTTAATATGTAATTGCAGTCTCTGTCTTGTTTTTCTTAAAATTTAAGATGGTTTTTACATTTCAGATTGTATATTTTTTAAATCACCCATTATGATGTAATATTTTGTTGTAAATACATTTTTACAAATTTAATAGCAATTTAGATTTTTTTTTTTTGCTGCATTGGATAAAGTGTTGTTATTTCAAGAAATGCAGATCTCGGATATATTATGAAATTATAAATATTTTTATTGTTAATTTAATAATATGTAATATGATATTAAAAAGTGTAATAATTGTTTACATAATAATGTAATATGATATGAAATAATCTATAAAATGTTATTTAAGCATCTAAATCGGTATGATTCTTATTAATTCTGTCGTCCACAAATGACTGCAGAAATGACTCTGCAAAACTGCAGTCCTGGTCACTTCCTGTGTCTTCCACTAGGTGGCGTCGTGTTGCAGTCTGCTGCCCGTCCTCCTATCCGCGATGACTTCCTCATGTGGTGATTAGGAGCAGGTAAAGAAGAAGGGTTATTTACTCTGTTGTTTAGCTCCTGTCAGAATGACGGACGAGGGGCTGTCGTGACCTTTTTGCTCCGCTGAAGCAGACTTATATTTTGCCAGCCTTGTTAATTCATTTTCTTGTTCTCCCCTAAGAATAGACACAAACTTCACCGCTAATTAATGAGTTAGTGTGGAGAAATATGGGTCATAGCCTCGAAAAAAGTGAGCGGTTAAAGGAATGCTCGCATAAAACTGAAAATTCTGTCATTGGTTTTTTTCCAAACCTGTTTGACTTTTTATTCTGTGGGAAAAAAAGCACAATAAACGTATCATGAAAGTGCCCAACAATACTTGTGCACGATATTCCAAGTCTGAAGCTTGTTTTTTTTGAGGAACAGACTGACATCCCAGTTCTCTTTGCAGTGTTCATTTGAGAAGTTGATCATCTAGTTCACAAAACCTGTCTGAATGATTTGATCACAAGTCCTGGTTTGGAGTTGATTCGGTCAAAACAGGTAACGCCTGGACTATTTTAATGAATAAAACTTAATTTATGTCGCATGGATTCAGTAGACATTAAAACTTCTTTCTTTTGTGTGTTTTTAAAAGCTTGACAGACCCAGTCTTTATTCACTTGAAAAGAGTGGCCTATATATTCTTCACAAATTCACATTTGTGTTCCACAGAAAAAAAGAACATCTGGAACATGAGGGTGAGGGAATACTGACAGTACTATTCCACTTGTGTGTGTGTGTGTGTGTGTGTGTTTGAATCATAATATTGTTTGATCTAAGTGGGAGTTTCAACAGGTTTGGCTGGATCTTGAGAGTGTTTGGCATCAATTGAAGTAAAGAATGTATAAAACAGAGAACAATGCTGCAATTTTTGACACTTATTAAAAATAAATGTTCACACACAAGTGGACAGATGTAACGCTTTGCAGTATATTTAACTGTAATTTCCTTTCTGCCACTCTGGTGTGGTGTGATGCTCTCTCTCTCATTTGCTCATGTTCCCTCATTCATCTCCTGTCTTTAAAAAGCAATTTGGGTTACAACAGGTAAATGGGTCACTGCGCCGCAGAAGTCGGATCTCCCTCCTGCTCTGACGCACATGTACACTCTCACTCCTGCACTATGATCAGCGGACCACATGGGAGCACATACTCTCTTAGAAACAACAAAACCCTTTGGTGTCTGCTGACTTTGAGTAGGCAGTGTGAAAAGAGCTCATGCGATAGCTGGCCGTGGTAAGAACAGACAGATATTTCTGTTAACTAATGACCTCTTATTTCCCCAGATAAAGAGTCTCCACTGTGAGCGCTGAGCTCACTGCACAGCCTATTTACGCAAAACTATTTAGTTTGGTTTTATGCATTCATTTAATACAAACAAGCCATTGTGCTTCATTAGATTTCCTAAGCCATCTTTCAAAGTTAATCTGTCCCTGGTTCCCATTTGACAATATTATCTGGGAAATACGCTGCAGAATGTGGTCTCATAAGATGGCCTGACTTTGTTATGCTTTGTAGATTTTTAGTCCATGACTGTTATATGGAAAGAAGTATCTTATGCTCAACAAGGCTGCATTTCTTTGATCAAAAAATATAGTAAAACATTGATATTATAAAATATTATTATAATTCAGGTTTTCTATTTTAAAATGTAATGTATTTCTGTGATGGCAAAGCTGAGTTTATGAGTCGCATAATCCTCAAAAACTTTCTAAAATGCTGATTTGCTGCTCAATAAATATTTCCTATTATCAGTGTTGAAAACAGTTGTTGCCTAATATTTTTGTGGAAAAGTGATACTTCTAATTTTAAATAATAATAAATGTAATAAAAGTATTAATTTCTTACTAACTGAATAGAAAAGAAAACATTAAGGAAAATAATTAATATAAATGCTTCACATGTACAACCTTAACATTTCAGCCTATAAGGTTCTGGTTTTGCCCGTTGAAATCCAGGGTAAATGCATTATTGCATTCTTGTTTGTTTTAACTGTGAATGTATCAAACATTTTTTGATCTTCTAGGACAGAAGATCTCCTGGTGTTAATTCAGCCCCCAAGCACACTCATTGAGATAAATTAAAAAATATTGGGACATAATTTCGAAACAGCAATTTGCATTTAGGTGAAATTGTGCTGTAAATTTTCTTTTCCCAGTCTTCAGGATTATCAAGGGACTCATTTAATTCTAGAGTCAATGCATCATTAGATGTTTTCAGTTAAAGCTTTGACATGAGTGTAAATCTTTAAATCAATTATAATCAGTGTCAGTGTTCATGTTGCAATTTATAGGTTATTCGTTTTTAGGTATTAAATCAATTTAGATTTTGTTTGGAGTGCGTAATGAAATGTGTGGCTAATGTCTGAACTGAGCTTTTTTTTTTTTTGGTAAATGTGTGCAGGTTTTTGCTCAATGTTTAACTGAGCCTTTGTTTCTGCTCATGTTTCAGTTTTCATCCTGTGTTCTCATAAATATTCATCCACAAGGTGTACCAGTGTTTGTTTACATTTGCACGCCTGTGCCCGCATGCGTTCACCTTGACTCATAACTTTTATTTAAAGTGAACAGACTAGGGAATGAAAATCGCCTTGACCCGAACCCTTCCCTCATTTCGCATCCAATTCTCTCAGCACATCCTTTCGCTCAGATCTTTGTGTCAACACCTGCTGGATCAATGGATTCTGCTCACTACTAAGAGACACGTTTGTCAAACCTGACATGGTTCTGTCATAATGAAACAAATGTTTGTCTGAGCATCCCGACCAGCTACATTGACTCAACCTGTGGTATGAGGATAAATTGCTTTGTTTAGGATTAATTGTTTTGTAAAATCAATTCGTTGTAAACATGTTTTTTATTTTTCAAGACGTTAGTTGATGGACTGGGGACTTGCTGATTACTTGTGGATTATTGTGATGTTTTTAGCAGCTGTTTGAACTCTCCTTTTGACGGCACCCATTCACTGCATAGGATCCATTGGTGAGCAGGGGATTTAATTCTAAGTTCATCCAAATTTCTCTTGATGAAGAAACAAACTCATGTACATTTTGGATGGCCTGAGGGTGAGTACATTATCAGGAAATTTTCATTTTTTGGGGGAACTACTCCTTTAACTTCCTCGAACAATAGCTTAAATTTTGCAGCAGGACTGTTCCTTATTCATTGTAAGAGGTGATAGAAATGTTTTGGAAACCTTTTTGGAAACAAATAGTGGTGCAAAAATTATACTTAACATTTTTTTTTTTTTTATAACTGATTTGTGTGATCTAATCAAAGAGTTTTCCCCAAAAGCCTCAAGTGTTGTTTGTAAGAATCCTAATCAACCTTCAGAGTAATTGAACTAGTGACTAATAGACTCTTTTGAACTGATTTTTGCTGTATTGGTTCCACTGTAAATCCAGTTATTTAGAAAGTTCCAGATTAGCTTTCTGCTTGTTGTTGATATCATGGCTTTTCTTCCTCTTTTAGCTACGGTGTCACTGTAGGGCACTCGCACCCCTGATGGGATTTACTGCTGGATTGGACACTTTGTATGCGAAATAATTTGTTACTAAAATGCTGTTGGGGCCATGCAGAATCTTATTATTAGCTCAGTCTTTCATACAGCCTAACACGCATCCCCTCATTTCTATTCTTATTTTTGCTCTAAAAGTTGCTTGCTCATCTCTATGTAGGTAAATCAGAATGATTAATTATTTGCTGTAAAGTGAGAACTAGTAATAGCTACATAAAGGTTTCTTTTGTACCGGTGGTCCATAGGCATAACCATTTTTTCTTTTGCTTCTTGCCTGCATGGACTCATCTCAAGTGACCTCTTTTACTACTAGGTCTGATTTCAGAACATCTCAATTTATTATTGACCTTTAATTTTCATTTCTTTAGGGCTGCTGGTTTTGCTTTAAGGGTTTTTCTGATTCGGTGGCTTTTAGTTGTTTGTGTTCCTTATGTACTGTGAAAAAAAAAAGTAAAACCTTGAACAAGTGGCCTGTACTTTTCAATTTCAGAGAGTAATCTTCAAAAAAAAAAAACGTGTTTGTGTGTATATATATATATATATATATATATATATATATATATATATATATATATATATATATATATATATATATATATATATAAATAAATCATGGCTTATTTTAATTTCAGTATTCCTATTTAATTTAGTTTATTTTTTCCCCCTACCACAAACATTTAGATTGAATTGAAATCAATAGCAAATGTAAATGTGGTTGTTCCTTTAATCTTCAAATTTCGATGACCTGTTGTTTACATCACCCAACAGGCCCATATTATTATATTGGTTCTACTAATTTGCATACTAGTTGATAAGTAATGGTGTCACATGACCTTTTGTTTTGGCAACCTCTGCCTGGAAGTAATTCTCCAGCGCTCTCAGTTTGAGCAGAACATGTCCAGTCCTGTTGCACCTTCAAGCTGTGAAAAATTAGGTTAATTATAATTAAATTAAAGAAAGGATAATTGCATATCCTTACTCCCCATTGTTTACACTGATGAGGAGAAATCTTCAAGCGGACAGAAAATTGCTGCAGATGTGCGTGTATGTGATGAGTTGTGTATATCCATTGGGCCTTTCTCTCCAAACACAAGCAGAACGAATGTCTGTGGAAATTGTTTGTAAAACCAGTCTTGCTTAAAAATTTGCACTGCATTTGCATAAGAATGGTTAAACAAATGATTTACACAGAAATTGGTTCTTATGTTTCATGAATGTGCCCCCCCCTCACACATAGATTTTATTTTATTTCAGTTAATGTTTATTTTATAGTGAAAGTGTTTTTTTGTTTGTTTGTTTTTTATGAATAGAGTTTTAATTTAAGGTAACAATCATAATAATAACCTTGATATGAATGTTAATCATTCAGTAATATTCTATATGTATACAGTGGAAAAGAATCACCCCCTTTAAAATAATCACATTTTGTTGCTTTGCTGCCGGAAATAAATACAGACAGTTTTTGTTTTATTCAGCTGTAAATTTACTCAGTGCAACTTTTAACAGCCAAGTGAAAGATAGAACACCAACATGTCAGAAAAAAACATTGAGGAAGGCATGCCAAATACAGCTGCAGAAACTCTTTCTTTAATAAGAAATTATTGTAGGATTTTGAGAAATCTTTTAGACCCTTGGGGTAGCACTGATCTGTACGTGGTTTGAAGCAGGGATTTTGAGTCTTCTCTTCATCCCTCTCTCTGGCTGTGTTTATCTCTGCTGCTGTCGTCCTCTGAGTGTTGTCACGACTAAGTGTGTGTGTTTGCCTGTGTGTGTGTGTGTCCAAGGGC
Source organism: Carassius gibelio (assembly GCF_023724105.1). Classification (NCBI taxonomy): domain Eukaryota; kingdom Metazoa; phylum Chordata; class Actinopteri; order Cypriniformes; family Cyprinidae; genus Carassius; species Carassius gibelio. The sequence goes on along the minus strand of NC_068391.1, from coordinate 6,926,242 downwards.
ACAGAGAGGGAGTTGATTGATCTTGCTTTAAAGGTAGGAGCAGCGGCAGGTCGGTGTGCATCTGCAGTCGCTCTATTTTTGCAGGTTTGGGACTATTTTTGTGGGCTGTGAAAGGTGGGAACTCACCCCTTGCGATAGTGCGTCACCCTGCACATGCAGCTTCTAAAAACAGATCCACTACACACGTGGCCACGCACGCAGACACACACACACAACGCACCATGTGAGATTCTTTAAAGAGAAACTGCTATTTTTAAGTACAATAATGCCAAACCAGATCTTTTCTTTAACCAAATGAACTAATTGTTAGCACATATTCCATAACAATTCTGACCACGTTCTTTAATAAAGAAATCTGAGTCTGAGTCTGAGATGCTAAGTTCGATTCTAGCACAGGTTGATTCATTCATCTGATTTGTCATTAGCATTACATTAACGTCACTATTCACATGTCTAGCTTGCGCATCTTCTCCACGGCTGTCAAGGAGTGGAGATGGAGTTGAGACAGATATGATTATGAATGATTTATTATTATGTGAGTAAACACTGTTTGGCTACATATTTGGTAATATTCTGAAATCGTTGCTGATTTCTTTTCCTTGCAATTTTTCCCCCTCTCTTCTTTGCTCACACTCTCAGTTGTAAATCTGTCTCTTTTATTCATTCCTCAAACTGTTGCATTCACAGTTGGCACTTTTATCCAAATACAACACTACAAAATTGAAAGATGCAGGTTACTGCATTGATGAAATAATAGGGAAAGAATAGTTTAAGTCATGTCATGGAGATTCTTAAGACATCTCAAGATCACCAACATTTGATTTATGTATTCATGCATACACTGGTGGGTCCAACTGGTCCAACTTTCTTTCTTTTATTCTTTCTTACTTTTTTTTCCTCTTTCTTATTTATTTACAACTCTAATATAAGCAAGTTTTTTTTTTTTATATATACAAAGTTAAAAACAGAAAAATTGGTAAAATTTTGCATTTACCCAAAAGAACATTCTCTATTTCCTGGTAAAAAACAAACAAACATAATATTTGATTCTTTTCAATACACTCAGATGTTATTAGGCTCATTTATTTATTTGTATTACATTATTAAAATTGCAAACTTTGAATTGCAAAATTGCAGTTTGATGTTTAAGTGTATACTTCAAAACAGAGTCCAAAAAATATCTGTTCAGTTTGTCCTCTCCAGTTAGAGTTAATTAATAAGGAAGTAATAGCGTGAAAAAAGGAGAGACACAGTTATTCCCCATACAATAGAAGATGAACAAATTACAGATTGAATGTACTATATAATGTACATGTCCTTTGAGCACATGTGTTTGTATTCCCCCTTCTCTTCCTATGAAGATATTAACATGAAGTGTTCGAATGGAGCCTCATTTTTCTCCAGAACAATTTTTTTTTCCAAACGACAGATTAAATATGAGAGTCTATCCCGTGCTGTCTGCCCTGAGGGCCGCTAGTGGTCAGCTTGTTTTTCGGTCTACACTCATTTTATGTAGAGATTTTAAAGACTAAGAGTGCATCATATATATGTATATGTTTCCACTCTCTTTGTTTCACTCTCTCTCTAAGCTTCTTTGTCAAGGTTGTTTTCCCATCACATGTTGTCTTCCTAACTCTGCGGTGGCCGGATCTTTCTCTTTCAATCTCCCTGTGGCGTACTGAAGTGGATGTGCCATGTCTGAACTTGTTCAGAGAGAGGCAGCAATTTATTACCGCCTATCCACTGCCACTCTGGGACTGCACTAAAAAGCCCTCATTCGCTGTAGCACCGAGGATGCATCTCCTGCTCCAGTTTATTGAAGAGTGGTGACGTCAGGAGCCCGAGGACCTCAAGACAGATAGATAAAATCAATGTGTGAGGTTGTTCTGTCACAGACTAGACTTGTTGTTTTTTATCATTTCAAATTGACTGCACTTTTTTGTGTCTACTTCATTTTGCATCATTTGATAGTTTCTATGGACACCTCTGAGCTGCTGCCTCCTTTCTGTATATTATGTGATGATCAGCACAAATGATGTCATTGGATTTTATTGCATGTTAATTATATATATATTTTTAGAACTGATGTTGTCAACGTTGCACTTCATATTTTATGACATTAAGGACAAAGCACCACTCAAAATTACATTTAGCTATTGTTTTATCCTAAGTGACACAACAGGATCAACAGACTAAATGTCTTGCTCAAAGGCATTATGGTGACGGCCTAAGAATCTGTCCTTCTGGGGTTTTAACTTAAAAACATTTGGTTAATCGCCCACATTTTTTATATATTACAAATGCAGCTTCATCAGTACTTATCAGTAACATTATATTTTTTAGCTTAAAAGCTAAAAGCTCAGGGCTGATAATTATAAAGTAAGGTATATGATTCCCGAAAAGAGCAAAAATCACCCTGTCCTTGAGCAAGGCATTTGTTTTAATGTACTATATACACGCACCCATACATATTGTGTTTTGAGTGTGTATGCACATAATACAAATGTGCATGTAGTGCATAAGTTTGCAGTTTGGTTTGATATTTTGTTGTAAAATGCAATGATGCTCAAACATTTAATTGTATGGTTTTATGATAGATATAAATTGATAGCTTTAGAAGCTATATATTGTTATAAAATTAAGCATGGGATTGCTATGCTGCAAATTACTAAGCAGCTGTCCCCCCATTTAAAAAAAACAGTGGGAGATAATGTCTAGATAGGTGTTAAAACAGCTGTAGATGTAAATTTTCTGTTCTGGAAGCCATATTAAACCTGGGCTCATCTATCTACATTTATGCAAATTTCAAAGAATGTACTTACTGTACACTGTCCATCCAGCATTAAAACAATAAGACATTTCATTGCTTTTTACACAAATTATGATTACGGTGCAAATGATCAATTAATAAAGACTATTTTCATAACATGTTATGACTTCATAGTGCCTGATTTGTAAACTAATACATTTTAGTTTTTGTATCACAAAATTAACTCCATGTAAGGTTTTTCTGATGTAAACTTGCTTGGTAGCTCCCCATGGTACATAATTGCTCTTGCTCAGACATTTCATTTCTGAGCTCTTGCAACATGTACAACAACTAACACAGTGCAACGTTGCAAGAATCACATGCATCTGTTTTGGATGAAAACTAGACATTTCATTTTGAAAGTATTGCAAAACACGCAAGAAACATAAAATCAGTTTGCAGAAATGTCAACATAGGCACATTATTCCAAAGAGCCTTGCTTGCATATATTGTTATATGTTGTTATACAATGCTAAGCAGATGTCTACTGTTAATTCACTATTATATAAAAAGAGAGAGAGAGAGAGAAAGACTAAGAGAGAGGTTCACTAAGTGTCTCAGCACTTTTATGTCCAATTTAGGTTGTTAAATTGTTTTTTTTAATATAAGTTATTCATTTAAAAGTAATTTGGCATAGCGTTGTAATGTAGCAAACAGCTAAGTGAATGCCTCCTCTGACTTCACTGTCATATTAAAGAACAGAGAGAATAGATGAAGAAAGTAGTGGTAGAGTAAGTTCTGCCCTTTTGAGAGATGAGTCATGAGTCAGGTGATTATCATGGACTTTGTTAACGTCTTGTCCTTCCGCTTGCTCTGGTGTCCTAGAAGGGATATGGGTCACCATGGATGCACTGCATTTGCTTTCTCAGTAGACTTCAAGGGACAGAAGCAACAACCTACTGTTCTTAATAACATACTGACACCCACACAGCTGGACATGAAAAGAACACTGTGATCCCAGATGGCTATGTGTGCATCAAAGCTTGTGTGTTTCATGTGTATGTGTGAGCAGGAACACTAGAAAGAGATGTTCATGTCTGTAGGTGAGTAAGTTAGTGTCTGTAATCCCCATATTGAGTGGTCCTAAAAAGCATTTGGACACACGAGCTGTTCTTTAAAATGAATGGATGTCACAGCATTATATAACAATATATCAAACCAAATAGGATTTATTTAAAAACAGCATGTCTGTTCGTCAAACTTTATGGGTTTGGAATGTAGTGAGATTCATTCATTTTTACGGGTCTCCTGATACTTTCTGGGACCTTTGTATGTGTGGAAGAGGCGTAACAAGCAAGACAAAGCCTTGATGACATCATTAGTGAAGGTATCACAGTGAAACCAGTTGTTTGCTCTTAGGCATGTTTTTTTCCCCTTTCTCCCAGTCCCCTCCAGCCTAAACGAGCACACCAAGGCTTCTCGTCTGGATAAACAGACCTCAATAAGTCATCTGTCAGCATACGGGAGAGCTGCCAGGCTTTCATTCACTCCCAGGGCTTGGCTAAAGCAGCATGCTCATCTCCCAGCCCTGCCCTACCTCACAATGTCACATTTAGACAAATGAGCAGCAGCACATTTCAAATCTCTGAAGGGGAACTATAAAACCAGAGAGGAGGCAGAGAGTGACTGGATATGAGTTAGAGAGGCATTGTAAACACTAAAGGACAGGTGGATCAAACTCCAGAACAGCCTACAGTATGTAATCTTTAGATGCTCTAGAGGAGGGATGTCCAAACCTACTCAAATCTGCCCTAACACACCTGTCTGGAAGTTTCTAGAGATCCCAAATACCTCAATCAGCAGGTATTTTGAGCTGGTTGAAGCTACAATCTGCAGGCCCGCAAAAAAACAGTTAACACATGCTCTAAAGCAGTAGTTCCTGACCACTTTCCGGAAGTTCCCCAAACACTGTACGTTTGGCATGTCTCCTTGATCAAACACCCCTAATTCAACTCATCAGCTAATTAGTTGAGACTCTAAGACCTGAAATGGATGTTTTAGTCAAAGGAGACATGCAAAATATGCAGTGCAGAGGGTACTGCAAGAATGTAGTTTGTAACCAGCGCAGAGGTAGTCAACCTTGCATCTGGAAGTTTAGAGTTTACATCCAACCCTAATTAAATACATCTGAACCTGCTGACTGAGGTCTTCGGGATCTCTAGAAACCAGTGATGGGAATAACGGCGTTATAAATAACGGCGTTACTAACGGCATTACTTTTTCCAGTAACGAGTAATCTAATTGATTACTCTTCTCATCTTAATAACGCCGTTACCGTTACTGCCAAAAAATGCGGCGCGTTACTATAACTGATGATGAAGCTGTTTTTTTTTTTCATCAGACCAACTAGATCTCTGAGCGAGAGGCAAATACTTTTTTTTACTGTTCTTCCTTGGTTAGTGGGCAGAGCACGAGACAAGCGCATAAATGCTGACGATTGGCTGAGGTAGAGTAAAATTTCATTGTAAGCCAATCAGAGGTAGAGTTGGGCGGGTGTTCGAAAGCACGCATAGTAATTCGGCTCTTTTGACTCAGCTCACTGAAAAGAGCCGGCTCTTTGGCTCACAAACGGCTCTTTAAATGACTTTGACTATAATATTTCAATTTTTATTACATAATTATTTAATTTCTATAGGCTAAATTTGAAAAAATAGAGTTGGCTCTTCAGATATGCGAGCCAGCTCCCGAAGTTCAACTAAAAAGCCGGCTCTTAGAGTCGGCTCATTCGCGAATCGCGAACGACTCATCAAAAGCTCATTCGCGAACGAGTCGATCCATCATCACTAACGCTCATTCGCGAACGACCCATCATCGGACAGGACAGGACACACAACGAACAACACAAGCCAGTCAGTCAACCAGAGACAGGTATGGCGACGAGCCCAAATAATCCAAAAGTAGCCTTCTCTAAATGGAAGTATATACATTACTTTTTCCTTCAAGAAATTAAAGAAACAATAAAAGGAAATATCAAAAGTTCCCAAAAATCTATCGTGTTATTTGCATTGATCCACTATATAAACATAATATCTACATACATGCCATTTGATTGGAGGCTAGTCTCACTTTGTCCCACAGCAACTTTTTTTTTTAGATGTGTGTACAATGTTTCATGTTTCTGTTAATAATGTATTGTATTAAGTGTCCATTTCATTATAATATTCAGATTTATCATAAATAATTGAACATGCACATGTATTTTAAGTTCCTTTAAAGAGGGGTAGAGGTGGGGTCACGTTTGAGCATTTAAAATTTAATTTTACTTGAAAGTAACGCAATAGTTACTTTCTTAAGTAACTAGTTACTTTAAAAATTTGTAACTGAGTTACTAATTTAGTTACTTTTTGGAAGAAGTAACTAGTAACTGTAACTAATTACTTTTTAAAAGTAACTTGCCCAACACTGCTAGAAACGTCCAGACAAGTGTGTTAGGGCAGATTGGACCAGGTTTGGACATCTCTCCTCTAGAGCATCTAAAGAATATGCTGTTCTACAGGAACATGGTTGGGAACCACTGCTCTAGAGCACATGTTAAACTGGTCCTGGAGAGCCATCTTCCTTCACAGTTTAGCTTCAACCTGCTCCAGCACATCTATTTGGAAGTTTCTATAGTGATTCTGAAGTCTTTGATTAGCACATTCAGGATTATTTACTTAAGGTTGGAGGTAAAATCTACAGCATATATGCTTTCAAAGGGAAAACTTTGTACTTTCTGTATCTCTAAAAGGCGTATAACTTAGAGTAATTATAATATGTACCCTTAAGGTACTACTATGAATGTTTTAGGGGTGCACATGGTACAGAGAAGTATACTTCCCTAGTGACAAGCTGTTGTAAATGTACAAATGTAAAATGTTTGCAATTTTTGTGTAGACTATTTTAAAACCGTTCAAGAACCCCATGATCTCAAAGGCATTTTTTTTAATAGGTAATGTTATAGACATGCTTTTCAACATCAGCATAATGTCTAGTTCACACTGCAAATTATTTTACCCACTTCAACATGAAAATAACCATCTAATTGATATAATTCATCCAATTACAGTTTTCTACCTTTTCCGGACAGGATCATGACTCTACGTGTCTCTTGGGTATATGTTCTTGTAGGTCCTGATGTTCAGCTTGCTTTGTATGTGCCAATAACTCCCACTGGTCTTGGATGTCTTGGAAAATTTGGAAGTGTCCTGCACCCTGATGCTTTGGAAGCCACTGGTCTGAGGCCCTAAGGAACTAATCCCGCTTGTCTGGTCAATGATTCAGCTCTGGGTAACCGTTAAATCAGAATTAGCAGATTAGACAGTTGTGTTCAGGGATATTCTGTTTATTTGCTGTCATCTTAAACTGTTTAAATATCGTTCAAAGATTTGATGCCACAGACCTAGTCAAAATCAAGCAACTAGTTCTTCATCTGAAGTGCGTAATGTGAAGTGTGCCTGTAACCTTCGAAAGCTCTCGCTACTTTTGCATGCAGTATTTATGAAGTTGAGACAATTGGTGAGTAGTCCCATTATTGTTTAACTGGATTTTCATATACTTATTACACCAGAGAATGCATAATTCATAAAACTGTACACAATTACAATATGTGTACATTAGTATTGAGCACCTTGCCTGTTTCCGTCTCCATCTGTCTCCACATACCTTCATGCATCTACCTCTCCCTACCTCTGTTCTATGTTTCCCTCTCTCCCTCCCAGCTGTTCCTCCCTCCCTCTCTCCCTCCATGGCAGGAATCAGGCCACGTGGTCACAGCCAACAGCAGGCAGGGGTGAGAGAGTGTAAAGCAATAATCTCCCTGCAACATGCATCATTCTCCTAGAGCCTCATGTCAGGGTGAGATACAGGCGGCAGCTAGTGAGAATATTCACACGTGAATCATACACAAATTATGGCACTGTTCGTCATCCTGCTATAGTGTTTAGCTACAGCGGTATGTTCCAAGGTGAACCAAGGAGCTGATAGACATGAGACTCACGTACGGTGCGAGGGCTCCCTCTCTCTGGCAGGATAATCCGGCAGGCACTAATGGTGCCTGTCCCGATGCTGCAGCACTGATGACATTGCTGGAGTTGTTCGGAAGAGGCAGTGAGCCTCAGAAACTTGTGGAGATTAACACATACCGGAGAGGTTCAGTAATGTTTGACCATCGGGGCTTTAGCATGATGGGAGTAGCTGTTGTAAGTACTGAGTGAGTGTTTAGCCATTTTGTCTACTCTGGTGGGTTTTTTTGGCATCTTTTCATGCCATACGTGCCATATTTGATGGCATGTGAAGTTAAAAATAGTTCAAAATGAGTTGTCTCAAGATTTAAGGCCGTATTCTGTTACATTTAGTTGAATCCTGTTTTGGAAAGAAGAATGCAGACATTAATTTTGAAAAAGGAAGAGAGCATTGCTGTCGTGAAGGTTGCAGTCTTGTACCCATTTCTCAGTTCACACAAGACTGCTGGGTGTCGCATTCTTTCATTTTACTATTCAGAAGAGTGCACTATGTGCCTTTGATGCATCCTTTTGCAGACGCTGCACTAGTTCACTGCATCTAACTTCACAACGAACTATTACACAACAGTCTTTGCCACAATTTGTAGGCTTGGAAGGACTATGGGGATTATGGGGAAGTCGAGGCCTAGTGGTTAGAGGGTATGACTCTTAACCCTAAGGTTGTGGGTTGAGTCTCGGGACGGCAATACCACAACTTAGGTGCCCTTGAGCAAGGCACTGAACCCCAAAACTGCTCCCCGGGCGCTGTAGCATAAATGGCTGCCCACTGCTCTGGGTGCGTGTGCGTGCCTTGGATGGGTTAAATGCAGAGCACGAAGTATGGGTCACCATACTTGGCTGCATGTCACGTCACTTTCACTATGGGTCTATGATGACTGCGGATGGCATTTGAAACATGGCCAGTGTTGAGGTAAATTGCTGTCTGACGAATCTTCAGGGTACTGATACTATAACTAATCACAAAAATCAAGGCACTTTTTGCCATGTTTATATATAGCCTAGTTGAAGATACATTTGGCGTGAAATCTTTAAAAGTCATGCAGTTGTGATTGATCATTGCTGTCACTTCTCATGCCTATCCCTAGTGTAAATTTGTTAGACTTTGACCTAAGAGTGACAGCACTTTAATGTCTCAAACAAATTGCTTAAGAGCCTGTGAAAAGCTTTGTGTCCAGGTCTACTCGTTTAGAAATTAAAAAAGAAAGATTGATTTAAGACTCATTTTCATTATTTGAAAATATCAATCAAGATGAGTGAGATCAGGGCACATAGTCTCGGTTATAGACCAAGTTCAGCATCAGATTGATGTTCTTGTAGACCTAGTGCCATTAAGTATTAGGAAACTTATGTCTCTCTTTTTTTTTTTTTTGGATGCCATTGCATAACATACAAGATACAAAACCATAATGTATCTGAAAACAAATCCTGTGAGTTTTTATTTTAGTTAGGCTGCTAACATCACTTTCCTGAGATATTATACTGTACATATGCATTCATACTGTACTGTCCAAACACTTTTTGGGGCTACTGTATGTGTTTTCCTAAAGAAAGGAGAAACAAATACATGCCAACAGAGAAGTCTTATTCGCACCCTCTGAACATGGAAAATGAGAGTGGCAATTTGGTTGTCATTTAACTGTGCTGACCTGTAGTAAAAATCCCCATAAGTGTAGTAATAATCCTGATGATATTGACTAGATGGGGCTGTTGTGCAGGTGTATGTTTGCATTTGCATGTTTGCTTTGTCCATTTGTCAGTCTAAATTAGCCTGGTGGACTTTAATAAATGTGAGCGTTTGACCTTCTCTGAAGTAGATTTTGTACTGCTGTCTGAAAGTTCTTTGTTTTTGTTCTTCATGCAGTTTGCTACTTAGCAAAAGGGCATGGAGGTATTATGTATAGCAAGCTAAATGTTTACCCGTTTACTATGCTTGAAAAAGAAAGCTTGCAAATCATCTTTTTTTTCCATTTTCTTAGCAAAATGAAGTGATTGCTGGTCCATGTTAAGATGGGCTGTTCTGGATGGTTGGCCAATGCTATGTGGTTGCTAGTTGCTAGCCAAGTCTCTTATCATATTTATGCTGAAGACATTTTTTTTTTTTTCTGTGAATCTATGGGATTTTTTCACCTGCTTTATAATCTGCCAGGTTAAAAATAATTAGTATTGCTAAGAAAAGTAATAACATGTTTTTTTCTTTAGCAAGCCAATGAGATTTCACAGCTGGAGCAGAGGCCATTTTTAGTGAATATCTTACATTTAACTTTTTTTTTTTTTTTGGCTCTTCTATAAATTGAACAGTACTCATTAGTACAAGATCAGTTCAGACATTCTACCCGACCTTTGTGTTTCATGGATTAGAAAAATAATGCAATGTAAGAACATTAGGCAATGAAAAAAAATATTTGGGGTTGAACTATTACTTTTAATGAGATTATAAATAACAAGAAGTGAACTACTCTAAGCCTTAAATAGCAACAGTATTATAATTGTCCATTAAAATGTTTGCAAAGCCACAGGGTTATGTTGTTACAATTTGTGGTCCTTCCGTTGTCATCATACCTTTGTGACTAAGGATGGTCGGTAGTGACAGGTTTCAGAGGAGATGTGCAGAGTCTGGGGGTGTGTGCATATGACTCAAATGTTATCTGGGGATCTACGCTGTAATTATCTGTTTAATGATGTGTAGTACATCCTGGGTTTCTACAAATCAACACTCATTGCCTTTTCATTATTGACAGGGCTGAGTGAAATGATGAGTCCAAAGCAATGTAAGTTGACCTACATTGCTTAGCCACACTTGACTTAATTTTTCTCTAAATATATAAATGTAAATGTCTCCCACATACATTTGTTAATTAAGTAAAGTAAAGCTGTTTTTAAGGTTTAGGCATTACATTGTCATAGCAACAAATATAAAAAAATCTTGTAACAGAAAAGGTTTGTAAGCAATTTTTTCACAGTAAAGTACAGTAATGTTAACATTGTTGACATCTTCTAGCTACACTATTCAAATTGAATGATTTAATCACTTTTTAATTTAATTTTAATCACTTTGTAAGTCCCACACTGCAAGAGATGCATTAATATGGTAATCAACATTATGCCACATTGTATTAAACCTTTAAATATTCCTTCAAGATGCAATACTGCATGCAGACTTTTACTTTTAAACTAATGCAGGATATGTCAAGCATATAAGTAAGTTAATTTGACATTAAAATTCCTTAAAGTCTCAAATAATTCCTCAGATATATTCATGTTTCTCCTAGACATTTGTGTAAACAGACGCTGTGCCAAATTAAATGAGATCATTTGCTTGTTTTACCTACATGATTACCAATTACTGCATTATTCAAATTAAGTTTCAAATTATGCAAAGTGATGAAGATAAGGGTCTCTCTGTTGCAATTATCACAAGAGTTTTTAAGGATAGCTCTCCTTGCTGGTGTCAGTGGGAATTTATGAGATTTCACATGCCATTATTAGCAGCTGTCGATACACAAATGTGATGCAGCATTGGCAGGAGCTCTGGCACACAATGAGCCAGCGGAGTAATGGAGTATGAGTGTTTTGGCTGACCTTGTTAGGGTATTTGTTTTGGAACACACAGTGAGTGATGGGTACAGCAGTGCCCCATCGAAATGATCCAGGTGTGTGTGAGAGAGGAGACTTTGTCCAGAGCACAGATGAGGGCATCATGCCCAGAAGAACATATTGCTTTACCATTTCTTCATCATCATCATCATCATCATCATCCCCTGAACGGATAAGACACAAAAGCACAAATTTGTGCATTTGTTTGTACATTAGGTGATGATTTTTTTTCATTTTACATTTGTCTTCCCAGAGGACATTTCTTGTTAAAACTTCAGGCTTCAGACAATGTTGCCAGTAGTAAACAAGATTTTTTTTTTTTTTTAAGTTGGAAAATAAGTAGCTTATGCAGAGGTGGGGAGTTGGTTTTAATAAATTTTTTGAATAATTAATTTGTAACGCTTAGCTGTGCATGATGTGAACATCCACTGCAGTCTGTGTGGGGATAATCAACAAATTATCTCGGCTTTATCGCCAGCACATGCTGTACATAGTGCTGCATGTCTCGGTACTGTGTTAAGGAAAATGCATTTTGTCATTCATTTATTTCTGTTTTTCTTCCCTTCATCAGCAGTCCCACCATGCTCACTCACAGCCCAGGGCTCCCACTGATTATTTATAAAAAAAAAATGGTGTCAGCCACATAAAATCCCAAAAGCACTGTAATATATGTTCTCCTCAATGGGAGATGCAGCACTGCATTCACCTTTCAATCCGCTCATCAGTGGATCTATGGCACAAGCAGTGGTTTCTCTCTTGCCCGTACACAGATAAGTGTAGTGAAAGTACCTCAGGGTGCTTCAACGACGGCGATATTTGAGAGCAAATTTCCTTTTAGTAGGTACATTTCTCTAAAAGAGCTTCACAAATGGATTTGTGTGTTTAAAACATGCTTTTCCATTTGTGTACTTCTGGTTGCGATTTGTACATTGTACACTCTGGCAGGCACAAACGCTGTGCTCAGTGCTTGGACCATGCCCATGTTGAAGCAGCTTTTGTGGATGGTTTACGTCCTTCTTGTGAGGACATGGCTATAGGCAAATCGTTCTCGTGGCTTGCGTTTTTTAAAAAGACCACAAGTCACATTAGATCCTTCCCATGTTGGCCCTTATGCTTCCGTGTACAAGGCCACGGTGGTGTGCACTAAACGACAGAAAGGAGATTTGGCTGGAATGGCTCTGCTGGATGAATTCCCACTGACATCACATTCCTCCAACCGCAGTTGTTCTCCAGTAGAGTTTCTGAGTGAGTTTGGGATCGATCTCTCATTCGGAGCTCACGATGGCACTTCTGGATACCTCTGGGTGCTGTGCGTTGGTCTGAACCTGAAACACAGATGGCAGCCCTGCTTACCCAAGCAGCAGAGAGCATCAGGCTTGAGTGGATTGAGTGGAGTGACCTAGCAAATTATGCATGCCATGTGTTAGAGTATGCACTAGCTGTTTGGCACAGTTTGTTGACTGCCAATCGAGTTTAAAGACTGGGAAGGGTGCAGAAACGGGTCTGATGATATTGGGTCTAAGGTATCAAGGATATTCTGATGTCCTCTCCCTTATTGAATGTGCACACTAGCTTAGAGACGTGTCTTGTTTTTGCTAGTAAGCTATGCAAGACTAGTTTTAGGGACTGGCTACCACAACTCAGGGAGGAGCTGACAGGAGGCCAGACAAGGAACTGACAATAAACTGATAATCCCCAGATGTTGAACAGAAAAATACAGGACATCACCTATTCCCTATATGTGTAAACTTTTAAATGATTATGGTTTTTAACAAGTACGTTTTGCATTATTATTTATTTTTATTTATTTATTATTTTAATATGGTGTAAATTGGTTTTGACATTTATTGTAACAATTCACAATATCCCTAATGACAAATGTCATTAGTTACCTGTAATAATGCTGTTCCAATTAATTTAGACATGACCACTTGATGCATTCTTTTAGATTTGTCAACTATTCACTGGATAAATAGATGTAGAGAGGATGGATGGATGCATGGATGGATGGGTAGATAGGATGGAGAGTATGGGCTTATGGATGGATGTGTGGATGGAAAGATGATAAATTGATGGATAGAATATAGATAGAGAGACGGATAGATAGATGGATGGATAGAGAGCTTGGATGGTTGGTTGGATGGATAGACATAACTAGATGGATGGATGATGAATGATAAATGGATGAATAGTATAGATAGATAGACAGGTGAATGAATGATGAATATATATACAGTGAGGATGGATGGATGGTAGGACGGATGGATGGAGAGACAAAGAATATATGTACAGTATAAACTGATGGATGGATGGATGGATAGACAGAGTATAGATGGATAGATAAACTTTATGTACAGTATTTTACCATTATTGAACTACATAGTGATGCCCTTATAATGACATTATGATTCTGGTAACGTTATGAGTAGTGCGGTATTTCCGCGTGTGTTCCGGTCGCTCCAGCTCACCTGACATTAGGCTGGACTTGCTTTAAGAGTGGGTTGAATTGGAGGAGTGCTCGCTGCATATATGGTCCCAATGGGTTTCCGGTCTGAACTCGCGCATTCCCACCACCATAAACACTCTTCAAGCCATCGTATCTTTCTCGTCTCAATGAAGAGAGAAAGCCAGGAGGGGAGGGTCCTGCTCGTGCGTGTGTATTTTCTTTAACTAGTTGACACTAGCAAGAGGAGACGGCAGCATCCTCTGTCCCGCATCTCCTCCAGAATTTTCTGTTATGCTATAAACAGACCTTCATGTGAGCGCAGAAGAATCCGCATTCCAATAACCAACGTGTTCCATCATTTTTTTCCCCACGCATTTTCTCCAATGCTTTGACATCTGGAATGTGCTGTTTTCTTGCAAGCGTTGTTTCCATGCCAGCATGGGAACTGCAGTGTCCAAAAGGAAGAATCTGAGAAATGATGCGATTTCTTCGGTGGCAGCCAAAGTTAGGTGAGTGTCTGTTTTTATCTGAACTCGGTTTGGGTTCTGCACCGCATGAAGCCCTTCAGCTCTGCTCATTTCTGCATTCGTACGTGTAGCTTCAGAGCTCGGCGCGCGCTGCCGCTGAAGTTACAAAACAGCGCGTGGGGATCTCAACTATCATTCATGAGAGAAAGGAAAGGTCTCTCGTGGTATTTGTCTGAGCAAACTGGCATTTATGACCGACGTCCCGAACACGAGTGTATTTGTTATCGTTACTGTTTCATTTTTCTACTGAATGAGAAAATTCCGTACATTGATATTCACATTAAAATGACGATTTTCCTCAAAATTACATTTGTGTCATTTACTTTCCCGCATGCTGTTTCAGACCTGTATGACTGTATATATCTTGAGGTGGGGAAATCTGAAGTAGCCTAGCTGTTTCTTTTATATGCAAATAGTTAAATAAAGATAAGTCTCATAAAAAATGTCATTATAAAAGTATCATAAAAGTCTATGAGAGCCATACGATACAGAATGTGTGGCGCAGAACGAAAGCGATTTAATGAAAATATTTGATCAGAGTAGGCTACATGAGAGAATTGGGAATGCCATGTGTGTTGAATCTTCCAGTGAATCATTGTATGACTCTTAAGTTCATATGATGATGATCAGCTCAGTGGAAATGAACATTATTATTGAATATCAAATTAAATATTGCTCATTTTATCATATGGTTATTGTACTATTACGGTGCTTTTGCATCCTTTGCATGTTCAGTCACCAAAAACATTCTTCAGAATTTCTTTTTATATTCAGCAAAGGAAAGTAGGCTATATCATATAATTTTTTGGGGAAATATACTTAATATAAAGGGTCCCACAATTTTCTTATTATATACTTTCATTAATTTTGATACACTTGAGAATAGAAAAAAAACACAGAGGTCTCTCAGTAAACTGCAGATTTCATAAACGGAAATTTAACGTAGGTGTGAGAATGCTGTTGTAAAATCCATCTAAATCTTCTGTCTTCTTTAAGCCATCTTGACCACCTTAAGCTGGTTTGCTGGTCTAATATATTCTCGCCAATAATAACGATCAGCTTAGACCATGTTGGACCAGCTAAAGGCCAGCTACCAGCCTAAAATCGTGCTGGCCCTGGTTTTTCTGTCACAGTGAATTATATTATCATTGGCAAACAGACCGGCAGTCTTGTAACCAAGAGTATGATTCAGCCACCACAGGCGATCAATCAACACGTCATTCTAAGACAACATAATAGTAGCTTGATTTCATTATTATTTATCAAAAGTTCATATTGATTGCTAGTTTTGACTATACAGACCTGTTATTACATAACTAGTGTCTGTTTAGCTCTCATGTGTGTCACTTCTGACATCATTTATAAGATGGCAAGAGGTTCACCTTCTCACCCTAACATCTGGGCCAGGTTCCTCAGCGATGCTGTGAGTCATTGCATCCTTCCTGTTTACATGCCAAATGGATTTTGATTGTTGCATTTGAACAGAAAAATTTGCAGCTGTCAATTCTCGTAGATAGAGGTCATTGAAATGACCCTGTCTAAATCCAGCAGTAGCGGTAAAGCATTCAGGCAGGGATTGAAGTGATGAATGGGATGGCATTCCTTTACCTCGGTGCATTTATGTGTGTGTCATAAGCCTGAGCTGTTCAGTATGCAGGGCAGGTATATCAGTGCAAACGGCTTTGCATGCTGAGTAGAAATGACCGATGTAACGATAAACAGAATCCTTAATAGATACAACATGTTAACAGCATAAGACACTCTCATACATAGTTTAGAGTTATGCAATATTAGCGATATTAATGTAAATGCATGAGGAATTTACATACTGTATGCTGAACATATGAACCTTTTTGATTAATCATGACCAGTTAATTAATGAAAGTTTTTGTAGATTAGCTGTAGGGCTGTAGTTCTCAATTGGGAACCGGGACCCACGGGTGTCCGTACACTTACTGTTTAAGGGGGCTGAAAGATGACTTAAAATTATACAAACTTAAACTGCAAAAAAATCACGATTTTAGCTGACATCATATTCCTTTTATAATTTTTTATTTTATTTTAAAGTACCATGAATCTCTTGATCTGGAGTTTTACCATTTTTATGTATCTAAAATTATTTAATTATTATTGTAGTATATTAACTCTGAATAAATAATGGGCAGCTTTGTTGGAAATATTGCAAATATTCTGTTGGCCTTCAAATCTTGGAGTCAAAAAGGGAATCGCTGCTCCATCTCTATCAACACAAACAAAAGAGCCTCTAAAATACCTTGAATTGAAATGAAAGCATTGGAGTAATCAGACAGTATTCAGACTTCAGATGTGGACATGCCCTGAAGGAGGAAACTGCTCATTTGCAAAGGAATTAGTCACTGGCCTGTGGCAGTTGTTACTGTTATTATAGCTTGTAAATTATAGTGTTTTTGAGCAAAGAAAGAGCTGTTGAATAATTGTCAGCCAAAGCTGAATTGAAATCATTGTCATATTGTGATTAGTTGACTGTCAAAGAAATGGCTTTTATGTCAAAAGCTAGTCTTTCTCAACACAGATTAGAATAACGTGTACTCTTTGTGCTCACTTGCTATTGAACCTTCCTTTCACCCCCTGGATTCAGCATTGTCCGGGGGACTGTTGCACCTTGTGAAGGCAGTCTCTGGTAATCTCCTCTCCTTCAGACACTGTGTCATGATCATTGAGCTGTTCAGAAGTGAAATCTGTAGGTGGACCATGTTCTATGAATACACACAGGATCAGTGGTACCCAGGCCCACTCCGACACACTACAGAACAGCCTGTTCTACTTTTAAATTCTTCTCAGCTTGGCCACATCATGCATTTGTAGTAGTTTTCTCTGAATAGCCCTTCTGAGCTGGTAACTAAAGATTGCAGGTTTGAACCCCCGAGTGGGTTATTTTTAAAAGGATGGTTTACCCAAAAATGTGAATTATTTAATAATTTACTCACCAGATGTCATTCATTCCGAATCAGTGATACCTGTATTTTAGTATCAGTGAGATGCTATTACAGTTTGTTAATGTTTTCATTTCGATTTTTATTATTCTATTTTCATTTAAATTTTAGTTAAAACATTGAATAATTTGGTTGTTTTTTTTTAGTTTTTGTAGTTTTTAAATATGTAGGTTTTTATTAATTTACATTTCAGTTTGCTATTTTAGTACATTAAAATTTAACTAAAAGTAAATTAGATGTTATCTTGTCAACTGAAATTAAACCTTTATACATATAATATATATATATATATATATATATATATATATATATATATATATATATATATATATATATATATATATATATATATATATATACATATATACATATACATATACATATATACATATACATATATATATATAATTTTATCTCAGGTGATAAAAATATTTTTTTTATGATTTTAGTTTGATGTATTTAATTATAATAACCTTGTTCCAAATCTGCATTGTGTTTCTATCTTCCACAAAAGGAGATATTTTGAAGAATGTTATAGGATCCAAACAACTTTGACTTTCACTGAATGGACATTAATTCATGACACACTTTTCACTTTTGGGTGAACTGTCCCTTTTAGCTTTCAGCATTGTTTATATATAAATAACTATTGGTCCTAGCTCTGTAGCAATAAATATTATTTTCTTCTAAGAATCACTTCATATGACTTGGGTTCTTCCTGTTGGTCTTTCTTTTTTGTGTATGTGTTTCTGAGTCATTTTAAGGCTGAATGCTTTCAGGGCCACTGGGTCAGCATGGAGAGCCTGGTCTGTACAGTGTTTGTATGCTAATCATGAGCGATCTGCATTGTTCCACTTGATGCTCATCCACTGATTTATGAGCTGAGAGGCTGAGTCACCGGCTATGCTATCACGCCGTCTCATCTCTATAGATACATGCATATTTCTATTTTGTGAATCCTTTGGGTTTTAGTTAAGGTGTGAATTCGTAAGGTTTAAGTGTTCCGGAAAATTCAGAGATCCATTTGTTATTCTTTTGCTGTACAGTTTATAGTGTGTATCCTTAATATCAGAATAGAAAATAGGCATAGCAGAATTAAAAGAATATGTTAATAAGGGATAAGATTCTTAAAATCACAACTGAATGTTGTGTACCGGCTGAGCGTTCAGTGAGATATCACGCTATTTTGAGGTTATGAGTGTTTTGTGTGGTGTGAAAACTTCTCAAAACAGCCGTATTACAAGTTATTTTACTTAAAAAAAAAAAAAAAACATATAAGAAGTAAAAACTTTTTTTTTTTTAGAATATTTTTTAATTGCATTTATTACTCTATTGTTCTTTAAGCATAAATATACAAAACTAAACTATTGAGGTTTATTATGCTTAAAACAGGAACAGATTATTTGCCAGTGGGTAGGAAAAAGCAAGTTTAATTTAAGGTATTACCTGAAAACAAGTCTTATTATCTTACACAGTTTTGCCTATTTTTAAATGTATTTTATCTTAATGATTTTTTAACGCTTTTGAGGTGATTTTTAAAATGACTTTCTTTTCCATTATAATGGAGAGACCCCGAGCCAAAGTTGAAAGTTTTTTGCTGGAAACATGAGAAATTCTTTACTCAACCTCTTTGAGAGCCTTAAGGCTGCTGTCAGCTGAAGAGTTTGTGCAGTGTAATCTCTAACTCTGGCACTTAAAACAGACACAGAAATCCATTGACCTATATGGGACCTTTTAAGGAAGCATCCCAAATATTCTCTCACGCCTGCAGTCTCTGAAGAGACTGTTTTTCTTTAAGCCTAGTCTGAGCAATCGAGTGGAAAGTGAGGCTCCTTTCAGTGTGTTTTTATTCCCTGTAGACTGATGAGATCGGACTCATTGATCTATGGATCTTGGATTAATCTGCCAAATGCTGGCATTTCAGATATGCTCATAGATTCCCAGAAAGGATCTAGAGCTGCAACCTTCCAAGTCAACCTCCTTGTAACATATTATAAATAGCTTGTATTTTCATATTATATATCAAAACAGGGTATTTATGAAGATTTTTTATATATAGCTTTGGGTCTTTTTTTGGCACAGTCCACAGAGGCCATTTAATAACACTGCTGAAACACCAGCTAAATTAGATCAGCTGGTGGCCATCTTCAATGAACAAATTGCAGTCTATAATGTACATTGTAGACATGTTGATTTTGGCTATACCCATCATAGCTGGTAAAGCTGGTCTGCATGCAACTATAACAAGCTTAACAAAATGAGAACGTTTGAATTATTAATATGACAGTTTATGACAATCAAGTTCCAAATGTATTTCATATTACTGATAAACTGATATATCAGACAATATTAGCATCAGTCAATAACCATATCCACTTGGACAATTAACAGCATATTTTATATTAATTTCTATTAACAACATTATGAATGAATGATAAACTGTAATTTTTTTATTGATTAGATGTTGATAAAATAAGTTTTCTTTGTTTATTTCAAATCATTTTGGAACAAATAATGTAATTCAAATGCTAGGGGGTCAGTGAGATATTTTCTAATGTTTTGAAATAAGTTTCTTTAGCTCTCCAAGGCTGCATTTATCTGATCAAAATACAGTAAACAGCAATAATGTGAAATATAATTATAATTTAAATTAATATTTTTACTATATTTTAAAATGTTACTCCTGTGATTGAAAAGCTGATTTTTAATCTCCAGAGTTCAGTGTCACATGATCCTTCAGAAAACATTCTTATATGCTGATTCGGTGCTCAAGAAACATTTCTTATTATTATTATCAATTTTGAAATCAGCTGTGCTGCTTAATATTGTTGTTAAAAAAGTGATTCATTTTTTTAAATAGAATTTTTAGCATTCTAAATGCCTTTTATTATGACCTATATATATATATATATATATATATATATATATATATATATATATATATATATATATATATACATTTTTTTTTTTTTTTTTTTTTTTTTTTTTAGAAATCTTATTGATTGACCTCTGTTTTTGACCTCTATATTTTAAGTATTCTAAAACCATTTGATAGTTTTCTGTAAGGACGGGACTGAAATTAAAAATAAATAATAAATAAATAATTCCAAAATTTCTCATGCTGAGTTCCACAGGAACAGATTTGGAACAACAAGAGGCTACAGAAGTAAATAATGACAGAATTTTTCTTTTTGGGTGAACTTTTTCAGTATAGGTAAGACTTGACAAATCCTATTTTATCCAAATGTTTAAAGAACAAATCCTAGATGATACCTCTCACTATGCAAAACCGCTTACGGTAATTGTCTGCCTTAAAGTTTTAACATTATTAATTATACATTTTTGTGAAGAGACTCTACATTACATACTTATATAAGAAGTCTGTCGGAACATGCTGCATCTCCCCGTCCCTTCACTTCCTGCTCTATTTATTGTCTGGTAGCAGAGATGAGATTGTGTCCTGTAATTAGTCTGACCGTTTGAGATAATGCAGATCTCAGGATGACTCTGACGCTCTGTGATTACGCCTTTGACATTGTTGTCTCTGCTGTTATGCAAGAGAGAGAGAAAAGGGTCGAGTGAGAGTTGAAGATAGTGTACGCTCAGGGCGAAGGAGGGTTCCAGGCATCATTAAGCCTGGCTCTCAAACCATGGAAGAGGGAGGAGGGTGACATTTTAATCTGTGGTCTGTGCTGAAGCGCAGGTCCCATATGCTGTGCAAACACGCACTACAAGAACATGCCATTAGCTGTGCTGCAGTTTTTACTAGCTCCGAATATATCAGAGGAAAATGTGTCCGAAGGATCAGAAATGCTTGACTGTTAGTGGTCCCCGGGCTCATATTAAATTCATGTTATCCACTCACCTTATAATTGTCCTCAAGGATCTGCCTGAATTAAATGCATAAAGATCTCTGGGAAAAGTGCCAGTGAAGTGTATGAATGGTGAAGTGTCTTAAAAAGAAGACGTTGCAGTTTAGACCATCAAGTTTACCTAAATCTTTTCGGATTTACTGTAAAGGAATAGTTTATCCAAACATTTTCCGAAAATGTACTCACCCTAAGGCCATTCAAGATGTAGAAGAGTTTGCTTCTTCATCAGAACAGATATGGATACATTTTGCATTACATCACTTGCTCACCGAAGGATCCTCTGCAGTCAAGTCAAGTCACCTTTATTTATATAGCGCTTTTAAGAATTCTGATTGAGACAAAGCAACTGAACAGCATTAAATAGGAAAATAGTATGTCAATAATGCAAAAAGGCAGTTCATCATTGCATTCAGTGATGTCATCATCCAGCTCAGTTCAGTTTAAATAGTATCTGTGCAATTGAGTCTATGATATATGTCAGAAAGACCATCAGCTGGAATTAATTTCCGTTCCGGGTGGTCTTTCTGACAATATCGCTGGAAATTAAGTGTCCCCAACTAAGCACGCCAGAGGTGACAGCGGCAAGGAACCAAATCTCCATCTGTGGCAGAAAGGAGAAAAAACCTTGGGAGAAACCAGGCTCAGTAGTGGGGCCAGTTCTCCTCTGGCCAGACGAAACCAGCAGTTCAATTCCAGGAAGTGAATGGGTGCCGTCAGAATTAAAGTCCAAACAGCTGACGAAAACATGACAGTAATCCACAAGTAATACATACGACTCCAGTCCATCAATTAACATATTGTGAAGTGAAAAGCTGTGTGTTTGTAAGAAACAAATCCATCATCCAAGGCATATTATCCTTAAACTGTCACTTCTGGTCAAAATACCAGTCCATAACATTTCTTACAGTGAAAGTCCATCCCCTATTGTCCTCTCACATCAAAATCCACCAATCCACAGTTTGGACTGTTTTAACTTGTAACCAGTGCTTGATCTGTGCGTATTTTTCTCCTGATTCAGATTAAATGACTTTTTCACTGAAGAAAACAACATTACAGATACAGGACAAGAAATGTCTTGATGGATTCATTTCTTACAAACTTGCAGAAGCGATTCATTGATAGATTGGAGTTGTACGGATTACTTGTGGATTATTGTGATGTTTTATCAGCTGTTTAGGCTCTTATTCTGACGGCACCCATTCACTGCAGAGGATCCATTGCTAGAGCAAGTGACGTAATGCAAAATTTCTCCAAATCTGTTCCAGTGAAGAAACAAACCCATCTACATGCTGGATGGCCTAAAGGTGATAAATTTTTTAGCAAATTTTTATTTCGGGTTGAACTATTCCTTTAATTACGAGACCTTTCTATCTTTTAACATTAGCATTCATCTCAATGGTAGATGCTTGGCTGGTGTGATTGATTTGAAATCTGCCATATTTGCTCATGTTTTCAGCTCTTAATAAATTATGTTAAATGCTGTAAATGGCATGTGATTAATTTAAACTGATTTGGTGTAAAAACAGCAACAGTGGTGTACTGCATTATGACAGTTCTGTATTTGAGAGTGGCTTCAGGTATGAATTTTCTAGTGTGTGCATGTTTCATGCATGAGTGCCTGCTGTGTGTGTGTGTGTGTGTGTGTGTGTGTGTGTGAATGTGTGTGAATGCACTGTCATGGATTCCGTCTTCTCCTACTGTGCTCATTTTTTTTTTTGTGCTGCTTCTGTTGAGTATCATGCTTTTATGTGCTGCTTCTGTTGAGTAACACTGCTGGAAGCAAAGAGATAGAAAGAGCTCTAAAGCATTTGCAGTGAGAACTCTTCTCTAAATGATCCTGCTGTCCCAAACCTCTGTGGCTTACTTTCTTCTGTGGTGTTCAATGAAAGTACTTAAGGGTTCAGAGTTTTTTGGACACCACAGATTATCATTTTATAGATAAAATACATTTGAAATGACATAACATTGAGCAAATTATCCATTCATTCACTGTGTTCCATTCTAATATGTTTAAATATGTCATTTATTGCTATGGTGGCAAAGCTGAATTTTCAGCAGCCCTTCACATGATTCTTTAGTAATCAATCTAATATGCTGACTTGCTGCTAGAGTAACATTTCGTATTAATTAATAAAATTAATTTCAAAAGAAAAGAAACTGAAAAAAACTTTTAAACAGGAGTGTATTGGTTCTATTTATAGAAGAAATTAATGACTATTAAGCAAACCTACCCAAAAATACTGTAGTACAAAAAAAACATAAGACAAAATTGAGTATCTATTAAAAAAAAAATTGCCATTGAAAATAATAATTACACACAACAACAACAATGTGCACAGTTACAGAAATGTAGACTTTGTGTGTCTGTGTTAGTTTTATTATAAACGGTGGAAAGAATGTTTGTGTGTCTCAGACTGGAAATGACTCTGTATTGAATTCCACCAGTTTCTCGCATCTTCTTCGACCGTATTTCATCCATTTTCATGTTTAATGTTCCTCTCGGCTCTTTTTTCCCCCCACCTATCTTATCTGTTTCTCTGACCCTCTGGAGTCACAGCCTCAAAACACACAAATTTACATTTTTGCAGTTTTTCCTCTTCTTGCTTCATCTTCGGTCACTTTCTGGAAGCATGCTGACTTCTTTTTTATTATTTATTATTTCATTTTCACCTAGTGGCTCCTCTTTTAGTTTTCTCGCTTTAATCATTACCCATTTTCTTGACCTCCCTCTCTTTCGCTCCCCTTCCTTCCTTCTTTCTTATCTTTCTGTATTTCTTCTGATATTTTATTAATATGATAATTCCCTCATCTTGGGATGTCTGGCTGATGTTAATCAAAGGAGCTAACAAAAAACGAAGCAGTGTAAAATTTTTGCACACAAGAGCAGATAGATTTTATTTTACATTTATTTTTGTATTTGTATTTATTTGTATATATATATTTATTTTATATATACACACGTATATATGTGTGTGTGTGTGTGTGTGTGTGTTAATGTCGCTGAGGAAATGTTCACTTAAATTTTACAGCTCAGTGAAACAATCCAATATTCAAATTTTATTTATTTATATATGAATAGTATAGATGATAGTATATATTATAAAAATATGTTTTTATGCCCAATTAAGCATCACCCTGTTAGCTTAGCAACTTAATAACATCAAATCAATCTAAATTTGGTGCGTCATCCTCATTTATCAGTTAGGATGCACCCTTTGTAGTAAGCTACCTATGAATGCTTACTGCATTCCCCAGCTCTTCAGGTCAAGTATGTGGCTCTTCAGACTGAACTGGCATTCCAATTAACCCTATTGCATTGGAGGATGCTTGTTGAATAATTTACAGCGCTGTCACAAAAATGTCATGTTGTTGAACATTACGTCAGGAAAGCTGAGGGCGACTGCGAGCCACCAGGGATTCCTGTGGAACGATCCCAGGGCGTGTGACAGCTTCTGAGGAGGAGGTTGCAATATTGAGCTCGGAGTGGGTTTTCCATGCGTGGGGATTGGATGTGATTATGTGTGGCCATATATTTTGTGTAGAACATGTTCATTAGATACATTAAAGGTATAAGGCATATGTTGGTGCCTGCAAATATTTGTCTGTGTGGCGAAATGGGTTCAGGCAAAGCATATTAAGGACTCATCCATTATGTCTCCTACAAGATTGAATCAGCTTCCCGAAAAGCAGTGACTCACCCGGAGATTTACACAGTTGTGTGTGCCAAAGCCACCGTATGCAGAACAGAATAAGCTGTTGTTTGCTTATTATTGAGGCGTCAATATGCGCTTATGAAATGTGACCCGCCAGAGTCCCTTTGGTTATACTGGCTTCATTATTTATTCAAATCTTAATGGTCTATTCTGACTGACTAAATCATTTCCCACAATTCTCAGTCGGTGTTATCGATTGTTACTGATGAAACCCCCTCAGGCCTGAACTAATTAGTGTTTCTCTTTCTGTCTCTTTGATTCCTGCTGTTTTTCGATGGGCCAGTGGTGACAAATATCTCCTGTGGGAAGCGTTGTGACGTTAGTTTCGCAGTTTTTATGCATTTTCTCGCTCTCTCCATCTCTGACGCACTCTCTTTATAGCTGCCTGTGAATTAAGTTTCAGATTAGTGCTTACTTTGATGCTTTAGTATGAATGAGGTTTTAAGCATCTCTTGAGGTTATCGAGCTGATCATTTGCATCACTGTTATTCATGAGCCTTTCATTCAAACCAATCAAAGCTGTTATCATGTTCTAATGAAGATAATTTTCGGTATGTTTGAGAGAAACTCATGCAGACATTGTATACTCATTTTTAACCATATTTATTTTATTGTACTGTAGTTGACATATGAATGCAGTGACATATATATATATATATATTATTCCTATTTAAAAATTATTATTTTATTATAATTGTTGACATTTCCTGCAGCATGGCATGCTATACTAATTTTAATATTTATTATAATTATTATTATTATTATTATTATTATTATTAGATGTTATTAGATATTACATGACCTGCAGTGAAATTAGACTAATTTTAAATCATTTTTCTTAATTTTTTTACATTTATTATATTATTATTAGTATATTCTTATTTTTTTATTATTTTGTTATGATTTATAAAAAAATGTATTATGCATGCAGTTTTTTATGACTTTAGAACTAAAAATGGTGATCAGAAATGGTAAAAGAAATGCTGACACCTGACAGTCATGTTAAGTTTCACAGTTGTTTTATTATATATGTAGTTATTTAATTATTATAAATTTATATTTTCACATCCATATTTCTACATGCTTAATATCTTTGTTTGTCCCTTTTCAAATCCATCGTTCTCTCACTTCCTTCCTCTTGGACTGGAAAGATAAAAACGCTACATCTGAATCTGTGGGTGGCTCTGAAATTCAAAGCAACCAATAACATTTACACAGTGTGTGTGTCTCTGTTCCTTCTCCTCGTCCTCATCCTCCTCCTCTCTCTTTCTCCCTTCCTCTCCCCACTCTTGTTTTCCAACCTTTCTTTCTGCCATATGCCCTCTTTTTCACAGTCACATGCATTTCCACATGCCTGCCCCTATTATAGCCTTCACACTGCAGAAGATGAGCCACATTCTTAAGTTTGAGGAGTCCGGCTCTCAAACCTCCTGATGCAGACAGCTGCCACATGCAGAGCATTACACATATCCCTGTGAAAGCCCTTTATACCCGAGTCTGGTGTCAGCTTAGCAGGTGACATTAAGAGGCTAAGAGTAGTCCGCATTGGGCCTGTCATTTCTTAAAATGAAAAAGAAGTAAGAGAAACTGACAGCCGGATCCGGAAGCAGGAAGAGGTAATGACATAAGGAACTATATATATTCTATCAAGAAGTGCTTTATCGTGTTCATTTGTGGGGAAAATGGTTATTTAAAGGGGGCCATGTCATCAGTTTTTCATTACGTTTTTGCATTAGTTTGCATTAATGCTTTCTTGAATGCTCTGACATTCTCTTTTAAAAGAAATTGTGATGGGGTTAATTCATTAAAACAGGATTTTAGTTATGAAAGGATTGCAGTAAATGTTAAATACAATCATTTGCTGACAGGGTCGCTGGATGTTGCACTGCTGGATTACACTGTGTGATGCTTCTGTGGTTTTGTAGCCTGATGT
Source organism: Carassius gibelio (assembly GCF_023724105.1). NCBI lineage: Eukaryota > Metazoa > Chordata > Actinopteri > Cypriniformes > Cyprinidae > Carassius > Carassius gibelio. Next base: position 6,899,376 of record NC_068391.1, on the reverse strand, counting down.
CTGAGCTGATTTTAGGAGAAAATGTGTGGAATTTTACAGAATGGATTTCACATGGTGAAATGAAATCTGAGCTGAGAGTACTTTTGTATTATGTTTTTTAAATTATTATTATTAAAATATTATTTATCTATACATCTTCATTATAACAATGAGTCTGTAATGATTCTAACTGACTTTTCAGAAACCTTAAAGGGATAGTTCACTGAAAAAAAAAAATTGATTCAGTAACTGCTCCGACTGATTCATGAGTTAATTTGATGAAATATTTGTCAGACTGATTCAAGCCTGTAACTGGTTTGTGAGTCTTTTTGAATGATTCATAAATAGAACCAAGTCATCTGTTTGTGACTTCACAGCATGCGTGCCTAACACTATCCTTCATCCATGACTGTATTTACAATGTGGGCCTGCCAATGACAAATGTGTGTGTGTTTTTTTGCAGAGCAGCTCGTGCATTTGGAGAGTATCTTCACACCCATCCTGAGAACTGCAACGGATCAGGTCAGTTATTTCCAGTCCTCTGTCTTTCTGCTCTTCTTTTTTCCAGTCCACTTAGAGCCTGTGATGTTCTCAGACTCCAGGCACATTCATGTTTCATGAAGAACTGTGCCATTTCTTAATGTAGCGTGTGTTACCTCATCTGTCTTTTTCTCTGTCTTTTTCTCACTTGGTCCTCTCTCTTTCTTTTGTCATCTGTCCTAATGTTTGATTTGAAGATCACCTACTGTCTGACACCCTCGTTGGCCAAGACACTGACTCCCCAGACAGCCTGTGCACTCAGAACAACAACTTCCATAGCTGCACCCACCAGGGCGACCCCAGCTTGATCAATCCTGCCCTGGGCCTTCTAGAACCTCCACCTCCGGCAGCTTCCTCCAAGAGCCGGCTGTCCCTAGAGCGCAGCTTTTCAGCAGAGGAGGACCAGCAGAAGTGCGTGGAGTGTTCCCTGCAGCCTGCTCGGGTCTACACCATCACCGGAGAGAGCGGCATGCTGGGAACCAGCAGGGGAAGCAAGGAGAACCTGGAGCTCGAGGTCTTGAAAGGGGCGCAGGAGGCATGTCATGCCCAAGCGCTCGCCCAGCTTTCTACATCCTCCAACTCATCTTCTCCTACCCAGCACCACCACCGCCACCATGGAAGTGGAAGCGGAAGTAGATCTGGAAACCAGCAACACAGCAACCCATATCATGTCAACCACCATCACAGCAACACCAGCGCAAGTGGAAGCAGCGGAACCAGTGGCGGAAATGGTGGAACAAACCCCCACCAGCACATCTCCAGTGGGGGAACGTCGCACCATCAACACGGGGTGCCCCATCACCACCACCTTTCACAGCCTCTGCAGAGCTCGGTCAGCGCACACAACATCCGAGGCTGGGGGGAGGGAAAGGACTGCGGCCTGGTGTGCGAGGCCTGTCCCGGGGCTCCCTCGCGTAGTCAGGGCTCCCTTGACCTGGAAAGCAGCACCCGAGAGGCAGGCAAGCAGCGCCGGCCACCACTTGAGCGGATGTGCAGTGTGGACCGCATGACTGGGCTGGAGCGAGGTGAGAGGGGGAGAGCGACGGGGAGAGAAAGAGAGAGAGGCTCTGGCCGAGGGGAAGGGGTGGGGTTCAGCCAACAACAGGGGCGTCGATGTGTTCGATGTGCCGTGGTCTGTATTTTTCCACTCTCCTGTGTCTCTCTCCTCTCTCCTGTGTGTTTCTTTTGTGCTCTCTCCCTCTGTGGAGTGGACCATGTGTGTATGTTGTGGCTGGTGGATCTTCACACAGTGGCCCCAGAAAGTATTTGGACACTTGAACTACACTTAATGGAATGTTTCAGATTCAGATCTAAAGCTGAATCAACAGCATTTTGGCATGATATTGATCACTAATTCAGATTTTTTTTATTCAAAAACAAGCAAAGATTGTAGTTAGTGAGGCCCTTGCTGATATTAAATGAAGCCATGAAATGCATATGGCAGATACTTTTTTCCCAATTGCATCCGGTATCAACTGTATTTAAGATATACAATTATCATCAGTTCATACATACTTTGGGAATTGAACCCATGACCTTGGTGTTGTTACCACTATGCTCTACTGCTTGAGCTACAGGGATAGAAAAAAAGCTCTTATTTTAGCCAGTGTTTTTGGACAGCAATGATACTTGATTGATTATGCTCATACATGTTAACATGAGGCTAGTCAGACTATTAGTTCATGCATTCCTTGGGAATCAAACCCATGACCTTACCGTTACCATTCTCTATTGTTTAAGCTACGGGAATAAAATGCTTTTAGTTTAGTCACATATACAGTACAGCCATGGTACTTCAATGTTATTGATTAGATTGGTGTGGTGGACTTTTCTGAGTGTGGCTTATGTGTCCAAGTACTTTTTGTTTGTTCAGTTTGACACAATCCATATATTCTGATATATAATTTCAACTATACTAATGTTATCCCTTATGTCTGTTTCTAACCAGAAGATAACAGTTGGTTCCCTAAAGAGAGCATGTTCAGCTTTCAGACTGCTACAACGACCATGCAGGCGTGAGTACTCACTCCATCACACACATACTCACACTGAAGTTTGAAGCCTATATTGACCTCAAGTACAGATGGCATAACAGGTGTCTCGCCACAAACACTCATTCATTTAGTGACATTTACTGTCAAACTGACTCAGAGAGCCATCAAGTACATGATGACCACACACACTTTCTTCAAACATGGTTGTTATCTGAGCTTTCTCTCTGTCTTCTTCTCTTCTTTTTTGTCTGCCTGACCTCACCGCTCTACAGGATTTCGTGAGTATCCCTTTTGTACCTTTTAAATGTCACAAAATGACAGTGAGTGATGTCAAACGCTAGCTTCTCCAACACTGCCTACCCTGCCATCCCTTCAGTCTTACCAATTTAGCTCTATTTACTATATGCAACAGTGTTTGAAATAAATAAGAAATACAAGAAAAAAAATAATAATATTCCTATCCGGATGGGATTATGTAACCCCTCTCTCCCGGGTCCTCACCGCCACATCTCCTTCTCATTCCGAGTGGTTTTCGAATTCAGGCATGGAAGGCAGACACACTAACTAGGAATATTTGTTGTTGTAGTATTTTTTTTTCTTGTATTTCTTATTTATTTCAAACACTTTCAAATATTGTAAAGACTGCAGCCACTAGGGCATCTCTTGAGATCAGGGGAGTGAGGTTTACCTGCACAGCACTTACTTACGGGCCTCTGTTACACTCACGCCCCTAAACCTAACTCCCACCCGGGTCACGGCACCAATGTAACCTTTCTCTCCCGTGTCCTCACCGCCACACCTCGTTCTTGTTCCGAGTGGGTCTCAAACCACTGCCATTTCACCAATGTCAAGTTGATGAAACTGAAGTAAAATGGTTTTACATTGATGTATAAATGAAGCACAATGCGATTGGATTGAAAACCTGAGGGAGAGATTGATGCTGTTGCTTTAGTGGTGTGATATGCAGCAGTGCATTTAAATTCGGGATATGGCTTAGAAAAACATTTGATAGGCTGGTCTGGATAATTCTGATTACCTCAGCCAGAGACACACATTGTCTTGGATGGCTTAGAAATGCTGACAGATGATGATGTCGATCATTTTTCAAGTTGAGTTTAGCTAGAAATGTTAAGAGTCCCTCATCTATCTATCTATCTATCTATCTATCTACACACCTATGTCTATGGCTGTCGTTCTATCTGAAGCAAAGAGATATGTATCAATTTCAATATAGATATTTTGTCTGAGGACATGGCACGTTCATTATTCTTAGACATGAACCACCTTAAGCAGTTTAGCCTTCAATTTGCTGTGTAGTTGGGCTGAGATGAGAGTCAGATTCGAAGGCTTACCTCCATGGTTACAACACATCTTGAAATTGCTTTTTGCCTCACTGCCATGAACCAACTTACTGTTGTGAAACCAAGGCGTGACTGAACTATGCAAGTTGAGAGGAAAATTGCAATAGTTTTCAACCTCAGAAATAGTTTTTTTTTTTTTTTTTTTGGAAGAAAAATGGTCCAACCGATGTGCAAAATAAATTCTAGACATTTTCAATGCTAAATATAATTAGCAATGTTCAGAGTAATACACATATTAAAATGCAAATTAATTAAAATGCTTTTTAACTATATCACAGACTTTTCTGCACTGATTCACAGTGCAACCTTTGCCAGCTGGTTATTTAATAATATAGTTGTAATACTAATTTGGTTACTGAAGAAAAAAAAAACATGTTAAATGCAAAAAAAATTATAACAAGTGATAATTGATATTTGAGGTATATGAAATACTAATAAAAAATTATTAGTTTTTCATGTCTTTTCAAAATTTGCTTTGCATTTTAACCACACCGAATTGCAGCTTCTCCCAACTGGTTATATTAGCAGTTGATTGAATCAGTAAGTGGTAATCATAATTACCTGCTTCTCAGCCAATCAGTTTTAACTACTGGATGAGCATTATACTGTATCACCTAATTAATATTCATGAGTCATGCTGATAAGATTTATAATCCCATCCACACACCCACACACATTTGATCATTTCTAATTCTACGTTTACTCACCTAAACAGGAAAAAAAGAAAAGAAGTAGCATACAGTATTCTGATCTTTTAGCATACTCTACATAAAATCAATAAAGTCGTTTTTTATAGATTGTTTGGCTTTTGTTGTTTTGCTAGTATTTTTCATTCAAAGCTCTCTCTAAGGATCAGGGGTAATTGAAAAAGGACCAGATGGGCACAGTAGCAGTAGATGCTTCAGGAGTGTATTGTTGTATGGGGTGGTGTGATACGATTCTGGAAAGTCAAAATCCCTATGAGACAAATCATACCCTGCAATCATACGTTCAGGAGGAGAATGGAAGGACAGAGAGATGATGAAAGAGAGAAAAGGAGAATCTGCATGAGAGGAAGAAAAGGCAAGCAGACAATTATGTAATCGGAGTTGATGCTGTGGGTGGGGACGTTTGGGAGCCGGAGAGGTCAAATTGGACAGGAGTCTGGAGCATCCTGCCAGATGTCTCCCATAGTGCACAGCTGTTGTAGGGGAAAGACAATGTGGTATGGAAAAACACCTGAGGAATTGCTGAAAGTAGAGGTTGTCTGAAATAACACATACAGTAGTTTGACCCTACTGAACTTCCGCATAATAGGATAGTTCACTTGAAATATAAAATATAGGACCACTTTTTGTGACACATTTATTGTGCTTTTTGTAATTTTTTGGAGTGTTATCGTCCCAGTCCCCATTAACTTTCATTATAGGATATAAATAATATAAATAATATAATAAATATAAAATGTATTATAAATGCATAAATATGTATGTATATATGTATTTATTTATAAAAAAATCTTCCTATTTTTTTAAATAGTGAAATATTGTATTTTATTATTAACAAAAGAAAAGAGTCATATGTATTTGGAACTTTTCCTTAAAGATGAGGAAATGATGACAGAATTTACATTTCTCGTGAAATATTCCTTTAAAAAAGAAAATGGGCTTGATTGAGGGAATACAATTAATTAACAGCGCGAGAGAGGTAGTGATGAAATTAAAGAACTAATAAAGGAGCAAAGATTGCAACCATGGACAGAATGAGTGAGAGAATGAAAAGAGAGACCATGGAGGAAAAAAAAGCCTCTGACTCATCCTCAGTTGCGGGGGCGAGGGAGGTTTCTCTCTCTCTCTCTCTCTATCTCTCTCTCTCGCTCTATAGTGCACGTGGGTGTAAATAAGCCATAAGACGGACAGAAAAGGGACATTTCTCCATGTCTCCCTCCTCTCAAAGGTGGCCACAGCTCTGTCACATGTGTAAACAAAGTGCTTTTTATATCTTCCTCCCATGTTTCTGCCTCTCTTTTCCTGTCTCCTCATTACTTCCCTTCCAATTAGTCTTGATCAACAATGTAATTATGTCACAAAACAGGACACTTGTTGGAGAAAAATACTGAAACAGAATTTTCATAACACAATAAACTGGCTAGTGAGGATTTGCTTCCCCAGTGTGCTAACCATGCGTAGCACTGCAGTCCTGCCAAGAGTGTTGTTTTGGTTTAAATCAAGGCCCTAAAGGCCCAGCATATAGACTCGGACATAAACTCATATGCTTGCCTGTGCTGCAGGCCTATGAATGTTTTGCCCTCCAGTCATGTGACTCAAAATGATTGCTACGTGGAGAAAGCTAACATTCTGCTAGCATTTTCATTCGTTTCAATGGCATATTGCACAGTTTGAAATTTGCAGCTAGAAAGACTGTACATTTTTATTGCATATATATTTAGTCAACATTTAGGAATATACTAGCATACTTTATAGCTAGCCTCAAAGCTAACACACATGGACTAAATGCCTCAAAACTCAAATTTTGATTTCACAAACAGTTGAAGGTAACTATATCTTCCGCCACAGTAACACAGTAACACTTTAGTACAGGGACCAATTCTCACTATTAACTCGTTGCTTATTATAATGCATATTATTAGTATATTGGCTATTTATTAGTACTTATAAGCCCATATTCTGTGTGACCAAATTCTACATACTTAATCCTACCCAATACCTAAACCTAACAACTGCCTTAGCAAGCAGTAATAAGGAGTTTATTGAGCCGTAAAAGTGGTAGTTAATAGTTAAATAATAGTGATAATCTTAGCTTAAAATAAAGTGTGAACAAAAACACTTTGTTACTAAGTACAGCAAGAGTTAGCTTAGTATTCACAACAGCATTTGTGCATGTGCGTAGAGTATGTTTTATTTCTTCACGTCCCTTTGTTGTCTCTGACGCCTTTTCCACCCCTTTGTCATTAAGTCTACAGTTGTCATGGACATGTGTAGAGTAGTTAAGTTTAGAAATGTGGGGCATATGGCACAAAGAAAGTACACACTTGCTGGTTCATCACTGCAGATGAGCTCACAAAAGAAAGGATGTCTGCTGGTGTCTCCAAAAGCCTAAGTGGTGGAAATATTTAGCATTGTACTACAATAAATAAGCACTTGGGTTTTATATGACCTTCAAAATATGTGTGCGCTGTTGAATAACCAAAGGAAATCTTTTCGCGTTTCCAAGCGCAGTGTAGTGTAGTGTCACACACATGCTGTTTTCTTCTTGTTTTATCTGAAAAAATGTCTTGACGACCTGATGTACTGTACCTTCTCATATCCTTTCCTTCCACACTTTTTTTTCTTTCACTCCTCCTCTACTAATTTCTAGGAATTTCCGGAAGCATTTGAGAATGGTGGGAAGCAGAAGAATGAAAGCACAGAGTGAGTCTATGTGTGAGTGTACAGTATGAATGACTGCACAGCTCCATTTGTGTGTGTTTTTGTTTGTAGTGTACATGGGGTGTATTGCATGGTGGATGTGCTGTATTAGCATGTGCACGTGTATATTCTGCATGTTTGTGTGTTTGTATGAAGGATGATTGGCAGTTTTGTAGCATAGGACAATGGAATGAATGGACATTGAAGTATATGAGAAATGTGTGTGTGTGTGTGTGTGTGTGTGTGTGTAGCTGGTGGTGGTTGGTGTGTTTGAGTGTATGTGATGCAGCCCACAGTCTGTGAGGATCATTGGGCGTCGTGTGTGTGTGTGTGACCATCTCTCCACTTCACTAGCATTTGCAGAGCGCAGGGCGAAGAGTTTCAACCGATCCTGGAGCGATCCGACCCCTGTCAAACAAGACTCCTTAAACGACTCAAAAGACAGTGAGTCCATCTGTACACACACACTTGATTGCCAGCACTAGTTTACATTTATTTACAGTGCCGTTCAAAAGTTTGGGGTCAGAACTATTTTTTTTAAAGAAATCTAATGCTTACCAAGGCTGCATTTATTAAACCGAAATTCAGTAAAAATAATAATATTGTGAAATTTAAATATTGTGAAATTGAAAATAAGTTTTTTCTTTCTGAATATATTTAAAATGCAATTTTTTCCTGATGGCCAAACTGAATTTTCAGCAGCAATTAAACCAGTCTGTTCTGTCACATTATAATTTAGAAGCATTTCTTCTTATAATAAATTTTTCAATTTTCTTAATTTTTCAGGATTATTTGATGAACAGAAAGTAAAAAAAAAAACTGAATTTATTAGGAATATTTTATATATATATATATATATATATAGCCTACAAAAAAATCTGATGCCGATAAAAAAACGTCACTTTTGATACGTTTTATTTATCCTTCCTGAATAAAAGTTTTATTTCATTAAAACAAAAAATCTTAATGACCCCAAACATTTGAATTTTAGTAAATATAAAATCATTACATTACAAGTAGAAGCCTTCCTGCAGACCACTTGTATATCCCACGCATACACAGTCAGGCCGAGACGTTCTTCCGCTGCTCTTGATGCTGATCCTGTTTGTCTGTCTTCCTCTGAGCGTGGTTCTGTCCCAAATATGTGCCCCTCTCTTTCTCTCTCTGTGAGTATCTGTCCCGCCTGGAGCGTCTGGACATATATGTGTGTGTGTGTGTGTGTGTGTGTGTGTGTATGTGTGTGTATGTGTACATGTTTTTCTATCCTGGTGGGAACTTAAACCTGAATACACACCAACTCATGGGGACTCATGTCACCGTGGGGACCTAAATTGAAGCTTATAAATCATACAGAATGATTTTTTTTGTTGAGAATATAAAAATGCAGAAAGGGGTAGATTTAGGTGTAGGATTGGTGTAGGGCGATAGAATGTATGGTTTGTACAGTATAAAAATCATTACATCTATGAAGAGCCCCCACAAGGATAGTAAACCAGACGTGTGTGTGTGTGTGTGTGTGTGTAAGAGAGCACACTGTAGAATTCTGTGTCAGCATGTTAACTCTGTGTAGTTTTTCTTTGGACTTATTTTTATCATCATGTTTGTTTTTGCCACCTGTGTCTTCAGGGAGCCTGATGAATGATTGCGAACATTTGACTAACACTTGTAATATTTGTATGTTGGCTTTTCTCTGTCTGTTTTCTTTCTCTATAGCTGCCTGGTTTCTGTGGTGTACTGATTTTCTGATGGAGTTTTTCCTCTACTCTTTACGTACTCTTATACAACCACTACTACTGTCTCTCATTGCAATTTTACATTACATTTGTACTGTAGCTTTAGTTAGATGTAATGCTATGTATTTAAACAGCCTGCAGTCAAACAAGCTAATGTCCGTCCTGTGCACTCACTGTTCACGCTCTCCTCCACATCATGAGTAGACGTGCCCCTTACTGTTGATTGGCTACAAGTTTGTTATGGTACTCGGCCCGATTCGATTTTTCTAAAGTGTTTTGAAAAAATACAATACCCCACCTTTAAGAACTGAAGTAGAGAATAGGTAGAGATGTGTGTCAGATCCCCGAAATGTTCAGTATCGGCATAATATTTTTTTGTAGGCTATATATATATATATATATATATATATATATATATATATATATATATATATATGTGTGTGTGTGTGTATATATATATATATATATATATATATATATATATATATATATATATATATATATATATATATATATATATATATATATATATATATATATATATATATATATATGCCTACATGTCATAATTGTAGTCATCACATGTATGAGAATTAGGCACGACAAACACGTGAGCAAAACTGGCTCTTAAAGGGAATGGAAGATCAGATTGGTATATTGCATGTTACGCCCTAAAAACACCCATTACTCATTCAAGAGAATAGGGACATCCAGTTTAGACCGTTTTTCTGTCGTTAAAATAGCAAAAGTGGATTTGGACACGCTCTGAGTGCACCTGCGCCATGCGCTTTACACTTTGCGTTTAGATCATTAAAATAGGGCCCATACTGATTTTATGTGGATTCAGCATTAATTTGAAGATTGAATGTAAAATTATTGTAATGTAAAATTATTTTTTAAAACTTTAATGTTAGGTTGGATTAATTGCAATTAATTAAAAAAAAAATGTGTTACTAATTAGTAAAAACACTTTTTTTTGTTAACAGTAATAACACTACAGGACTTACTGTGCAATTACAATCAATATTGAGTGATCATAAAGTCATATGGACTACTTTTTGTGTGGTTCTATTTTGACATTTTTAGGAGTTGTGGTCAATATTAACTATCCTTCTGTAGGATTTCCTAAAAAAAAAAAAAATCTCTTCATGTTCCACATAAGATATATAATAGCATAAAGGTTTGGAATAACATTTTTGGGGCAAACCTTTCCTTTTATCAGTTTATGACTCCTAGCATGGAAGCAAAGCTGAGTGAGTGCCAACAGCTCAATTACTGCAATCCATGCAAACAAATTCATATCTTATCATGGTTCCATATTCTCTCTATCTCAACCTTTCTCTCTCTCGACCACTCTTTCCTCTTCTTATTCCTCACTTGTCTCTTTGTTTCTTTCTTCTCTGTGTCTTCCTTTGGCTGTCTCTGTGTCCATCATTGAACTTTCTCTCTCTGCTGTGTTGTGTGGTACCACAGGTGGGGATGTGCAGACGACCTGCGGACCTCCAGAGGAGAGCGGATGTGCTGAAGACATGGACTGGGAGGAGGAGAGAGAGATGGAGAGACTAGCATGTGAGGGGGACGACTTCATCCCTCCCAAAATTATGGTATGCAGCTTAATTTAAATGTGTTATTTTGTTTAATTTTGATATGATTTCATTTAAATACATTACATTTACAATGTTAATTTAATATATCATTTTACATAATTTTGTTTCCTTTTCACTCTAATTTACTTGTTGAATTAAATTCAAATTTTTAATCCAACTCTGAGTCATGACCATTTTTATTTCTGTCACTTTTGTATCTTTTAGCTGATCTCATCTAAAGTTCCTAAAGCAGAATATGTTCCCAACATCATTCGAAGGGATGATCCATCTGTTATACCCATACTCTATGTAAGTCAAGCCAGTCTTCAGTCTATATCGCACATTTTTACATGACACATCGTCCAGAAATCCATTTTGGTCATTTACAATAAAACACATTTTATTTGTTAGTGGATTTTCACTGAAAAGACACTTGAAACACAAAACCGATGCTTTGTCCTGTGCAGTAGAACCAAAATCACTTTTATAGGATGTGATACAAGAGGACACTTCACAAAATTCTGTCCAGAGGTTTAAACACACACAAGGGATGACCAAATAGATAGCAAACACAATACTGGAAGACAACACGTCCTCAACAGCACAAAGAAAAGCAGGAGCCAGTAATGTTATCTGGACCGGATGAGTGTGTATTCAAGATTAGAAACATTAAGCATGATATAAAGACTTTTTTCCTTCAGAATTAGTCTTATCTGTGAGTGTGTTTGTATTGATTGTTTTCATTCTTTTTTATCTCCAGGATCATGAGCATGCCACGTTTGATGATATTTTGGGTATGTAGCTTCATGTGTGTGTGTGTTGTTTGTTGATGTGTGCTTGCTGGGTGCCGTGTACTTTTGTGTGTGTGTGTGTGTGTGTGTATGTGTGTTTGAGCACTTTACCCCTTGCCTGGTTATTTCATTATTTCCTTGTGGAATGATGGTGGGCTTTGTATTGGTTTTTGCACTTGCTTAAGAAATTGCTAGTGCAAAAATTTCACTAGCATTTTTCAGCATAAGAAACAAAACAACTGGATTCCTGAAAAATGACTCTAAATCAGAGAAGTGCTTATAAATAACAGAAATGTTTTACCACAGTGACTCTGTAAAATCTGTGGTGATCAACGTGTTTTGGAGTCTAAATTCATAAATAAACATTTTGTCTTCCTTTTAAATGCCAATATGCTATTTATAATGTTGGTTGTTTGTCCAGTTGTTTGTGCATGACCTTTATTTGTGCATGCAGTTCCACTGATGCCATTTTTTCAGAACCAATCCAATTCAATAGCAAAAATTCTGAGTATTAGCGAAAACCGATCCAATACCAGCCAAATTTCCATACCTCTGTGTGCTGACCTGATCATCATTCTTTTGTGTGTTAAACACAATCTGCTTAATATAGACAACTTCACTTTAAAGAAAAATAACAAATTAAAAAAGTATATCATCGTCATTTATTTAAAAAATACTATTATAAACAAGGTAAGCGGATCATTCAGAAGCAAAAGTTACTCTAGAAAAATCATGAGTGTACAATAATTTTATCAAATCTAATTAAGTTGTAAGTGTAAAAATATTATTTTGTGGGGAACAACTAAGAGTATGTGTAGGACTAAAACTAGTAAAATGTTACACATTCATGAAAAGCAAGTAAATCTATTCATATATAGATATATACTATAAAATTAAAAGGCATCACTTTTAAATGTATAGAACAGTGAAGAGACAGCAAACACAATTTTTTCATAGTGTTGTGATCTAAACAGACACCCGGCAGAAAGTAACATGATTTAGAAATAGCATTAAACTACAGCAAGATAATGCCCTTTTATGCAAAACCATTAATCTATATCCAAAGACCCTTCTGTCAAGCAGCTCCTGAAATTTGTAGATGACACTATCATCATTGGCTGCTTACAGACAGGAGGTTAAAGAGCTGGCTGTCTGGTGCAGTTTTAGCAACCTGGAGCTGAACACTCTCAAAACAGTGGAGATGATCGTGGACTTCAGGAGGAACCTGCTTATTCTTACTCCCCACCAATCACCAGCCTGAACAGCACTGTGGCAGCAGTGGAGTCATTCAGGTTCCTGTGCACCACCGTCTCTCAGGACCTGAACGTCACATAGACGTCATTGCTTTGTCAGCTGAGGAAGTTCAACCCGCCACAGGAGCTGCTGAATCAGTTCTACTCAGCCATTATTGAGTCCCTCCTGTGTACAATCCATAACTCATCAAAAGACTACAACGGAGAGTCAGGACTGCTGAAAGGATTATTGGTTCCCCCCTGCCCAACCTCCAAGATCTTTACTCCTCCAAAGTGAGGAAAATGGCTAAGAAAATCACTTTGGACCCCTCACACCCAGCCCACTCTCTCTTTCACCTGTTGCCCTCTGGTCGACACTACAAAGCACCGATCACAAAAACAGCCAAGCATTTTTTTTCTGCCTGAACAATTAAAACTTTCATAAATATACATTGTCCATTATAATGGACACATTTATACATCTGAAAATTGAACATTTGGAAACTTCAGAAACCGTACACATAACTGCATATTTATTTAAACAATCATAAAGATATTATACATTTTAGATATTTCTCTGTATTTTTACTTCTGTATTATATTGCTTTGTTTAATTTTCAGCTTTCTTATATTAGTGTTATTTCATCTCTACTGTGTAATCATGTATGTTTGCAGTATGTCTGTACTTTTTCTGCACTGGAAGCTCCTGTCGCCAAGACAAATTCCTTGTGTGCGTTAACAATAAACATAATTGTCAATGAAGCTCTTTGTGACTACTGATGTAATATAATAAAATGATGATGAAACTTAATATTTAGGATTTAAAAAGCTTGAAAACTGTATAATATAATGAAGGTGAGCTTCGATAAATATACAGGTTTTGCTTGCAAATCAAAAAAGCAACAATGCAAGAAAACGATGCTTACGTAAGTTTTTTTCTTCATGTCAATATAATTTAATATAATATAATATAATAAAGGTGATCCTTAGGGAATAAAATCTAATCATTTATGGGTTTTCGTGCAAACTAATAAACCAACAATATAAGATTAGGGTGTTGCATGATTTTTGGAAATGAACTAATTTTCTTCCTCACTTAAAGCTGCGGTAGGTAACTTTTGACGCTCTAGCGGTTAATAAACAGAACTGCTTGCGTCTTGCGGAAGAACATCGTAGACGGAACTACTTCTCTCTGTTTATGTCTATGAAGAATCACAAAGGTACTGGGTTACTCCGCCGCAGTATCCCCGAAGCAATCTAAAATAGTCCGAATATAAACACTTATTATAGGTGCACCCTAGTGATTCAGGACAAGCTAAAAACACGGTTTGGAAAATGGATTCATGGTGTACTCGCTTATTATATACATTTTACTACATTTTGAACACAAACAAAGTTACGAACCGCAGCTCTGATTGGTTGATTTCTTACCGGGAGCGGTCCGTGGCAATAGGACCACTGGGAGGAGCCAGAGGAGCTTGAACTTTTTCACAGATTATCTGTCTCATATTCTACTGTCAGGACATAATGACAGGTTTAACAAATATGTAAAAAATATATATTTACAAAAGTTACCTACTGCAGCTTTAAATATTGAATTAACTGTCAGATCCATGATTATAGACCCTTTCATGTAAAGTAAAATTAGGGTAATAGGCAAATAGGTTGCGATCATGCATATAATGGCACTCAATGTGACTAGCATTGTGTTTGTTTTGTGTGCAGAGGAGATTGAGAAGAGACTGACAGCCTACAGGAGGGGCTGTAAGATCTGGCGCATGTTGATCTTCTGTCAGGTGAGAGAAAAACAAAGCCAACAAATGCACAAGAAAATGAGACTGTAAGTGCACCAGAGCGAATCTGCGGTGTCTCAGTTTGATGATTTGGGTTTGATTTTGCATAATGGTTGTGTGTTCAGATGCACAATAATTCTCAGGTGTCTCTCTCTCTCTCTTCTCTCTCAGTTCAGAGGGCAGTGTTCTGGTCTTCTGTTTCTTTGAGTTTGATGTTATGTAAGGTCTCAAATGTGTAATTTTCTTTCTCAGGGCGGCCCGGGGCACCTGTACCTGCTGAAGAATAAAGTGGCCACTTTTGCCAAGGTCGAGAAAGAGGAAGACATGAGCCAGTGAGTAAGATCCATAGAAAAGCCTCGTCTTGATATCCCTTTAGTGTTTAATAAAAAGAGAACTATTATCTGAGTGATTCGCTCATGTGTTTGTGGTGTACTTGCAGGTTTTGGAAACGTCTGAGTCGGTTTATGAGCAAAGTGAATCCAGAGCCAAACCTCATCCACATCATGGGTTGCTACGTCCTGGGCAATCCGAATGGAGAGAAGGTATTTTAAGTTCTGAAACAGCAAGTCCACAGTATTTATGTAATGAGTTTCTGCATTATATTTAGAAATGATCCCTTTGGGGCATGCTGTGGCCATGTTCGGTTCTCATCTCTTTAGACACAGGCATGCATCTCTCAATTTCTCTATATAACAGATCTCTGTCTATCACCATCATGCCTGACAGCATTTTTTCCCCTGGTTATATAACTTAAAATAACCCTTTCCTGTCCAGTACTGAATCTTTCATAGATCTCAAGCTTCTATGTTTATGCCTCAGTGCTCTGTAACCATCTATTCATAGCAGTTTGTGGAAGTGTTCTTACTCTTTCCTGTCAAGTGCACTTTAGTTTCTGGAAATACTTCATATTATCTTATTTTAATGTAATGAATCCAAATTTGACTTCGGTGATTGTTCAGAAGTTGGTCAAAAATTACATTGAAGATTTGTGTAATATTTAAATAAAACAATTTAATAAAAAAAAAATTGTTACATAAAATAAATGTTAACTGAAATAAATCTCAAAATATCAATACATATTTTTTTAACTAAAATAATATAATCATTACAAATGTTTTTGAGCGACAAATTATATATATATATATATATATATATATATATATATATATATATATATATATATATATTATATATTTAAAAAAACATATATCTAAGCTAGTTGCCAAGGCATAACTTTACATTTCTTTTAGTTTAAGTACTGAAATACACAGTGTATATTTAATTAGCCTACCAAAAAATCTCATGCATTGCAATCCTTTAATTTTTTTTAATTTTGTGTGCTGCTGTGCGTCCCTGTGTTTAATAAGCAATGTGTACGCTCTTTAAATAAAATAGAAAAAATTGCGCCAGACTTTAGACCAGGTTTGAGCTGGTCTATGGCATAGTCTTTTTTCAGCTTCTTAAAATAGCATTGTGCTAGCAATGCGCCTGATCACACCTCTTTTTTAGAACTGTGCCTTGCGTTGCATTGCGCCGGGTGTATTATAGGGCCCTTAATGTATTTCCAAACCATTAAAAAAATCCCAAATTTCTGAAATGTATTGTAAATAAACTAGTAGCTGTGATCATCAACATCAAAATAAATCGGAGATTTCCTTGAGACTTGGATGCAAATCTCCATCTGTCCTTTAGGGTCGGCCTTGACTTTCAGCTCATTCCGTCTGTTTGGTAACAAGTGTTATATGACAGGAACCCCGAGATTACACCCCAGGGACACATTCATGCAGCCCCTGGAACCTAATGTACGAATGCGTTTCTATGGAGACGGGTTCAGCGTAAATCTCATTCGCTGTGTGTCATTGCCCAAGAGGCGCCCCCATTCCCGAGAACTGCGTTCGTTTGCATGCTTGTGATTGACACAAGGAGGATGACTGACTTGTGTGAGTTTGTGAACGCATGCTGGGTTATCTGCCGACAGAATTTGGCCTTCGCAAGTGAATATCAATGTACGTTTTTCTCAAAGGAGAGCTCTATGAATATTGCAGCATTTGTTTGTGAGGTCCCCCTTAGCGTTGTAGTCACGTTTCATCTTTATTCTCTTTGTAAGGCACTGGCGTCCCTCACAGGATGAGCAGGAAGAGAAAATCTGTGTGTGTGTAAATTCATCTTTAATCTCTGTCTGGGTTCTGAAGCCTCTCAGAGTGTTGCATGGATGTTAAGATCTTAACTGGGTTCCTTTGAAGCTTCTCGTTTGCCTTTCCAGTTGCCCGTGTGAGATTTATCCAGGGCCACAAACATGGAGGCTCCTGTTATCCCTAACTAACCTCCTTGAGTCAAAGAGCGAGTGAAGGAGAGAGTGAGAGAGCTGTGTTGTGGGAGAAAAAAAGCGGATTATTAATGTCTTGGCTTATCATGTGCCAACAGCTGTTCCAGAAACTGAAGAACCTGATGAGGCCTTATTCTGTCACGTTTGAGTCACCGCTGGAGCTCTCCGCTCAGGGTGAGACTGTCTGCGATAAAACAGCTGAAATGTGCTTATGCTCACACTCCTACACGCAAATAAAAACACATAAACAGACTCTTCCATGCATGATGTGAAATGTAGAAGTTGTTAATGGAGGAATACTGTAAGACATTCACTGCATGTTATGTAAAGGGATTCTTCACCCGAAAATGCGAATTCTGACCTTCACGTCAGTCCAGACTTGTACAGTTTAAATTTGTTCTGTTATTGTTTGTATACAAATAAAATAGCTTAGGTGAAAATTCAGCTTTGCCATCACTGGAATAAACTGCATTTGAAAATATATTCATATATTAATTTTAATTTATTCAAATTATAATAAATTATATTTTACTGCATTACTGTTTTTACTGTATGTTTTATCAAGTAAATACAGCATAAGGGACTTCTTTCAAAAACATTCTCACAAAACCTAAAACTTTTAAAGGTATGTGTACTGACACTGTGCATATTATTTAAGGAATTACATTTTGTCATTCAATCATGTTGTATCAAACCCATATGCGATGTTTGGAATGACATGAATGCGAGTATTATGACAGGTTTTCACTTTTTGGTTGAACTACGTCTTTAATGCTCACCTTTAATGGCATGCCCTTTATAGGAAACCATTTAAAGGAAGTTTAGAAGTCTTTCAACTGAACTTTACAACTCACCCCACCCATCTCTTTCTCTAAATCTTAATTGTCCCTCTTCATTCTGTCTTTATCTATATTGTCCCCCACTGCTTGCTGTTTTCCAATTACCGCCTGAGCAAATCTATATGGAAGTGTCTGTTCATCATAGAGAGACGTGCTCACATTGAATTCTATATCATGCATATATATCTTTCTCTGTTCCCCTATTTTTTTTTCAGGCAAAGAGATGATTGAGATGTACTTTGATTTCCGTCTGTTTCGACTTTGGAAAACACGGCAGCACTCAAAACTCCTGGACTACGAAGATCTCTTGTGACCCGTCGCGGGTCAGCGCGTAGCATTGTGTGCAGGACGTCCCACTGTAAAAGTCCGCTCCACCAGCTTTCATTTCGGAGCACAGGGGGAAGAGGAGTGGAGATGGACACAGCCACTTCGCTGCCATCGCTGCGCCTCGAGTATTGTTTATTTCAGCTCACCTCTGTGGACTTCGGCCACCTCAGAACGGTAACGCTCAACAAAACAAATGGTTCAAAACACAAGAGAAATCCGGATACGTGGTGTTTTTGTTCTCTAATGGAGAAAAGAGAAGCCGTCTCTCAGAACTGGTTGACAATCTGTTGACTGTTTTTGTTTTTAACTCACCAACGATTATCGCTCACTAGCCGAGACCGTTGTGCTTACAAAAGTGTCGCGCTGAAACATACCTACCAGAACACAAAAATGGTCATATATCAAATAACAACTAATATATCGGTATACACACAGGAGATACATCTCATGAGTATATAGAGTAGCTAAAGTCATGCAAATAATCTAAATGTCAGTGGTACACAATTTCATTTTTCAATGTTTATCGTCATGGTCTTTCTAATGAACTATTTTGAATAACTCAGGTTTTGGGATTTACAGAAATACTAATTACTTCCCTATCCCAATGTGTGGAAGTCATTTAGGTGGAAAGAATGTACATTCTGCCAACATACTTATATGTGATCATTTCAGAAGTTTAGGAATCATTTGTCACGTTTTGCTTTTGGCATAACTCATGTCTCCATATTATATGCCAGTAACAGTCCCTCAAATGTAAAACATACACTGTAGGCCCACACCCCAAAACACAATCATACAGTCCCTAAACTGAGAAATTGTGACTTCCAGGCATACTGTACAATAATAGAGACACTGACCTCAACAGTACTATAAGTACTACCATTCAAAAGTTTGGTGTCAGTAAAATAATAATAATAAAAAAACTTGTATTCAGCAAGGATGCATTAACTTGATCAAAAGTGTCAGCCATTTTTAATGTACTGTAGCAAAATGTATCTACTTCAAATAAATGATTTTCATTTAATCTTGCTGTTTGTCAAAGAATTTTTGTACAAAAAAAAAAAAAAAAAAATTCAGCACGACTGTTTCAAACATTGCTAACAATAAGAAATGTTTCTTGGGCACCAAATCAGCATATCAGAATGATTTCTGAAGATCATGTGACACTGAAGTCCGAAGTAATGACTGCTGAAAATTCAGCTTTGCATCACAGGAGCAAATTACATTTTAATATATATTCAAATAGAAAAAAACACTTATTTTAAATAATATTTTACAATATTCCTCTTTAGCATTTTTGATCAAATCAATGCAGTCTTGGTGACCATAAATCGAACCTTTACCCAAACCTTTGAATGCTAGTGTTTGTACTGTATACTAAAAAATATGACATCAATAGCTTCTGGCATTCACAAATAAGGCTGGATTCCTTTCATAACAATTGTGAATCATGCTTGGCTCCACATGAACCCTTTTTCTTGATGCGTGTTTGTTTTCATGATTTCAGAAGCCAGTTTCTCCCTAACCAAATGGTTTTGGGTTCACACCATCAGCTTTAGTGTGAAAACCGCCGTTTTTCATACTTCTCTCTATTTAGTCTAAAGTCGTTGGTGTTGGGGGGTCGTGAACAGGCATTATTCTGAAGGTCACTGTGGCCTTATGGGGCAGGATGTTATTTGATGGCCGTACATGGATAATAGAACCATTTAGACCTTTTTATGGCAGCTTGCAGGTGTAAACTCTATGCATTCTTCTTCTTCCATTAGTAGCTTTCAAAGGTTTGGAGTTGTTTTTCATGTGTATCTTTATGAATGTTCTAATGTACTCTGCTAATAAGCCATACCCTCTTACAGCAAGCTGCTTAGACTGATGGCTCTTTGATGTGGATGGCTTCAGGCACTCATGAAGAACTTCCATTTTTTTAATGTATCCACAATGCAAATTGGCCACTCCTTTGGTGTTGTTCAGGCAATCTTTAACTTAACTGATAGACAGAATGAGGTCTTGCCCCATGGAAATAAGTAAAGCCGCAAGTATGCTGCGCCAAGCCATCTTAGATATGAGAGGGAGAGGAAAGGGATTCCAACTACATTCTAAGAAAATAATAGCTACGTACCTTGCTAAGATGGGAATCATCTGGAATGCATTACATTCGATTTAGATATGATTTAAAGGTGTTTTTTACCTTATCCCTTATACAATTTAATATGGATATGTAGCACAACATAAGATTTATTTCCTAGAAAAGTATAAATACTGTGTTTCAACCAATGGCGCGAGTTGGGGGTGGGATTAATCTGTTCATTCAAAAGGGTTGTTGATGGGGTGTAACAATACACTCGTCTCATGGTTTGATTCGATGCAAAATGCACTATATTTCCTCAAAATAAGGTACTCTCACGATGCAAACAGAGCCAAAATTAGTTAAATAGAGAGTTCACCCGAATGGCAAATTCTGTCATATGTGACCCTGGACCACAAAATCAGTCATAAATTGCATGAGTATATTTGTAGTAGTAGTCAACAATACATTGTATGGGTCAAAATGATTGATTTTTCATTTTATGCCAAAAAAAAAAAAAAAAAAACACATTAGTATATTAAGTAAAAATCATGTTCCATCTTCCTTAATATTTAGATTTATTTGTAAAAAAGAAAAAGAAAAAAAAAAAAAGATTTTATCTCTGACAAATATTTTCCAGTCCTAACAAAACATGCATCAATGGAAATGTTCCAGGGTCACATATTTACTCACCCTCCACTTGTTCTAAACCTCTATGAATTTCTTGCAGCTGTTGGAGACATAAGATATTTTGAAGAATGTGGTTAACAAAACAGTTGATGGTAGCCATTGACTTCCATATATGGAGGGAAAAAAAAAACTATAGAAATCAATGGCTACCGACAACTGTTTGGTTACCCACATTGTTCAAAATATCTAAGTATATCGAAATATACACACAATACATATTGTCGCTATCCACGATACAATTTATTGCATTTCTGTATTATGATATATTATGACGCAATGTATTGTTACACCCCTAGTTGACGACATACCTTTGGTCATATATACATCTTTAATCACAAATGATGCAAAAAAAATGTTTTAGCGTACACATACTACCAAGATATGTTAGAAATTCATGCACTCATTTTAAAGGTACAAAAACTGTTCCAATTTGGAAGACATTCACAAAAGCTAGTGAAGAAAAGCTTTTAATAGTCTGCGGAGTTCGACTTAGAGTGTGTTCGGATATAGAATACAGTAGGGTTCTGTTGTCATACTGCTGTCTCTCTGGTCTAGTTGACACACCACTTCCCCTAAAGGCCTGCACCCCGACCAGAGAATAGGTCGCAAATGAATTGGACCTGATCCTTTAGCAATTCCAGTCATTATGGGGCCATCTGTGACTCACAGCAGGCATCAGAGAGCCTGGCATGTCATAGAGAAAGCGAGAGAATCTGCCATACTACAGACAACAACATCACACTAGCGGGAACATTTAGTGAATGTTATCTCGGGACGTCTAGTATGAACAGAATGCATCAAATAGAGGGCAGTCGTGTCACTCATCTCACTTATTACAACTGTTCTGTACAAATGGTTGCACATTTATTCATTTACTTTTAATGAATAGTGTTTCAAAGCTGTTTTGTTTATGTAGCAATATACAGTATGTGACTCCTCTATGATGTAAATGGTAATGTTTTGAGATTTTTTTACTTATTTATTACATTTATTATTTATTTATGATATTTATTATGTAGTTGTGCTGGACAGAAATGACTGATTGTGCAAAGCATTATTTTTTTTAGTTACTGAGGAATCTTGATTCTTCTACACACAAAGCTTTGGCAATGTCTGAGGAGTCCACTTTTTAAATTAATGTTATCTTATTAGCTTCAAAAAATATCTCCTAGTAACACTTTACAATAAGAGTCAATTTGTCATCATTAGGTGCAATAAACAACATGTTTTTATTAATCACTGTTATTGTTATATTATTTATAGACTTTTATAGTTATAGTTTTTTAATATATTTTTAATTGGGTTTATTTTTATTTCAGTTTTAGCAATTTTATTTTATTTAAATTGTATATTATCCAATTATCCAAAAAAAATTTTTTTAATAGGTTGTTAACAATGTCGACTATTTTATTAATATATCTTAATTTTATTCATTTGAATAGAAATATATTATTGTTCACTGTTACTTCATCATACTATAAATGAATCATGTATAAATAATGCTATTGTATAATGATGTTAGTTTATACCACCTGAAATGAAAATATAGTTAAATATGTTTGAATAAGTAAAAAAAAAACATTAACTTTGATTAATAAATGCAGTGCGTATTGTTTATGAAACCCTTTACATTAACTACAGTCATGTTAACAAATTGAACCTTATTGTAAAGTCATACCAATCTCATTTTATGCAAGATGTAAACAGAGATGGTTTATAGAAGGCTGACAAGTTCAGTTCCTGCCTAAATATCATGTATAAGCCAATCCCTAACCCCTAATCAAAAAGATTTGGTGGTAGAGGTTGACTCTAAACCAGCTAGTCAACAGAATGTGCATATGTTAAAATTGGCATTGCTTATTAACATAGTTTGATGTCACTCTACGTAGCCTCAGCTTTTGCTGTGTTTGGTCATTTAATGTATTCCTATTGTTGTTGGGCCTAAACTAATTATGTGTAAAAATGTATTAAACGAGCGGTGCTGTAATTTTTTTAGACAAAAGATTTATTTATTCAAACATATAAGGTATTTTTATGAGACTTTATGGACAACAGTATGTCGGTATTTGTTTTTATTCACAATTTTAGTAGCCTTTATTAGGCATTACGGTCAAGAAAGTCTATAATATCTGGAGACAGCTGTCTGTAAGCATTTCCATTCATCGCAACTGTACTTCCTAAAAGTATGTGACACTAAAATATAAAATTTTTGCTCATAGTTAGGTCTGCATCATGAGAAAAAGTTGATTCCTTGCTTCCAGTGAGAGTACAAGGAAAAATATTAGAGGTAGTATATACAGTATTATTTTATATCTAATGCATAGAAGCTTTTTTCAATGTATGTGTATATATATATATATATATATATATATATATATACTGTATATATATAATTGAGATATAAATGCAAAGTTGTGGTATCTAAACTCAAAATATAAAAATTTTCTAAGATATAATGAATTGTGAAATGTAAACTTGTAATTACAAGTAAGAAAAGTCCAAATTCTGAGTTAATATCTCAAAATTTGGTGAATTCTGAGAAAAGGTCTTGTTTTATTTAATGGCAAACAGGGCTTTCATATATGTGACCCTGGACCACAAAACCAGTCTTGAGTTGCTGGGGTTTATTTGTAGCAATAGCCAAAAAAAAATTAAATATGGGTCAAAATTATCGGCATTTCTTTTATGCCAAAAAACATTAGTATATTAAGTAAAGATCATGTTCCATGAAGATATTTTGTAAATTTCCTACCGTAAATATATCAAAATTTAATTTTTGATTAGTAATATGCATTGCTAAGAATTCATTTGGACAACTTCAAAGGTGATTTTCTCAGTATACATTTTTTTTTTTTTGCACCCTCAGATTCCAGATTTTCAGCCAAATATTGTCCGATAGTAATAAACCATACATCAATTAAAAGTTTATTTGTTCAGCTTTCAGGTGATGTATAAATCTCAATTTCGAAAAAATTTACACTTAAGTCTGGTTTCGTCGTCCATGGTCACATATTTCAACTCTTGCTGATCAAGCACTACACTTAATGCATTTAAATGGTTCTCTGGTCAGTTATATACCGAATAAATTTCTAACAAAGGTGCTGTTACAGGCCGGCCTTTCAGTTCACTCGAAATGCCCTTGAGTAGCAGAAATTCTCCTTAAACTTTAGTCTGCTCTCATGTTTTCTCTCTCTTTCTGCCCATCTCACAGCGTCCCGGTCATGTGTGTGGGGAAATTAGCAGGAGCACAGGTGTGCCAGAGCTCATTAGCTTTATAAGAGACTTGATAGATGGTTTGGTTTTCAGAACATTACACTCCAACCCTCTTCACATCATATGAGATTGTGTTTTATAATTGAAGACTATGAATATTCAACAAAAACACATGCTTTTTGTCTATTATTCTGTGCCACTTGAGAGCTGGAGTGTGTGTACCATCAAGGATAATACATTTTTTTGTCGTTTCCATGAATAATGATGACGTTATTGTTTTTGTTTTGTTTTTCAAGATAGGTATTGTAGATAAGAATTACATAACAGATATACCTGGTGTTGATTATGATCACTGAAATATCTACATCTGAAGATTTGTGTCTTGTGCATTTCATGGTGTAACTCAATCATTGTGCTGGAGATTTAACTCGTGTGGCAATGTATGCAGTTGCTGGATATTCCAACATGCTGGCACTGAGCGGGTGCAAAGTGTTTCTAATGCTTTTCTTTTCTAATAAAATATTGTTTCAATCATGCTTTGTGAGCCCTTTCTTCTGTTCCTCTACTGTTTCCTTCATGAATGCTATTCTTATCATTCTCTACCTCTTTTTCTTACCCGTTTAATTTGTCCATCTGTGCCTTTATAGAAAATCTTGCAAAATTTGATACATACAAACTGAAATTTAAATTATTATTTAATGAAAATCCTGACCTTGGCCATTGATGAAACTTTGATATGTGAAAACTGTAATTGTTAAAAGATAACATTAAGTATTAAAAGAGGATGCTAATTTCAATGCAATATAATTTCAGTATATTTATTATTTATTAGTCTTATTTATCAGTATATTTATTAGGCACCACATTCAGTGGAGTCTCCATTGTATTGTCATTATGACATCATTTTTGCATCACAAAAAGAAAGTCATCAAAATGTTATATGATATTACAAATGTTTATTGTAATTTTATTATATAATTAAATGGATAGTGTACCCAAAAATTTTCTTTACCTTAATTTTTCATCATTAGTTTTCCACTAAACAGAGCTATACAATATTTGTCATGGTCCATACTTGAAGTCTGTAATAAAGTCATATCAGTTTAACAGCAAGTTTTGATTAAATATTAGAAAAAAAAATATTATTTGTGTAGTGTAAAATGTTTTAATTTCATGTCCATTTTAATGTTGATATTCGATTTAATATTGATCTGCATATTTTTCTCCTGATCATCCGAATCAGTAAAGAAATATGCTTGACAAAGTTCATTTATTTCAGTAATTCAACTCAAATTGTGAAACTCGTGTATTAAATAAATTCAGTGCACACAGACTGAAGTAGTTTAAGTGTTTGGTTCTTTCAATTGTGATGATTTTGGCTCATATTTAACAAAAACACACCAATTCACTATCTCAGTAAATTAGAATATAGTGGCATGCCAATCAGCTAATCGACTCAAAACACCTGCAAAGGTTTCCTGAACCTTCAAAAAGGTCTCTCAGTTTGGTTCACTAAGCTACACAATCATGGGAAAGACTGCTGATCCGACAGTTGTTCAGAAGACAATCATTGACACCCTTCACAAGGAGGGTAAGCCACAAACATTCATTTCCAAAGAAGCTGGCTGTTCACAGAGTGCTGTATCCACACATGTTAACAGAAAGTTGAGTAGAAGGAAAAATTGTGGAAGAAAAAGATGCACAACCAACCGAGAGTACCGCAGCCTTATGAGGAGTGTCAAGCAAAATCGATTCAAGAATTTGAGTGAACTTCACAAGGACTGGACTGAGGCTGGGGTTAAGGCATCCAGACGAGTCAAGGAATCTGGCTAAAGTTGTCATATTCCTCTTGTTAAGCCATTCCTGAACCACAGACAATTTCAGAGGCGTCTTACCTGGGCTAAGGAAAAGAAGAACTGGACTGTTGCCAAGTGGTCCAAAGTCCTCTTTTCAGATGAGAACAAGTTTTGTATTTCATTTGAATTTAGTATTTCATCCCACCTCAGCAGTGCCACAAACTGATCACCTCCATGCCACACCGAATTGAGGCAGTAATTAAAGCAAAAGGAGCCCCTACCAAGTATTTAGTACATGTACAGTAAATGAACATACTTTTCAGAAGGCCAACAATTCACTAAAAATGTGTATATATATATATATATATATATATATATATATATATATATATATATATATATATTGGTCTTATGAATTATTCTTATTTGTTGAGATAGTGAATTGGTGGGTTTTTGTTAAATGTGCCAAAATCATCATAATTGAAAGAACCAAAGACTTAAACTACTTCAGTCTGTGTGCAACTGAATTTATTTAATACACAAGTTTCACAGTTTGAGTTGAATTGCTGAAATAAATGAACTTTTCCACGTCATTCTAATTTATTGAGATGCACCTGTATACTGTTTGCCTGTTCACTTTTACAGGGAGCAGACCGCAAGCGGTTTGAATCAGTGAACTCGCCTCTCTCCCTCTTTATTCATTTATTCATTCTCCAAAATGAGCACCTGTGGTTTAACTTACGTCAAAAACCCGATGAAATATTTGTTTTGGGGGGATTATGTAATAAGCCTTTTGCATAATAGACTCATTATTTCTAATGAGCCTTGACTCAGAAGTGTTATATTAAGCATTAAAAAAAGAAGCAGCGATATTAATTAGGTTCTCATAGCTCATAAATATTTATATATGTCCACAACTTAAGAATGTTATCTTATGTTTAAAATTTGTTTAACAGAATATATATATATGGTCAGTCCAGTACAGCACTTGCATAGTATTCCAGATTTTTATTTTTAATTAATTAATTTATTTATCTTTTTTGGGGGAGTGGGGGAGGGGGTAATTGGTGAATTTAGCCTTGAACCTAGAACATTTTGCAAAGGATATTGGCTAAATAAGTCAACACAAAAACAAAAAGGCCTAAATTCAAGCATGTGTCAGCAATAAAAATTATGTCGTTGTCACGTCTCATATTTTGTAATTGTATACTTTAAGTTATTAATGGCAATTTCTTTATACTTATTCATTACTGCACAATATGACAGAGTAATGGTGACCGCCATGTCCTACTTGCTCGATCTCCAAGTGGGATTCGAACCAGGATAGCCGGGCATGGGAGGCGGACGCACCAACAAGGCTAAAGATTGCAGTCTATAGTGTCAGTGTCAGATCTCTTGAGATCTCTTGAGATCAAGGAAGTTGGGTTTACCTGCACAGCATTTACCAGCTGGCCTCCATTCCACTCACCCCCTAAACCTCACTCCCATCCGGGTCACGGCACCAATGTAACCCCCCGGGTCCTATACTCACACCGGCTCCAAGCACTCACCAGCTGGCCCCCGTACACAACACACACAGGGCTGGTTTGATATTTCAGTGTTAAGTTTTACTTTTAAATATACATTGTGTGGCATTTTCCTAAAAACAAATAAATAAACAAACATAGCCTCAGAAATATTCCTTGAAGTAAACTGTGACAACTAGCCAAGGCCTAAAAATTGTGTGGACAGGCTGGCGCTTATGTGAAAGCACATAATGAAGCCTTGAGAATGATGCAGTGAAAAGACTGGCCTTGTGCAGAGAACATCAATCCAAACAGCCATATGCCAGGAAACCTTCAGCTGTGACAGTAGCTGCAATATGTTTTCTCCTCCATCATCCACTGACCGAGATGAAAGAGATTGTCCTGTATCTATCATTTTCTCTTATATAGGTCTTAGAGCTGCTTTGGTCATCATCTGGTCATCTGACTGAAGGCTCGACTGTAACGCCACCCAGAGGATAGGGTGAGTATGACACTTCACTCATTCTGAGAAAATTTTTTACAGAACTTTACCTGCCTTGTTTTAACAAAATTAGACAAGAAAGAAAGAAATAATGAAACCATTTATGGTAAAGGTCTTATACTATAGACCTTAGTCAGCTTAGGTGACATAGACCTTTTGTTTTTTAAACAGTTTTATGATTGAAAATATTAGTTGTGACAAATTATTTTTAAAACACAAGGGGAAATAATCTCTAAAAACAAAGTTAGAAAACCAAGCCTCGCACCTGCAGTTGTAGAGTGACGATAATTCTTCATATGGCATTTGGAGATGTTTGCTGCTGCACCTGTTCTCTGAGTAAATTAAACATGGCGTTTGGATACAAAGTTCCCCTGGAATCAGCAAATCTTGTGTGCTGACTCAAGGATCTGATCTCTACATGTGCCGCTGGGTTCAACCCTCATATGAGCCTATGAACAACAGCTTTTAATGTCACTTTTTTGGCGAGCCTATGATGCCTGTTCCCCCAACCGTAACATTTTCTAAAAGCTCTTAGTTTAGCATTGTTTCATATATACCAACATTACCTGCATCAGCAGGCCATGCAAGATAACGAACACGGCTGCATCAACAAAATAATGACAAGTTCAATCATGAAGTGTGCACAGTAAATTCCACAGTGAACATTGTTGTGTATAATTTTAGCCGCTGCTTCAGTTGTACAGTTTTAGACGTTTCACTTTTCTATGCATTGATAATCTGTAACATAAGGCCATTACTCTTTCTCCCTGAAACATGCTGACTGAAGTGAATGAAGTGATTTCCCTCTCGATTTCAACTCTTAAACACCACTTTCTTTACCCCGAGCAACTCATACTTTGATTTGCACATTGCTTAGGAAGGCCGACCTGCAAGTATATTTGCTTTGATTCTCCAACATTGACTTCCATATTTCTTTTGGGGACCAACAACTATTTGGTTACCCGCATTCTTCAAAACATCTTTTTATGCTCAACAGAAACCAGAAATTCATACTGGTTTGGAACAACTTGAGGGTGAATAAATTATGACAGAACTATCCCTTTATGAATGAGTGCCATTGTTTTGAGCAAAAATCTTGAGGCAGGAAGCATGTCTGCTAACAACATATTTTGGTAAATTATTATTATTTTGTTAGGTCCATTCTTGCTATTCTCTAGGCCTACTACTCTATACTTCATTCTTTTCTCTGTGTTGAGGACTCTTTTATATAGGGGACTATTTAGATGTATGAATGCAACAAGCAATTCAGTTCACTTCACATATGCCGTTTTTACTCTCTTGCTTGTGACTCTACTGTTATCTGCACTCAGTTTACCCCAGAAAACTGCTGACAGGTCACATCTAAGGTTTATTTATAGTATCAAAATGTAAAAGCACACTCATATTAATTCTACTGGACAGTAAAACAATAGTTGTACTCTATAACTTTAATAAAAACATAAATACATAGATTAAATACCTCATGGGTTTTCAGACTTGTTTCTAGTGCACAGTTTAGCTCCAACCCTGAACCAGCTAATAACAATTTTGCTAATAGAGCTTTGCAGAGATGCATTTTTATAGGCCAACTGGAAAGTTAGCATCACTGTGGTTCACTCAACAACAAAAAAAAAAAAACAAAAAAAAAAACTTTTTTCTTTTTTTTTGGCTTTTGGATTATTGCAGGAAAATGCAATAATTATATTAATTATACGATAAAATGTATATTATATTTATCCTTCATCATGATAATCTTCACAAATTAACACAACTAGGTCTCCCCAACATTTTTTACAATATTGTCTTTCTAATACTTTATTGATTAATAGGAATGCTTGATAATCAGAGACAGATGTGTTGGAACAGGAATTGATTTGCTAAATTCATGCATTTTTTCTTTTTACACTTGGGCTCATTTTTATCAGTATAATAGTTGTTTATGTTATTATGTCTTGGGAAGTGTGCTTAGGATGTGTTTCAGCGAATCACTTGAATGACACCCTTGTACTGAGACACATGGATTGCATTTCCCCCATAAAGAGGCCTGCATCGATATATTTGCCAGGTTCAGTTACACCAGAGTCATTTACCACCGCCATAGGAACATATTTCCCATCAGAAATGACACCCACTTACCATCACCCACATGCATTCCCTTGCAGGAAGCCCTGTCGTGCATTCCTCTGGCTGTAAATGTTTGTCACAAATCATACGTGCCGTTTACCTCCAAGTGCTCTCGTTTCACATGGCTGGTGGCTTCCAAATGGATTTTTTTTTTTTTCATTTTCCATGATCATAAATGAACATCACCAGTGCCATGTCTCTTACAGGACTGGAGCGGTGGAGAGCGAACTTTCGAGCACACAGCATTGTCAGAACAGTAAATCCATGGCCTCCGTCACCTCAATTACAGAGGAGAACACGGCAGTAATGCAGACACCCACATGAGAGAAAGCAAGCAAGACCCTTGAACTGTCCCTGAATACCAATGACAAAAATAAGCACCGCTCCATTCACACACAGTAGGACACAAATCAGACTTGTTTTCCTCATGCCCAGGTTTATCACTTATCATATCGAGTTACTGTCATGATTTAAATAGAGCTTTTTATTTAATCCAAAGGTGTTTAATAAGGTCATACTGATTTTTGATGGATGTTGCTTAACTGTTTTCATAAATGTCAAAAACCTGAAAACTAATCAATATGCTTTTATTGGTGCAACTAATAAACTAGAAATATACATATTTGAATGTAACCAAGCACCATATACACAAATAGAGTCAGGAATAATACAAACAGTTCAATTAGAGTCCGTAAACAAAATAGATTCTAGTTTAGAAACGCTAGTTTAAACATCTGAGAAAGGACTATACAAACATATGTACAAGACCCAACAAATATGAGAATATTCACATAATTAAAACCCCAGTGTGACCTGAGAAAACAGTGATTCCACAGCCCTTACTGTAGTACATTAACAAACAGCTCTGTACTGTTATTTTAGCTTTTATAGCTAAACAAACTGAATTTTTATTCAGTAATACACTATGTGTTTGTGCGTAAACTGTTTTAAAATTGATCTCCATGCATATTCTACAACCGTATTTCGGAGAAATGTAATTGGATATTGCTGTGGGTGCGGGGGACTGGTTAAGCATGTCTTTTGTTTTTGTTTATTTGTGTGTTCATATTTCGTACGTATGTTCTGTTTATGTTGTAACATGTTTTTGTATTTATAGAACCCCCTTGAAAATGAGATATTACATCTTAAGGGGCTATACATTCAATAAGCTCAAATATTTTAGAACTCATGGATGGATGTTAACAGTGGGAAAAATGGGTGACACGGCAAGCACAAGAGGGCATAAATAGGTGACATTTCACAGTGCATGTCAAATAAGCAAGTGTGCAATTATATGGTAAATTTGGTAACTTAATTTCTCTGGTCTGGTTTGTTCCAGGTTTGTACAAACCTCTGCTGTAAATAATTTTTTAAGTCATTTCATATACAAACAAAAGTAAACACATATACTTTAGAAATGGTTCATAGAGAATTTGGTCTTTCAAAAATTTGGTCCCTAAAGAATATTACTTTAATCTATCTGAAATAAAAAATAGATAAAATTCAGCCTCTCAAATGTCAGTGTCGCACGCTGCAGGGAAAGCTCAAGAACTGGTTATTGAGCGGACATTCAGTTGAGTGATTTTGTCCTCAATCACCAGACATTCCCCTCTATATTCTCCTCTTTGGAGAACAGAGTGCTAGTCACGGTCCACTGCTGCAGGCTCTTATCTAGCACAGTCCCTTAAATCCTTCAGTCCAGCGGTTTGTTAGGAGGTATTTGTGGAGATCACCCAGTGGTTATGATGTTGTCTGGTGGCTCTAGGGTCTCAGCGATGTCCTCTAGCTCATCCAGGAGATCAGAGAAGGAAGGCCTTCGGAATGCATCCATCTTATAGAAAGAGAAACACATGATAAGCTTTGCTGTTTCACTGAATCTGTTGTTTATATATAACACATTATGAATGCTGAAGGTGAAATCTCTCACTTGACAAGTGTAAGTTCTATTCAAAGTCACACCATAATAAACCTGACCCTCGAGTCGCTACTTCATACCTGACAACAGCTGGCGGAGAGTTCCAGAACCCGCTCTGGGCAGCCCTGCACCAGCTCTCTGAACGATTCCACATCCAGCCCATAGTCCTGTCAACAGATCACACACTGAGGTCAATTCAACTTTTACTCTTTTCTTTAAAAGAACGTGGAAATGTTGCATACTAAAAGATTTGGAATTGTCAGCATTCAGTGGCTATCGCAGAATTTAAAATGCATTCTGCATATCATCAAATGAGCTCAAAGTAAACTTTACAAATTGCCTCTCTTAAAAAACCAATATGAAAACACACTACATTTTTACACACACTCTTCAGAGGGGTCAGAGACAAACAAACTGTATTTCACTAGGAAAGTGTAGGACAAACTTAACCAAAAAAATGCATTACAACGAAAAAAAATATAGATATTGTTTGTTTCACTAGAAATAGTATTATATTATCTTAATAAACTATGATTAAACAATCTAAGAAAAACCTATACTTCTCCAGGAAATTGTAAGAAACACTTTGCGAATAACTTGAAACAAACTATATATCACTTAAAAAGTACAGACAAACCTTACAGACAAACTATATTGCAGTTATGATGGTCGAAGCAAACTTTACTAACTGAATCAAATAAATGCAGCCTTTATGAGCATAAGAAACTTCTTTCAAAAACATTGAAAAACAACGTTTGACTGGTAGCGTATACGACAACCTATATAAGTGAACAACTACGTTGAAAATGTAGATCGACCAGAAAATCATTATCCTTGATGTGTCTTAAGATGAATAAATCCATAGTAAAGAATGGTCCGTGAGATGGTTCCCTTGACCTAGATCAGCTCTATCTGTTCTCTCCTCTCCTGTCCATCAGCATTAATGAAGCATAAATGACCGCACTGCTGTACACGAGGGCACAATCACTCTGTCTGACCTTACTTTCATCCCCAATGCTGTGAAGAGACCCATATTAATTCACACGACTTAACACGTCTCTCTTAAGGGTTGTATGGTAATCATCCCAGAGCACATGCATCTGCTAAATTATGAATCATCTGTGTAACGATTTAATGTAAATGAACTAATGGTATTCATTTGCCTATGCTGAATAAAAAAGGAAACAGCTTTTACTCACAAATAGTTAGTAAATTTTACAATTAATTACAAAATAAATTTCAAATGGAACTGAATTGTGAAAATTAAAATAGAAAGACTGAAATGGCATTTATTGTAAAACATACGCTAATAATCGGTTTTATTTACAGCTTTGAACAATCTTTGAGGGGATCCATGCTTAGAATCCAAACAACTGTCTCCAAATTTTTTTTTTTATTACATTTAAATTAAATGTAAAAGTTAAATTAAATTTATGCATTTAGCAGACGCTTTTATCCAAAGCGACTTACAGTGCATTTAAAATAAATAATCTTAATATAGATGAAATAATATTAAAATATTTTTTCATCATGTAAAAATATATCTCTGCCCTTGTAAAAGCATTCATATATTTTTAATGCATCAAAAACATGATTTATATGTTTTAGTGTGTAAAATGTATTTTAAGCTATTTAGTCATAAATTATTTGTATATTACGAGGAATCACTTAATTTTATTTTTTACATGAAAGCAACATTGTAGGACATTAATGTATATGAATATAGTTGAATTTTTCCATTATCCATAATTAAAGTATTCACTTAACATTTAAGTAAACTTTAAGAAAAACATTAATAGCAATGTAATTTGACCAACTAATTTATAAAGCAAAAAAAAAAAAATGGTTCAATAGCATTTTTTTTTTGTTTTATGTTCTGATCACAACAAATCATAACATATATTTAAACAAGGAGAGACTGAAGGACTGTCTTTGTGTGTTCACCTGTGTCCTGGGCAGCACTTCTGGGTCTGCAGGGATTCTCGCTAATATCTCACACAACATGATCCCAAAAGAGAAGACATCAACCTATGATTAAACAGGAGAATACAGCCAGTCAGCAAAGGTTCAGTTCAGTCTCTAATCACAACAGCACCGGCACCGCCTCTCTCTTTATCCCCGACAGTGAGGCAGAGACATAACTCATTAGAAATAACTTTCCAAATCTCTACCTCAGCCCCGACCTATTAAGGATTGCATCAAATCTGAAGGTTAATTTGGATTAATGTGAAACCAATTTTGTAAATCGATACTAATTTAATTTTCAAGAAAAAGACTATTAAACCATAAAAGTTCCACTTCTGTTGTCAGCTTTACTTGACAAGCATTTTGTTCAGTCAATGAGTAAACGTCCCAGTCTACACTTCCGTTTTAAGTCATACGTCACATTTTCATTGGTACAGCATTCTGTTCTCAGTACCTTGCGGTCGTACGGCTCTCCTCGAAGCATTTCAGGGGCCATCCAGAAGGGCGACCCCACCAGAGACAACTTCCTGTCGGGACCTTTTGCCGGCAGATCCCCCACTTCTCTAGCCAGCCCGAAGTCAGTGACCACAGCCTCCCTGCCACGCGAGGTCACGCGGATCAGGCAGTTCTGCATTGACAAAAACAAGATTCCACATGTCATATGCTGCATGACAGAAGACTTTATCTCATATCTTTCATTGCGGTATGAGGAAAGAAAGCAAATGAAAATAAGCAAAGCACAAAAGTATAAGGAAGATTTTTTTCACCATCTCGGATTACCAAAATGAAAGAGTCTTATGAGGGAGACCAATACTTTTTCCAAACAGAACTACAAAGCGTGCCACAAGATGGCAGCATTGCTCTATAGGAAGATTGAGCAGTGAGAAATTGTTTTTAACTCTGCTTCTCTATTACAAAATCCCCTAGAGCCTCCAGAAAAACCCAGTCATTACCAGATCTTGTAATTATTAAAATCTGGTGTGTCATGGGCGGTTTGTCATCAGCACGTGACTCCAAAGCTGTGGAGTTACTTAAGCTTTATAGTTCCTGTTTTCCTCTAATTTAAACAGAAAGGTATGGATCTAACATAAGATTGGGCTAATAATATATAATAGTATGCAATCAGTATAATTATAAACACATTTTAAATGATAGTAATAAGAATAAAAATCGATCATTATTACACAATGTAACAAAAAAAAAATTCATTAAAATTTTCTTTTGTAATCTGGTGGTGCTAAACATTATTGCACTATTTATTTCAATTCAATAAGTCAATTTAAGAACTTCTATCATTAATTATGAAACATTACATATATTACATATACATTACAGATAAGTGTTTGCATGTTTTTTTTAAAGATATTTTGCTTTTGCAAGGATGGGAATATCCTAGATATTTCCGTAACATTCTGTAATCGTTCAGTCAATGAATCAGTAACATTAATCAGTGAAATGCACAAATTGATTAATCTGCTGCTGAAGGGTAAGAGTCAACTTTCTGACTTCAACTTAAAGCACACACAGTAATCTTTCACTACAGAGTTGTGAATGTGCAGTGAGTGTGGTACCACGCTCTGAGGTTTCATGCGTGGCAGTAACAGTACCCATGTGTTTTAAATACACCCACTGACATAAGGCAGCTATACAACCACACATAACCTCTGGCATGGAAACCTGAACCTGCCGTGTTATGCAAGCAGAACAAGTCATGTTTTACCTCCACACTGTGTAATGACATGTAAACTATATAGTAGCAATTTTCGTGCTATGGACTTGTTCAGGTGTATTATTACTTTTCTAAGTGATGTACATTCCTTGCCTGGTGGATGGTGGATATAAAACATAAAACCATTTAAAAATAGCAAGTTATGTCCATTTAAGTGAAACCGTTTGAGCAGGGCGAGAGGATAAAAGCTTGAAAGTGACAGGAGTCAGCGGGTCATTTCTTATGTGAGCGAGTAAACAGGAAACGAAAAAAGGTAAGCGGGTGAAAGCAGCAGCAGTCTGGAGTTTATGGAATGGTGAATGCTGAATGATTAGCATAATAAAGGTCTGACCTCCCCATCTCTGTTCAACACACAGGCCTGTGCTCACTGCACACTGCAGCCTGGCAACTGCCACAGTTAAACCTGTCAGGAACAGGACTGTTTGTCTCTGCTAACAACTTAATAAGGGTGCAGGTTTGCTTTTCAAATTCCTAAAAAAAAACTAAATTCTTGTCTTTTAGTCATTTCACTAATAATGCAACGATATGAGTGAGGGTCTCATATACACTACTGTTCAAAAGTGTGGGGACAGAAAGTGTTTAATACTTTTATGTACCATGGATGCACTAAACTGGTTAAAAGTGACATAAAAAAAAAATTCAAACGAATCTGTTCTTTTGAACTTTCGATTCGTCATGCTGAAACAAATATATCATGGTTTCCACAACAACAGTATTAATTAAGCTCTGAAAACAAAGCACATTTTCAAATAGGCATCTCTTTTTTTTAACAAGGTGCACATTGGAAGTCTAAACAATTGCATTCTCACCTAAAAAAAAAAAAAAAAACCTTTTAAAACTACATTTGAAAACACAAAAACAATATTATCCATAAAATTAGTGGATTTGAGCATCTGCCATGAAACTCGCTCTGAGAAATACTGCAAGTGTACAAACGCTGGAACGGAATAAAAAAAAAATAATACAATAAAATGTTTTTTAATTTATTTTTAATCAAATAAATGCAGCTTCGGTGAACATAATAGAAAAAAAAAAAATCTTACAGACCCCAAACTTTGGAACACAAGTGTATTTTCAATAGAAAATATTTCCTTCCTATTAAAAATACACTTCTTTTTTTCCAATAGGGATTTTCAATAGGAAGGATTTCCTGATATGTTTTTTCCTTCACTGAATTTCCATAAACACATTCTGATGAAAAACATAAAGAACCGTCACTTATATTTCGCCCAGAGCCAATGCTGTTCCTTTACAGAACACGTCTCCTTCAGGACACTATGTTCTTTACCAAAACAATTTTAAAATACCTTGGCCCATGGTGTGAGAATGGTCACAGTTGAGGCATGCGGCACAGTTTTCATGTTCTGTGTGTTTCGGTATTAAGCACGTTATCTACGTTCCATCACTCTGCTCTTGTGTTCATAAGCGATGAATGGAAACCATAACTGAAGTAAATCTACAGAAACCAAAACCGTTCACTCAAGATAATATCAATGATTCCAAGTTTCACACACTGATAAACTCACTGAGCAGAGCGCTACTTGTCACAAAATGCAATTACATTTTTTATCATTTCAATTGTTGAAAAACAAAAAATCCAAAAGTGAATTAGGAGCCAAATAAATATTTTTGCAAACATACTACACTAAAAGTGCATTAAATGTATTGCAAAATTCAGATAACATAATATAAAACCAAGCTGCATCTTCAATCAAATAACTCTGGACCCTTTTCTGAACTAGCTTCACTTAAGGTGGATAAAAGGTAATTATATATATATATATATATATATATATATATATATATATATATATATATATATATATATATATATATATATATATATATATATATTTATTAGTATATAGACTTTAAGTTTGGCATAAGCATCCAGATACTTTTGGGGCCACTGTGTAAGTTAGCCAATCTTCACTTTGTAAAATTATGGGAGATAACATTATGGTTATCTCACAACTAATATCAGAAACTAAGCTGTACCTAAGCAATAAAAAAAATCTGGTTATATGAGAAAAGAGGAAATGGACAATCAAAGTGTGCAAACTACCAGTTAAAGACTGAAATCTTTGCATACATGGTACTTACTGAATCATGTATTCATCACATTTTGTTCAAAACATGACTCAAGTCAGTCAAGTCAGGCAAGTTACATTAGATGTAAAAAAACAAAACAGCAGAAATTCTAATGGAGAGACATTAGGCAAGGCGTGTTCTTGGCACACACCTTTAAATCTAGGTTGAACACGATAAAGGTGATATTACATAATATATCTTTGCCATAATTGCTTAACTTTGATTTCTAAACTCTGCCAACTCACTCGTCCTCACCTTGGAGTTGAGATCTCTGTGGTAAATGTTCTTGTAGTGGAGATAGGTCATTCCTCGGCTAATATCACAGCCCAGTTCGATCTTCTCTCTCCAGCAGAGGTTGACGTCATGCCTGGCCAGCAGCTCCTCCAGACAGCCTCCGCTCACATACTAGGTGGAGGAGGGAAGGACACGAGATTATAAAACACTTTGAATTAGAACCTGATTTCTACAGTGAAAATGCAACTGGCTTTTGCAGCATGTTAAATCAGGAAAATATTTTTCTTTGTAGAAAACGATATACTCATGACACATTAGAAAAACATAATGGTGAGTCACTGCTAGTGTTATGAGACTTTCCGGGCAGCACACACAGAAAGCAAAAGAAGGATATGCTTAATTGTGAATACTAATTCCTAAACATTGCCACCCACCTCGAGAATTGGATACAGCTTGTTCTCCTTGACACAGATCCCCAGGTACCTACAGAATGAAAATCACAGTACTTTACTTTATTCATCCGAGAACTGAGGAATAATGCTAAGTTTAGAGCATTCACAGATAATGACAAGATTGACAAATTATCCAATCAGCACCTGTGACCTTTAAACATCTGTGTAAACCCTTTAAATTGACTTGAGATCAAATTTTAAGTCATAAAGGAATCAAAAGGCTTTCAGCGGTGCAAATTAAATTAAGATTTTAAGTAATTTAAGTAGTTTTTAGTTGCTATTGGGTTGCTAGGGTGTTCTGGGTAATCAAAAGAGGCCATGTTTTTATGATACTCTAGATGTAGCCTGAATACAAAGGGTTAAATGTCTGTTGTTATCATAAGCATGAGCAATTAGGAATGTTAAAATTCTGGCTGATCCAAATGATAAGGTAATGGATGAAAGTTGATAAATATGTTTATAAATTATATTCAAATAAATAAATTCAAAAAAATAAAAAAAAAATAAAACAAGAACTACTAAACAATTGTTTTTAATGCAACGAGATACCATTGGCCAGTATGAAAAATGGAAAATTGTTTATTAAATTATTAGGGATTTTAAAGATGAATTTTTGTGAAGCTGACGGTAAAGGCAATGTAACTCTACAAATATTAGAAATTAACATGCAAAATTAGATACCTGGCAATAACTGATACCAAAAAAATTACAAATCTCTAATATTGACCGATATCCAATCTGGTGCAGATATACAGTATCATGCATCCTTACAAGCAATACTAATAATGATGCTTGCACGGGTTGTTTGTAGTTATTACAGTCTCACAGTCTAATGCGTTTAACATCAGAAGATCCCCTAAACTGTAGCCATTCACAGGTTACCTTTGTTACCAAGGTCATGGAATCTTAACGCAGTCAGGTTTGATTATTCAGTATTAAGCAGACAGTCAGAGTTGTTTTCCTCTCATGTTCTGAGTGGGAGTTCTGAGCATCAGGCCGGCGTGGGATTGATGGAAGTGATTAATCGCGTGTGCAGAGGCGGCTCACCTCACTATGTTGGGGTGGGAGAGTTTCTGAAGGAGACTGATCTCCCTCACGATGCTGTTCTGATCCACGTCATTCTTGTAGATCTTCACTACCATCACCTTCTTGGTGGTGCCATGTATCACCTGAGCGAGGGAGAATAACATCATTATTGACTCAGCAGCGAAGGCGTCACATACTGTACATACAAGTGAGGGATTTCCTGACATGTTCATCCTTCCTTGAAATTCTGTAAACACATTCACAACAAAAAAGAAGCATCACTCTTATTTCCCCTGGGCTAATTCTGTTCCTTTACAGTACACATCTCCTTTAGGACACAAAGTTCTTTACAAAAATGCTGTCATTACTTGGCCCATGGTGTGAGAATGGTCACGGTGGAGGCATGTGGCACAGATTTTTTTTTTTACCTTCTGGGTGTATTGAAATGTAACACGTTATCTAGGTTCAATCAATCTGCTATTGTAAAGCTCTGCTGTGATCTTAGTCCTCACCAAAGTCTTTCATTCAAGATCGTATCACGCACAAAAGAGTTTCACACAATATTAACAGCTTTTTTTGTGAGCTCTGGCATGACTTGTAACAAAATGCGGTTGAAGTTTCTTACAATTGAAACTATGAGGTTAAAGGAATGCTGAAGCGATTTTGCAAAACAAGAAAAAAAAAAAATTGCTTATAAAAAATGTGATTACTATAGTTCCCTCCGGCATTTTTTAAAACCAACTAGTTATTTTCTTGTTTGTGATGGTTTTCAGGATCATCTAAGCTTGACAGGGTGGTGACGGTACGTGACGTTAAACATGTTTTTCTTAGTAGACCGTCTGCAGCTTGTTTTTTTAAAACGAACATGCCTGTAAGTTTTTGTTGTAAGGGCTAATAAGGCCATGACTTCCAGACAAAATGTTTAGAAGATCATTTAACATTTTGGTAATAGAATTCGGGTGGGTACAAAATCCCCAACAATTTTTTATACTGGAGATCCAGAACCTTTGCTCTTGAAAGGCAGCAGGTGGTGGAATGAAAACATTTATCTTATGGTTTCAATGCCTGAGATCTCGATGTGCCTCATTTTCACAGCTTTGATTAAATCAGTGCACTCTCGCTAAAGGGCAGATTATCTAATCAGATTCTGTGCTGTTCAATAACAGACGGCAGCATCCATTATTACACGCCGCCTTTAGGACATTCTAGCAATTTTACCACTTTTTTTCACAAACTTAAAAAAAAAAAAATTCTCGCTCCTCTGTTACTGACAGGAAACCCTTACCTTGAAGACCTTGGAGAAGAAGCCGGTTCCGATAAGTTCTGCGCTGAAGTCTTCCCAGAACTCTAGTTTACGGACGGTGGTGCGGAGCCTGTGCCAGCAGTCGGTCTGCCAGAAAGTGTCTGTGGACTCATGGAGCAGCGTGGGACTGACCGGTTCTGGAGTGTCACCCACCTCACACATCTTGGAGATCTCATCTACAAGAGAAAAAGCAGAAGCAGGAGAGATGAAGCTTAGTTTTACACTGCAGGAGGGGATTTAGAGAAATCAAAACCACCAAGATTTGTTTATAGGAGATGGATGTATTTTGATGAAAAATGAAATGTCAACACAGACAATACCTCAAATAACAATATGTTTTTATATAAAATACTTAGGTCTGGTTTAATCATGCATTTGCATCGAGTTATTTATTAATTTAGTTTTCATTAGGGTGCTTATGATTATTTAAATAAAAAAAAACGTTATAATGAGGACCATTCTTTTTTCGGTATGTTTTAATAAAATTTCCGCAAAAATGTGTTTATCATGATATTTAATGTTATCAACCAAAATCTTAAGAATATTGTGATTCCAGCTTTTTTTGCTTTATCGTCCACCCCCACTAATGTCATAATTTTGCACTTTCCAAGTTTTATTTCCAAGGAACCAGGCTCATAAAGTTCAATGAGTTTGCGATGACATCAGATCTTTGAAACATACTCAAAAGTTTTGAAAAACAAGTAAACGAGACACCCTTGAGCACACCTGCATATTCTCCTTTGTTGTCAGTTATATCTGGTTTCAGATTTACCCACCTCGTAAAGCCACCTGTGGTTGGTCACTCTGAATTTTGGTTAGACTCCAAAGTGGACTTTTTGCTCATACTCACAGGTTTGGATGTGCAAGGTATCCTCTAAGTGTTTAAAGATAGTTTGGCTTCATTTAGGCCAAGCAGACATGACAAAACCATATCCTAAGAACTTGCAAATGTCCTCATTGGATGATCTCACATTATGAAGTGACATGATGTTAATATTTAGACTAAGCGTTTATGTACTACACTAGCACAAATTTATGGCTTACCATGTGCTCTACACAACATAAAAAAAAACCTGTATGTGTACATGTGTGCATTATGTGGATAGTCTAGGCATTTTATTGAATCGTGTATTAGCATGTCAGCTGGAGATTATGTCATTGCGTGTCATCCTTGGTGC
Organism: Carassius gibelio; assembly: GCF_023724105.1. Classification (NCBI taxonomy): domain Eukaryota; kingdom Metazoa; phylum Chordata; class Actinopteri; order Cypriniformes; family Cyprinidae; genus Carassius; species Carassius gibelio. The sequence goes on along the minus strand of NC_068391.1, from coordinate 6,857,683 downwards.
CCAGAGCACTGGGTGTCCTAACTACCAGTTAACGTGTTTACTTCCACACGCAACAGGGTTTCTCAGTGATGGTCCCGCCACAACCTCCTTAACATTACTCTCAGATACTCAAAGCTCTGTATCAGCTGCTATAATCCCGGAGGTGATGACGCATTGCTGCTGCACTGGAAAGCAAAGTCCATAATATCAGTGTTAGCTCAGCATAAACTCTGGTTAGATAACTAGCTGGCCGCACACATTGAGAAAAAACTGCACTCATTACAGAGTCTCAGGGATTTTCTTTGAGAGAGAGAGAGAGAGAGAGATAATAACCAGGTTAGATCACTGCTCTGATGTTTGTCTGGAAGACATATAATTCAGTCTTTTAAAATGTTTTGGTCTATACTTTTTTTATTTTTTACTGTAGCTACCTATTAAAATGTTTTTGAGCGTGTAATTGTTTGTTGTGGTCTAATTTTTACATATGACAGTTCACTAACCACAAAGTATTATGGTATTACCTTGTTTTTTGGACATAACATTGAAATACCAAGGTATTCTGTTGGAGTAACCTGGAAATACCACATTATTTGAATATGCTAATTAATAAATCATGTAATACGAGTGTTTTAAACAAACCAACAAACTGTGGCAGCATATAAATGTATTTATAAAACTAAAATATTTTATCTGAAATACTGAAAAGTGATAGTACTTCATATTTGAAATGTATAATTTAATATTTTAACATTTAATATTTAAAAGTGTGTGTTTTTGTACAGAGCTGCTTTCAATACAAAAAAGACGCTTGTGTTATTTAGCTTTGATGACTTTACTATTACTAAAAATGTGCAAAATGGTAGACAAAATGCATTGTATTAAAATACCATGGTATTTCCATCTGCTACATCACTGAACCACAGCACCAGAACAGTACTTTTTGTAAAGATAGTTTGTGGGAAAACTATGGCATATGTGCAGCGCACCTATGCTGACAAAAAGTGTTGATTAACATATTTTCTTTGTCACGCTTGGCTAATATTAAATGCTGATGCAGTACATGCATGTGTGCTTGCCTGTACGAACAGACCGAAACACTTTTCTGAAAACTTCCTTGAATGCATTATGGCGGCGTATATACGTAAGGTGCAATAAGATCCATCAGGGCCTAAATCTTGATATTTCTGTTATCATCTCTAAAGGCATTACCACAATAACCCAAACTAAACACCACTCAAAGATAGAAAACTCATCCAACCATCAAAGTTCATACAACAACAAATAAGATAAGAAACTCACTAATCTTGTACGATAAGAGAGAGTGGTTACTGCCAATGCATATCTAGCTGATATTTGATATCTTGTACAATCATGGACAAACCCACACACACGCATGCTTAACGCCATCCTCAGATGTCATTGTCGTTATGCATGACACCTGAAACCTGCTTTGCCAGATGTACCTTCCCTCTCTCACATGCAAACGACAATGGTGAACGTAGGATCGACTGACGTGGTCCTTGAGGGGCTTTAGCAAGCCAGGGTGTCTCTTTCAGTGTCTGCGGGCATGTTAATGTAAATGGGACATGGAAAGAGAACAAACATGGTTTGGGGAGCGAGTGTAGAATGGATTCAGATGTGGTGTGATGCAAAGCATTTGTTTGATCTACCTTGGGGTGAAGGATAGAAAGAAATGACTCAATTAGTCTTCAACTACACACAGCACTTATACTGAAATGGTGAATTTCACCTCTTGATTCCATTGGAAAATATAAGAAGAGAGAGTCTGAAACAAAGCAAACTGTTTAGAATGGAGGAAAAATGGTTTAGACTACTAAAAAATGAGCTTCATGCCTTTTTTCGTAATCAAAACCACTTTAAATCCACACAGGAAAAGGGAACATGGCCAGCATATGCTGTTAAACAACTGAAGGGCATTTTTACAGTAAATAATTCAGTGTAAGGCAAGAACTCTCGCGTGTGTCACTTTGGGCGCTCTCCTTTAGAGATCTATTGAGTTTCCTTCTGTCTGTGAAGCAACTGAAGCTCCCTGGGACACATCCCCATCCTATGACGTGAGCTCTGGAGCGTGTGAATGAGACAGAAAGAGTGAGAAAAAAAAAACTAAAAGAGGTGATGAAGTTTACAATTTGGCAACATCACAAAGCTTAATTTTATGCTAGTAAATTCAGTGCAATCTCTTCTCACAGATGGTTACTGAAAACACAAGCTGTGAAAATCTGTGTCATTTCAGATCAGTAACCATCTCTAGTGCTTTGATTTGGCCGATAATAACCCGGAAGTCATGCATAGGTTAAGAAGGTCTCAGTCATGCTGCACATGCATATTTTACACATTCAGAAGATTCAGTATTCAAACGCATTCAGGACCGAGACTCTCATATAAATGCAGGTCAAATGTCAGTACAACTAGACATGGGTTTCCTCATCAGAACAGATTTGGAAAATGTGTGCATGCCATCACTAGCAACTGAATGATACATTTCTCCAAATCTGTTCTGATTGTACTCATCTGCATCTTGGATGAGTACATTTTCAGCAAATTTTCTTATTTGGATAAACTGTTTAGTTTTTCAAGTATTTTCAGATTAAACTTGCTTTATTTTTTTATTGCTATGCTTTTATGGACGTCTATATGTAAGCAAGCACTTTGCATGTGAAATATTATTATAATGAAATTTAGTTGGCACTGCCTCATGTCTTTTCATAGCAAATCCCCAGCATTACATTCTGACAAGTTCACACAACAATCTGCACTGAAATGTGACGCACAAACTGTTAAGTTTGGACATGATCAGGAACATAAACTTTCTTTCCTAACATTGTGCAGCGTCACAGCTAAGGAAGAGCGAAACATTTGGCAGACCATCTTATTAATGTTAGTTTATTAACTGTATTCATAGTTACTTGTTCTTTTGGTGTTCAGGATTAATAATTTATCTCCTTCTTTATTAAGACATTTATCAATTCCTATTAAAAGAGCCATCCTGAATACTGAAAATATGTCATCCGATTTGTGTAGAAATGTTAAAAAACAGCACAACCCGAGTTAAATGATAGTACAAAATGCTGGAAAAAACATTCTTGAAATTGACTGACTCTGGAATTTTGTCAATTGAAAGTATCAATTAATGTCAGCTTTGCCATCTGTAATAAATTACATTTTAAAATATATTAAAATTTAAAAAAGTTATTTTATTTGGTAGTAATATTTCATGTTATTGTTTTTAAAATATTTTGGATCAAATAAATGCAGCCTTCTTGAGCATAAAACACTTCTTTCAAAAATATTAAAGAATATTACCCTAAATTTGAACGGCAGAGTAAAAACACAAGGTTCATATCGAGACACCATTCTGTCAGATTCCACACTTTGTGAAGATTCTGAAGCATTGGACGATGGACATGAGAAAAAGCAGACTAGAAATCAACTTCATGATGAAAGACACACCAAAAATGAAGCCTTGAAGAAAGACCACAGAGAACAACTGCATGAACCAAATTCAAAAACATCAGGTCCCGGAAATGCAACATCCACAACTGTGGCCTAAAAAACTGATACGATTGGAAACTCTCAAGCTAAACAGCAAAGTCACCGATACCGATAAATTAGACTCTTTTCCGTTGTTCAGGGGTTTTAAGTCACTTGATCTCCATTTGCACGTGTATGGACAGATCTACCAAGTTAACACGCAGCTCAAACCAAATCTTTATAGACTTGCCAGCTCCAACCAGTAATACACAAAACTTGAGGGAAAAGATGTGCTGTTCCACAAAGTAAATTTATCCTGATTACATCAAGAAAAAGAGAAATTAGCTACAGCCTGAAATCACTAGCCAGAATACAGCTGGCTGACTCAGAGACATGAATCAAACCCCTTGTTCTCTTTGTTTTGCCTAAATAGATGACCTTTAACCTTCTATTGAGACCTTCTACTGCTAATTGGACGGTCAACAGTGATTCCAACTTCTTTCATTTTTAATTATTTGATAGACGTGGAGCAAAAGTATGCTGTCATTACCCTTTTTAGATGACATCCCAGAACTGTCAAAAAGGTCATTGATCTCAGGTCTGAGATGTAGCTAGTTTGGCCAAACCCATTAGGAATAATATGAAATGCAAACAAACTGGCTTTCTATAAGCAGACATCTTGTGACAATGAAGACTAAGAAAATTCAGCTTTGTAATCACCCGGATAAGTTACATTTTCAAATACATTCAAATTGGAAAGCAATTATTTTAAATTGTAATAATATTTAAAAATGTTACTGTTTTTATTATGTTATCAAATAAATGCAGCCTTGGTGAGCATAAAAAAAAAAAAAATCAAATGACGTCAGGAAAATGTTTGGAAGTACAAAAAAAATGCACTAACTGACAGAAATGCATTTACATGAGGAAGTCTATGAGGAAATCATTCGAGATTTTCTTCCTGTACAGTAACTGACAACACAGCAAATCAAAGCCGGTCCATTTTCAACAGATTTTGCTGTAGACCTCATAAAAGTTGATTTCCTACATTCTGTACATGGTTTGTGAAATTTCTGTATTTCATACATGGCCTTATCCTTCTGCAATGTTTCTGTTTGTGCTAAACTGGCAGCGCTGGTAGACACCTCACGATCTGTACCTCAGTAGATATAAATATCTGATTTATCATCTCCATTTCCATTCGTACTCTCTAACCTCTCAACAACTCTTCCCAAATGCATAATGTCAAATCTCACAAAACGTAATATAAATCTTGAAAGACACGAGACAAATAAGTCAGACACATATGATTTCAATAGCCTGTAACATGAAACATTCCTAACAATATCTTTGTATGCATTTGCATTCGTAATATATTCAATTGAATATTTGCCAACCGCAATACATTTCCAACATATACCATTCAGTGACAGCTGGGTAGACGAACTGTTATTTTCCTCTGCATTACAGTCCAAACGTCTGACCCAACTTGCAACTAATTTTAACCCAGGCTATTAGAGGGTTCATATCCCTCTCAGACCAAACAAAATACACATCCACATATAGTTTAGACATAAAGGTAGCCCATATATGTTCGGTACAGTCCTTTCCAACAAAAGAGCAGATAAGGAAAGTATTTTTTACACGTAAAACTATAAATACTTACTCCATCCGTTCAACAAGCTGTTCATGTGCATCATGAGGAGGTGTTGATGGTCAGCTTCCTGTGATCGTCTCTAGAAGAGACCACACAAGTACACAATGAAATGCTGGATAGAAAAATTATATGTACTACAATCTCATAAAATTCACCACATCCTAAAATGAAGTGTTGAATGACTAGTTAGCATTTTTTACTAATCTCCACACGTCTTTTTTCTGGTCTGCACTTCTATAGATATATGCAGCCGTGTTAGATAACTTTTCCTAATCAAACTTGCTAGAAGACTTGCTTGTAAATTCCTTGTGTTTATGACATTCATGACCTGATTTGCTCCAGACCATCTTTCGAGATAAACGTTTTACACCGAAATAGAATCGATAACCCCATAATTAAAATAACTTTAAACAATAAAAATGACTTTCACGTTTACTCTATTTTATATGCGTCTATATCAGTATTTATTATAATAAAATAAATATATTAAATCTAGATATCTACACACATCATGAATAAAAATATCTAAACACAAATGTTCAGTAAACAAACAAACGACCAAATCAATCATCTATAGTCAAACATGAACTAAAACGGTGTAGATTCAGCAATGGCATCTCTCATTTAAATAAAGAAAGGGAAACATGTAACGTTACTTACAAATTCACCAGCCCGCCTCAAAATTCTTCTTGTGAAACTGTCTTAGATGTTGCTGGTACACCCAAAGTATGAATCCACTCTGCTGTAAAGGCTTCTGTCATGGACAGGCGTGCACTGCAGTTCAGTGCGCATTCCCGCTGATCCGCGCGCCGCTGCGTTCTTGCTGTACACAAGCACAGGACGCGCGCAGAGCTCACGTCAAGAAGAGTTTGATCAGTTGCCATAGGAACCTGCGAGATGAAGCCTTCACGCTCATCATAGTATCCACAAATCTGCGCATAGACTGCGATCTTGTGGCGCCTCCCACACGCTACAGATTTATTTCCTACATTTTTTGATGGTATTTTGAAAAATACTGGTAACCAAAAATTTCCCACAGTAGTGAAAACAATAATAGCACTGAAGTCAACTGCTACCAGCAAATGTTTGGTTACTAACTTTCTTCAAAAGATTATCTTTAGTGTTCAATGGAAGAAATAAACTAAGTTTGGAACAATTTAAAGGTGAGTAAATGATGACAGAATTGTTATTTTTGGTGAATCATCCCTGTACTATTTACTATACACCCCCTGTAATATTTAATATTACTCCCTGACATTTTATTTTTATAAATTTTTAATTTTTAGAAAATTATTATTAAAAACAGGGTGGGGGGGGGGGGGGGGGTATTGAACTACAAGATAAATGTTTACAGAAATGTTCTACATTTTACAGATAAGATTGAAAGCATTTAACCATGTCGAAACAATACTATTTCAACTGTTACTACTTTTAATAACGCATGAATAAAAATAAAACAAAAGTAAAGGCAACTTTAATTTATTCAAATAATCAACTGGATACAATATATAGAATGACCAGCAATGATCAGAAGATGCTGTAAAAGAGCTCAAACATGCTTCCAAAACATGCTGAATGAAACTGCGTGATTGTGACGGCATGCATTTACGTAACATCGCTGTAAACAGCCCTCTCAACAGTGCTCAAATGCAGTTGCTAGTGTGATATGGATGCAAACATTTACTCTAGCCCTTCAAGAAATACTGGGCAGAAACAGTGAGGAATGATATTAAGAAGTTAAAAATATACAATACAGCGTTCCCTTCAATATACAGCTCTATTCAACATAGCGTTTGCAATGTCCTTCTTTGAGAAAGTGGCTGTACATAGGAAACAAAAAAAATGCTGTCTTTGATTTCAGCTGATGAATTTTGCTTCTAGTTTTGAATGTACAGAAAACGGCCTCATCCTTCATGTAAAATTTTCATTAAACATGCATCATCTGATTTCTGCTAAACATTCTAACGTGCAAAAGATAAATCATGTATTTTCAGATTTTCCTTATAAACACTTACTCAAAAAAGGGGAACGGTGCTTCTCTAGTCCTGAATATATTATTTAAAGGTCATCAAAATCTGTTAAAATGTTCGCTTACATATGCAATAGTGCTATTGTTTAACCAGCTTCGTTTGGTGCACATGCATATTTAAGTCAATATTACAAGTTTTCTTCAACATTCAATATCCAATAGAAGACACAACCAGCTGACTTACACAGTCCAGAACTGCACCACAATGTGAGATTTCTTATGCATAGTAATAGTACCTACACAAGAGATTCAAATAAAAGTCTTAGAGAGAAAGAAAGTCACAGAAAACAAGTACTATAAAATACAGCAGAGGTTAACATGCAGGGAAACATAAAAAGTGAAGAAAATAAAGTTGACTTATAGTCAATACTTATAGTATTACAAGGTAAACCAACAACATACATTCAACCTACTTGTGCAGAAAAGACTCCCCTGATACATGGAAGCATGAAATATGTTATTAATTTCAGTGGTGGAAAAGCACCATCACGCCAACATTTTGAAACTACAGCTAAATAGAGCAAACAAACAAACAAACAATCATAGAAAAATAATCAACACAGGAGATACATGACCATAGTGCACATTGAGAAAATCTCAACAGGGCTTTGGACTACTTTTGCTAACTTTAAAACTGAGCTTAAGCAAGTTACTATAGTTCTACACTGTCTAGAACAGCTTATCTAAGATTTCCAATCCTACTTTATCTACAATTCTAGCATACCAAAAAACTCTACACACGTGTACTGATGATCTATGCTACAGTTATGAGTATGAAAATGTAAGGCATATATCTGTGTCAAAACTGACAAACACTGATTACTAAAATGAAAAGTCATGCATAGATTGCACAAAGTTATTGTATTTCCTCAAGAACTTCATAGAGTATGCATCCTATATAGAAATGCTGACAACGAACTCACTCTGATCATGAAGAAGTCAGAAATGAACCACTATATGTCATTTTGGTAACTCTAAACAGGAAAACAAAGTGAAATTACAGTAAGAAACTGTTACCTTCATGGGTCAAGGGGGTCAAAAGGGTCAAGTACATACAAGAAGAATGGTCACAATGCCTTTTGTGGCATTCCCAAAGGTTATTTGTGCACTAAATAATTAACCTACTATTCAAAACCATGCTATGACCATAAATCTCTCTCTTTGTTGTTAAAAAAGAAAGGAAAAGAGAGATAGTTTCCAGGTTTGGTCCTGTTCACCATCTACAGCGCTGTCATTAATATAAACACAAAGCTGTGTGTTTTGATATATAAACAAACACACACATACGAACATATCTGCAATTTTCCTAAATGACATTAAACACATTTCCTGACCAGGAATTTTAAGAAGTTGAATTATTAAAAAATTATTTTAAATTTTTTTTTAAACATTTTTACTTAATTTGATTAAGCACACTTGATTTTGAGAAGAATTTCAGTTGAAGTTGAAATTAATTTCTGATGAAAGTCTGAGTTTTTTTTTTTCTTCCATTTATCATTTTTAAACCCAACTCTAAAAATCTAACAAGATCTGTAAAACTGCAATAAAGCAGCACGTCTCCCTAATTAATGACTGATGGAAAAATCTAAGAAATGAAAAATTTATTCTAAAAACTTCTTAGAGGTTATTGTCGGCAAATTTGAAGATTTTCAGTATTTAAAGCTATTTATTATTTAATGTGTTCATTTTTGTATACTTGCATACATTTTATTATTAATTCATTAATTTTAATTTGATCAAACCTGATGTTTTCGAGAAATTAATTTCTGATGAAAGTCTTTATTTTATCACTTTCAAATTCAGTTCTAATAATCTTTAAGATCTGTAGAACTTCAATAAAGTAGCATGTCTCTCTAATTAATGAGTGATGAATTGTAAATCTTTTCCCCCCAAAAATCTGGTTTGCTTTCTGGTGGCGCCCCCTAGCGGAAGTAGGGGAGTAAAGCAGAGTCTCTGTGCCATAGAGGAGAGTAAAACCACACACGCACACAGCAAACAGGTCCTGAGAGATGGCAGAAACCTGGGCGGACAGATACAGTGCATGCTGCTGTGGACTGTACAAAAGCATGCATGAGCAGGTGGGCACCCTCCACATCAACAACCCAACAAGAGCTTCTTCCTCTCTTCCATCTTTCCATCCACGCCCCAGCCCCAGGTCCATATCCTGGCCTTCCGGAAGCCAAGACAGCCCCATCCTTGCACAGAAAGACACCCACAACTATCAGGAAAGAACTTCATCCTCGCCCACGAAGGGCAGGTCCATGCTTCGCATGCCTTCCTCGCTCTCTTGTTTCCTAGGAAACAGACAAATGTGGAGGTTTAAAATAACTGCACATTCCAGGCGTGTCAACCTGTCTATGGCAATGCAGACTTGTTGTTAAGTGCAGCTAGAATTGTTAGGCAGCGGGGAAATTAAGTCAGCGCGAGGGGGAGTTCATGGCATCGCATCAGTCATATGCTCGGGTCGGAAGGAGGCACATGAAAATGACTGACTACCATGTTTTTTTGCGAAGGGGTTAGACTGGGACGGCCAGGTCTGCAGCGCCGCATGCAAAATGCACCCAGTCCGATAAACCAATCAGCGTCCTTGTAAAAAAAATGACCATGGTTGGGCGGCAAATCAGGATGCTCCAAGATTTAGAAGGACCTGGAAAACATCATCCTGAACTCCCCATGAACTTATAGGAGATAAATGAGCTTATTTTTGATCTGTTAAAACATTACACGCAAAATATAAATGCTTGATGTACTAAGGGTTGATTATTAAAAGTAGCCTGTACAACTACTAATGTTTTTAAGAGGAAATATCCTGAATATTTTAAATATTACATGCATAAAAAGCTGTTTATCAGGTAGGAAAATACAAGCGGAAAAGCTTGTTATTCATTAAGCCATTTGAATGATAATAGTTTTGAGCATGCAAATAACACCACACCATCCATACCTTTTAAGTGCAGATCATGCTAACAGTGCTAACAGGCTAGCGGAGCTTTACTTGGGGGTACAGAGATTGCGGCAGTATTGCAAACTCCCTGCTCTCCCTTTTCTAGATGGCAGGAGAGATTCGGATATGCAATAATTCTTAAATCGGAGCGTTACTATTAAATATTCCTGACTAAAAAAGCCTTAAATGTATATTTTATTAAATATAACTCAAATATGCTAACGATTACCACAGAAAATGACTGATGCTTTTCCCTTGTTTATTAAATATCAACAACAATAGAAATAGGTTAAAGGGATAGTTTACTCTAAAATGAAAATTCTGCTCACCCTCAAGTCATTACAAACTTGTATGAATTTCTTCTATTTTTAAGAATCTTGAAGAATGTTGGTGACCAAACAGTTGACGGTAGCCACTGACTTCCATAGTATGTAAAAAATAGTGCCACCATCAACTACTTGGTAACCCACATTTTTCAAGATATCTTCTTTTATGTTCTGCATAAGTAAGTCAGTCATACAGGTTTAAAATGACATGAAAGGTAAGTAAAAGATGACGAAATTGTAAGTTTTGGGTGGACTATCCCTTCATTTAAGCGCTGCTAGCAAAGCATTGTAATGATAGCTTCAACCAGGAAAACATAGCTGCAAGGGGGCACTCATGAGTCATAAAATGAGAAAAATGACTCTTCAAAGCTAAGCTCTGCAGGACACAGGCCCTCCAGGACCGAGTTTGGAGACCCCCACATTAGACCTTATGCAAAGAGTCCCCAGACAACCTTCTACTTCCAGTGAGAATCTGAGGTGAGCATCTGATGGTCACTTTACTATCCCAAGAGGCCACTGGAGAGGATTTGTGAATGGCATTGAAGCATCATAACTAACGCTTTAGGTCACATGGCAATGATGATTTTAGTATGTCAGGATTACATTGATACTACACACATTATATAGAATTTCACTTCTTAAGTACATATAGATTTAGTGCATTAAGAATGTACACTCCATTCAACAGGTTGGAGTCGAAAAGAGTCTTTTATGCTCACCAAGGCTGGATTCATTTAATAAAATGAACAGTCAAAACAGTGAGAAAAATTTGTGAGATATTACAACAATTTTATATATATATTTTTTTATATAGTGTAATATTTTAAAATGTAATTTGTGATGAAAAAGCTGAATTTAAGCAGCCATTCACTGTCAAATATCAGTTATGTAACATTGTATATGTCTTGACTGTCACTTTTGATAAATTAAATGCATCCTTGCGGAATAAAAATATTAATAAATGGACAGCCTGCCTGCCAGGCTTCTACTTTAAGTGCATTACTGTAAACTAATTTTTAGTTCATTTTTAAGCAACTGAGAAACTAGTCAAAATTATTTTCTGTGGAAACGTTGCATACACATTAAGCTCTATTTTACCTCAAAACACACTGACGATTCTTCCTTATAGTATTACAGAATGACCTAGTGCGGGTAAATAGAATAGTACACCTATACTATAAGTTCCAATTAAATAACAAACTAAACTATTTTACATTTTCTATGACCACTGAATCCACTGCAGAGTTGCAAGTGTACGTTCAGGACATCTGTTCCAGTTATAGCCCATCTCTAATAAGTAAGACTTACGAAAGCGTGAGTCCTGGTGCGGCGGGACTCCTGTCTTCCCTGCGGCCCCAATCAAACGGGTTCCCAAAAGACCGTTTGCGCAGCATAGTCCTAACCAAGATCTACAGCAGAGGGCATGCAGCAAGTATAAGTAACTCCAAAAACAGTACTTGCGCTGTTAACTGTGTGGATTATTTATCTGTTATATCATCTGATGAGGTTATTAGCATTGAATACATTTTGTGTATTCATAACAACAAATATGCCACAAGCGGCTTGCAATCTTACCACGGTGGCCAGGCTGGGGATGTGCTTGACAGAGTTTTCCACCTCCTCCTCTGTGACTTCTATCAGGCTGCAGCAGTTGGCGTCCTCAGGGGGGAGGGGCTCAGCGCCGTGCCGCGTCACCCACGGGTGCACCTGCAACAACAACAATGGAACAGAAATCCTGCTTTGATATCATTCATTAACTCAAGACAGTGTCTAGCAGCAGGAGTATCCTATATTCACACAGGAAGTGCTTTGAAATCATCTTTAAGAACAAAGAAGGATTTCGTTTGTGGTGCATTTGAAGTATGGAGGCTAATTATAGCATAAGAAAAAATATACTTCCAATTACAAATAATTTGTGGTCAGTAACATTTGTTTCTTGAAAGAATACTTCTATTTGTATGATACCGACATTTTGAACGGTAGCATGTATGGTTTCAAAAAAACAAAAAACAAAAACATCAACCAATAGTGTAATTCTAGACCAAAACTGTTTATTTTTCTGACCTATCACAGATGCGGGCTAGTGTTCAGGAAACATACTGTTGACATGAATATAGTGTGGAGATTACACACATATCACTTTTGTTAAACTTGAAGGTGGTGTCACTGGTGGAATAAAAGTCACACTGACCTTGATTTGTGGGACGGCGATTCTGGTTTCAGGGTTCTTGTCCAACATTTTAAAAAGAAGGTCCTTTAAGTCATCTGACATGTCTGTGCTGTGAAGTGGGCCAAAAATGCTATCAATGCCAGAACATCAAAATGGGGACGCTCTTTCAGGCTCAAGAAAAATACTCACTTCTCAGGAAGCTCCACTGGTTGGGTCTTGATCTTCTGATGGAGGCTCAAAATACGCTCATCCATAAACGGACACTGTAAAGAAAGGAAGTAACGTCAAAGACCACGTCGAAACGAATTTGTTTTATACATTGTCTTGAAAAGTTGTGGTGAATTGTTACGGTTTATATATATTTGTATATTTCATGATATATACAAAAGTCTAAACAGGGCATACCACTCCAAAGATAAAACAGTACAAGGTGACTCCCATCGCCCAAACATCCAGAGCCTATAAAAACACGATATTAACTTGACAATGAAAATTAACAGGATGTTTACAACTAGCTTAGAGTATAATAGAGCTCTTAACCTTTCCAGAGAAGTTCTTGCGGGTCTCTGAGAGGGTCTCTGGGGCGAGAAATGCTGGCGTCCCAATTGTGCTGGTCAGGAGGGCGTCTGCTCCCTCAAACTGGTTACTGACCCCAAAGTCGGCAATTTTGACATGGCCATCTTCTCCCACAAGCAGGTTGGAAGGCTTGATGTCCCGATGAATGATTTTCTGATAATGCACTGTTGAGGATGAGTAGTTGCCATCACTTTTAATCATTAGTTAATGCATTTTGAAGACTAGTGTCACAATTTGATGTATAAGGATACTGCAGATAAAAATGTCACAAACTTTCTTGATCTATTACTATTTTCTATCTAATAACAAACCTATTAAAATTAAAAAAAATTGTTAACTGGTAGAAATAAAGCTGAAATAAAATTATAAATATTACATGAATGCTTTAAATGAAAATTTTAAATGTATTGGCAACTTAAGTTTAAGTACCAAAATTACCAACAAAACTAAAACTGAAATAAAACTAATTAAAGCTATACACACACACACACACACACACATATATATATATATATATATATACAAATAAACAAAAACTAATACAAATTACAAAACGAATGAAATGTAAATTGAATATGTATGTAAAGCTAATACAAATGATTAATAAATACCATAATAATGTATAAATCATACTAAAATAACTCTACAAACTTGGCAGTTCTTGGACAGAATGAGCAATGGGCTAAGCATGAAAACTAAAATGATATTGAATATTGAAAATATAAAAATAAGGACTACTACTATTTTCCAGACTATAAGTCGCAGTTTTTTTCATAGTTTGGCTGGTCCTGCGACTTATAGTCAGGTGTGACTTATTTATAAAAATTAATTTGACATGAATCAAGAGAAATGAACCAAAAGAAATGAACCAAGAGAAAACATTACCGTCTCCAGCCGCGAGAGGGCGCTCTATACTGCTCAGTGCTCCTATAGTCTACACTGAAGACATAGAGCGCCCTCTCGAGGCTGGAGACGGTAATGTTTCCTCTTGGTTCTAAATAAATGCGACTTATAGTCCAGTGTGACTTATATATGTTTTTTTCCTCATCATAACATATTTTTGGACTGATGCGACTTATACTCAGGTGCGACTTATAGTCCGAAAAATACGGTAAGTCAAAATAATAATGAATACTTTAATGGTATATAAATAATACTAAAATAACACTGCTAAGTAGGTGGTTCTTGGCCGGTATAAGATATGCTGACAAGACTTTAGTCTAAACATTTGGCTCAATGAGACTATAAAGAGCCCAGCCTGTGGCACGAGTCCATGTAAATGTACCTTGCCCCATTATCTGGATCTATTAGCAACAAGCATGAGTATTGATCACACTACTAAGCATTAGCTAAATTCCCGTACTCACAATACTCAATTCCTCTCAGCAAGTCCTGGAAGTAGAAGCGTGCCTGGTCCTCATCCAGGGGCTTATCAGTAGGAACCTCCATCACTGCTCTGCAAACACATGGGGAACGAGACACAGTTTCTCTAGCAGAGTGACACTAGCACAGCATGGGCCGCCGCTACAATCAGAAATGACATGCTTACTCACCCTCGCTTGACAAGCTCAAACACTGTGAAAGCACACAGGAAAGTGTTAGGATGCTGTGCATTACCCTATCTGACTTCACATACATTTAGCACAGAGAAGTAGAATTAACTGTGCATGTGCAAGTATGTAGCATCTGCCAAAACAATGAGTATCTGGCCAGACTTACCCATGTACAGATGGTCCTCACTTGGATCATCCAGCACCTGCACAAAAAAATCAAAGAGGTTTAGAAAGGGAATGAAACCAGTCAGCATAGACCTTATATTATGCCATATCTGATTTGATGTAAATGAAAACAAGGGTACGAGGGATAGAAATGCAGTCCAATCAATATGACAGACTGCATCAAAGTCAACGTGCATCAACATTTAATTATCACAACCCAGTTTTGTTGACTTATTGGTCCACTAGAAATTTGTGGGAAAGCTTTCTTTCAGTGTTTTTATTTGCTAGATAATAAGTGGCCAGTACATATCAGTACACTGCAAATAATTATTTTCTTAACCAGAAAAGTTGTTTTTCCTGGTATATTTTTTTAAGCATTAACCACAATAAATATTTTTAGATTTCTATTCCTTACTGCCTTATATTTATTCATGTCAAATTTAATTTGATGCATGTCATTTTAATAGGAAGAGTAGATGATGGGAAACCTGTTTGCAAAAAGTCATTATTGTTTAAAATTCCACTTGGTTGCACTAGTGGTGCATAAATTACACACTAAAGTCTGGAGAAACAGGTTGCATATTGACAATACAAACACCCACCTCCACAAGCTTCACCACATTAGGGTGATCAAGCTTCTTGAGGATAGCTATCTCCTGGTAAACACGCTCCAGAGGCCCTTTGGGCTGAGGAGGGCCCTCAGGGGCCAATTTTGCCCCACGAGGAGGAGGTCTGCCTGTTTAAACCAGCACAAGAGAAAATCATGTGAAAGGCTGAAGTATTGGGCTTTCTGCTAGCTGATGAAACTGTGCCCCCAACCTCACACACACACACACACACACACACTCACACATACACTCAATCATAAACCCCGCTGAGCGTTCCATCTGCTTTAAAGCAGACACTTACGCGGGAACCCAGCCTGCCTCATCAGTCGTTTCTTGGACAGCACTTTCATGGCCTGTGGAGAGTAGTGAGAATGAGCGAGTGAGAGCAGATATCCAGTGTCATTACTGGTGCTGGGCGACATATGCCCCATTCTACAGCCAGTACAGAGAGAGGGCTACAACTGCCCCCAAAAAATATATATATAAAAAAATAAATAACATTTAATCAGAAAATGTAGCAATTTTAAGTTAATATTTAATGTAATATTACAGCTACATATTATTATTATTACAGCATGTTCATAATCACTATTATCAAGATTGGGATATTCTATAAAAAATGTTTAAATAAATTATTTATCAAATACCAACAATCTTTTTGCTGCCATACTGTATATTGTTGGAGTCTACAACTGCACAAAAAGTTAAGATAAAATAAGCTATAAACAATTAAAGAGAAATAAATACCAATAAAAAAAATATTAAACCAATATATTTTTACTATTTTTACTGAAATAATGCTAATATTACAACTAATATTAATACTACTATTATTAATAATAATAATAATTAAGATATGGATATTTAGAAATAGTTTAGTCAACAGTGAGAACAGAGATATAGTAATATACAACTATTGATAATTTAGCTAGATTATGAGGCCATGGGTTTAGTTAGATTGTTGCACTAGTGCTAAAATGCATTGTACTTCAATTAAAAATCACATCATAAATATTATTTTATGAACTTCTTCATGGACAGTGTCTATGTGACTATTTTAAGACTGGCTGCTGAAGGCGACCTGAACTAGGCAATCATTATTTAAAGCTTACTGATAACACTAGCATGTTAGCTCTTTACTATTCACACATGAAGTGTGTATACAGTTGTGCAAGATCATGAGACTGTGTCACTCACATAGTATGTGTTGTCGTCTTCATTGTACGCCAGCTTGACAACTCCATAGGAGCCCTTTATCAGGAAAACAAGGTGTGTCAATCATGACAACTAGTACCTGGATCAAACCGCAACACGGACACACTCAGTAACATGCAAAACTGTGGGAAACAGGAGGCTAAAGTGGCCAAGCATTTGTGCCGTTTGATTAACTGGAGAACATGTAAACCAAACTAAGCCAGTAGGCAACAGCCGGCATCATGATGAATGCCATAGACAGGCGTAATACCACGTCTGTTCTGTCTCCATCTCCCTCAAACCTACACACACACACACACACAGGTCCCAACTGGGATAGCAGATTGCCGTTCCAGCAGGGAATCCAACCCTTTAGACACAGAGATGAGAGCAGAACAGGAATCTCCCCATCCAAGCTGACAGTTTTCCATGCCCTCGAACAGAGATGAAGCTTAGTGGAACAGCAACAGTGAAAGCACTTCAGTGCTCCTTTCACTTGCATCACTGCATTACTCTATTTATTGCTTTAGAATATCCACTACATGCACCTATCATATTGTACTCTTCTTAGAAAAAATTGACCATGGTTATATTATGGATCACATGGTTTACAAGGAATTCCTCAAAGTACTATGCAACGTGGCATTTAAATGATGCCATGTCCAAAAAAAAGATTTACCACATGGTTCCAAATAATTACAGTATTCATATAATCTGAATTTAAAACTCTATGGTATTACAATAATACCCTGTTAAAAAGAGGTGGAGGGAGACTACTGTCTGTGCAAAATTGATTTTGAACAGTCAACAGCCGCATTCTATTTATTTTTAACAATGTAATGTAAATAGTTATCTCTTGTATTGCTGTATTTATAATTTTCATATACACTATAGTTTAAAAGTTTAAGTTCAGTAAACATTTAATTCAGTAAATTTTGTTTTGAATACCTTTGTTTAGCAAAAATGCTTAAATTGATCAAAAGTGACAGTAAAGATGTTATATGGCACATTAAACATTGATAATAATAATAATAAGAGTAGGTTTCCTGAGCACCAAACTCAGCTTTGCCATCACAGGAATTAATTACATTTCAAAACATATGAAAACAGAAACCCAATATTTCAAATTGCAATATTATTTCACAATTATTACTGTTTTAAAGGTTTTTTTATAATAAATGCAGCCTTGATGAGCATAAGAAACTTCTTCCAAAAACATTTAAAAACTTTAAAGACCCCAAAAAGTTAATGTGTATTTATTTATTTATTAGCCAAGATCCAGAAAAAGTCAAATGTGGGATAATTTAATGTCGTTAATTTTGCATTGATGACCAACTTCACATATTTTGTTACTTTACACATTTTTTGTGAATTTTTTTTTTTTTTTCTGCAGCAAGGAAAATAGCTCAAATTAATCTTTCAGCAAAGTATACATTCATCCCAGCCTTGGCAGGAAATTATCTATACATCAATAATAAATGAAAATTAAACATACCTTTCCGATCTCATCTTTCAGCTTGTACTGGTTGAGCTGCACGCAGTCCTTTTGAAATAAAGAAACAAATGATATCAATCAGTGGTACTGAGGACTTCTTTAAGGAACTGTAGTCACTGGAGAAAGACAACTACTTCAGCCTGTGTGGCCAAAGACCACAGCAAATGCAAACTTGATTCTCTCATCAAGAATGATGCTGGCAGCATTCCAGGTTCAAAGAATCAAAAGCATTAGCAGAAGTATTAACAAGGGAGAATTTGAGCCAGGGTTATTATAGTTAACTAAAAATAAAAGCAATTTTAATTGAAAGTTAGCTTAATTTGAAGTACTAAAATAACAAAAAAAAAAAAAAAATACAAATAAATAAAAACTATATAGATAAAAACTAAAAAAATTGCAAAAATACACTACAAAATTACTAAAACTTTGAAAACAGAAAATATTTTACAAAATGTCATTGAATTCAAAATATTAACAAAAAATATAATAGCATATCAGTGATACTAAAATAACACTGACTTGAACCGAGAAAGGTACACAAGCTAAAGCTACGCACAGACTTGAAGCCAATCCAGAGAATGAAGAAAAGGAAATGTTCTCCTCAAAGACAACATCAGTTCTCACACAAGCAGCTCAAATTATCTCAGGCTATTTAAAATGTCGTGATCACAAGCAGCAATTTTTAGCCCCATTGCTTTATAATGTATATTTGATCAATTATCTTATAATATATTTATTATGTAATATTTAATATATATATTTAATATTATTTTGAAGTAATTTATATTAATAATTTAGCTAATAAATATTATATAATATTTTATTTAAAGGTTTAATTGTTTGATATTTTTGTTAGGGACTTCACTAAAGTTGCTATTAACTCCGGCCCCCTACCTGCAGGTCTGTGATGGAGACACGATGAGACTCCACGGTTGGTCTTCGAGGGAGGCGTGGAGACGAGTGAGGGGAGGTGATTGGCGAGTAGGGCAGCGATGGGTAAATATAGCGTCCGTTCAGCCCTGGAGAACCACAGGGCGATGAAAGCGTCTGCGATCGTTCCTGTAGCGACAGCTTCCTGTCGGAGAGGCTGAGTCTACCTCTGTGCTCCTGAGGTTCTGGGGAAAGCGCTTCCAGGCGACCAAACGTGTGGGATAAAAGATCACAGGAGGCCATACGGAAGGGCGGTACCGGACCTGACAACGTCGTCTCTGGCGTTTCCGTGCTGTCCATGTCCTCCACCTCCTCATCCTCTCCGCCCTCCTGCCCTGAGCCACCACTGGGCTCATACTCTGTCACCACAATCATAGACTCCATCTCGTTGGTACAGGGGCTCAGGCGCGTGGATGGGGAAGGGAGCACAACACAGCTCCGCAGCAGGTCAGGCAGTGGCTGATTGGGTGGCTGTACCGGCTGAATGGGCGGAGCATGGCCCAGAGCGGCAGGGGGATCAGAAGAGGGCCAGGAGGAGACACAGGGAAACATAGTGTCCTTCCCAAACACCTCTCAGTAGCCCCTCCATCAACACCTTGCAGGAAAAACAGAGTTGGGAAATGTTAGACTTCATACAGAATGTCAGCGCACATACTACCCACAGCTTTTGACCAATGAATTTCCTTGACTTTGAGTATCATTTGAGAACAGGCAGAATGATTACTTTACATTCAGACAGAAAATAAGCACAAGTCAAGTTAAAAGGCCCTTTCAATCAATCAACAAATTTCAACCAATCCCCAATATTTTATAATGTGTATTTTATATGTTATTTATTTAATATAATTATTAGACCTATTATGTAAATATTTTATATTTATATACCGTATTTTCTGGACTATAAGTCGCACTTTTTTTCATAGTTTGGCTGGTCCTGTGACTTATAGTCAGGTGCGACTTATCAAAATTAATTTGACATGAACCGAGAGAAATGAACTAACAGAAAACATTACCATCTCCAGCCGCCAGAGGGCGCTCTATACTGTCTACACTGAGCAGCATAGAGTGCCCTCTTGCAGCTGTAGACGGTAATGTTTTCTCTTGATTCTTGGTTCTAAATAAATGCGACTTATAGTCCAATGTGACTTATATATGTGTTTTTCCTCATCATGACGTATTTTTGGACTGATGCGACTTATACTCAGGTGCGACTTATAGTCCGAAAAATACGGTAATAATTAGTATTGTTAAGTGTCAAATAATAAACTGATATTTTGGATATGAATTATGAACTGTTATATAAATATATAAATGTATTTTTATATATTTGTAGCATATTTGAGTTGAGCATAACTATATTTCTATTTTTTATTTCCATGACTTTCACAAGGCTGCGCCATTTTACAAATTCCTGATATTTCTCGTTATGATATATACAAGTATTTATGAATTATAAAACATTTTTTTGCAGATATTGCCTCTCGTATAGAGATCACAAAGTGCAATGTATATGTAAATACATACATAACACACACACACACACACGCACGCACACACACACACACACACAGACCTCAATTCAACACACAAAAATAACATTTTCTAATTTCCATACAATTTAAAATTCTACAAAAATCACTATTTCAAAATTCCTTGATATTCTTGTGTTTTTCCCTAATGCTAATTATAGTAAAAGCCTAACTGGCAACAAACTTTTGACTCAAAAAAAAAAATTTCAGGTCATTGTTATATAATTATATTACACTGAAAATAGTTTACCTGTACAGATTGAATACTGAATACAGCTAATAAGCTTATAAATATAAAATGTTTCAGACGTTATTCATGGAAAGCCTGCCCGCAAGATTACATATCTCCATTCTGCTCTGAGCCTCAGTTTTTCATGTAGTTTCTTTTTCAGATTGGAGACTCTCTGTGTGTGTGTGTGTGTGTGTGTGGGAGAGGTGTGGGTCTGGCAGAATGAGAGAAATATAAGCAGGTACAATAAAACAGACATTCAGTCCTCTGAGGGGTTCAAAAAGGAGAACTAGTGTGGGCTGGCCCACCCCCTCCATGCGTCCTCATTTCTATCGCTCGCATTCACCGAGATCCACTGCAGCTTGGTTTTTCTTCTCTTTCTCGGTTTTGTTCCCTGTCATTTCTTCCTCTGCGATCGAATCTCTGCTTATGTTTTTGCTGTAATATCATCTCGGGGCCCTGGCCTCCGTGTGTTCTCCTGTCAAAACACCCACACAGCTGGAAGACGGTGTTCTCCCTCCCTCATTCGAGAACACTGTGGGAAAAAAGCCTTTTTTCTCAGCGTTCCTCATCTTTCACCCTAAATAAGAATGCAGAATGCACTGATGAAAATTCAAGATTTTCTATCTAAAAATGATACTTTCTCACAAATAAATGTCACTTTCATACTGTGAATAACCTCCATTCTCAAAAATCTCCATTTGGATCAAAAATGACATTGAAACAAAGACTCATGCCATATTTATAGACCAGAATAGAATAGAAACTGGGTAAACTCTTAATTTAAACCACTTAATAATCATCCAGAACATTCTACTACCCCCAAGCAATGTGCTAGAAATCATCTTTTGGAACACCTTAGAAACAATATAAGTGTCAACCTTTGTATGGTTACGCAAGCACCATTCACATTTATGCATAAATCATAAAAATCCTGCTTATTTTGTTTATTAAACTGTCTCTTCCCATCCATCACCTACTGAGACATTCAGCCAGTAGGACAGTGAATGATGGATTTTAGATGACATTAATATGACAACAAGTGACAACCAAGTGATTGTAACATCACGCAAGATGATATGTGCAACATATTGTGTTATAAATATTTTTAAAACACAGATCACCAGTCAGGCAGACAATACTGTTAGGCTGATATTAAACTTATAATGATACTTATAATAAACTTACATTTATGCAGTACATTTTCAAATCATTTTCACATTTTACACCCAGTACTTTTTTTTCTTTTTAATCCCCACAAATCATAAACACTTTCTCAGAGCAAGCCGGTCACAGAATCTTGGCAAAGTGACATCACTTTGCACAGGCCCCTCCCACGACTGTTGACGGACACTTGAGTGAGCTGTAAACAGTCTGTCCTTGTTTCGACGCCACAGCAGGTGTAGACAAGAATGTCTCCTAAGCAGTTGAGGTGTTTTGTTGTTGGATGTCAGAATGAACATAGCAATCGTCATTTACTACTGAGCCGCTGAAGATGAACTGGATTATTTTAGTTTTTACAGGGAATATGCAATCCGATCTGCCTCTGTCTGCACAAATCATTTTACTCCAGATTGTTTTCTGAACAAGGGACAATTCAAGGCAAGTTTTGCTAAAAAGTTCATACTCTAGGATGGATCAGTACCCACAGTTCATGATCCATTCCCACACTTTATTACTCTTACGATTATTTGCAAATCGTCTTTCCTCTTCCACAGAAGGGAGGGGCGGGGTGAGTAGAGCTCATTAGCATTTAAAGAGACGTGCACTGAAACGGGTCGCTGTGTACAAAGCTGTTTTTGACAAGGTAAAAATTGTGTTGGTGTACACAACCACTGAGGATTTTTAACCAAAATATGTTGCATACCAATTTGTTATCATACCAATTTGTGGAAAAAGGGCATCTGATGTCCCCTTTAACGTCAGATCCATTTTAATCTCTGGTGTTTCCCTGGTGTGGATGTCGTTAATGAATTCATGTCCTCCCATCTCTCAACCTCAATGACAAAGAGACAGCCCAGCTAAGAACAGAGCGGCCAGGCATGCCCGACCCATTTGTCAGCTCAGGTGCTAATGGCGGGATGATGAAAGAGTGCAGAAATTCAGAGGGATTGATGTGTCCTTATCCAGTCAGAGCGTCAGGCAACTATCTGAAACTCATGTGGCAGGATTACAGGTAGCATGCAAGCATCTATGACAGCACGAAAAACCCAGAGTCTCACGTCCTCTTTTCAACAACAGGAAATGCACGGTAGATGTGGGAAAGATGTGGCCTGACTGCCATGGTATAGGCTGAGCTATTTTAATCTGAGAGCAGTTTCCACATTCTTCTATGACCTACTTCAATCTTTGATGGATTGCAAACCAAGTGTTTCTCCTTCACATGCCCAGCCTACCAAATGCATGCAAACCTCGTTTGTTATGGAGACTCGGACTCACAAGCATAAGATCTCTGGACCCCCACAGCAACAAACGGGGTCTACATTAAAGAGTTTCCTCAAAGGACAACATCAAATGCATAAAAAGATCTACCAACTCGAGCCCTTAACCAAGATAAACTCCAGCAAGAAACCAATTTTACCCAAGAAACAAAACAGATGCAGCCTTACTCCAGATGACTTCACTCTCTAGTTGTCTCTACTATGGTGAGATGCACAGGGCATTCCCCAGGGAAAGGGCTCCACAGGGGAAGGACTGTCTGGGACCATCTGGAGTGTTCAGCATTCTTTGAAACATCAAAAAAAGTTTTGCTCTCTCAATACCATCTGCGTTGTGCTGTTGATCTCCACACTCAATGATTCTGACTCTTCATTCAGTTTTATAATAATGCCCTGAAATACCTCAAGCGTGATCGAAGAATGAACTTATGTGACACCATTCCAAAATCATATCAAAATGAAGTTTGTTTGGAGTTCAAAACAGCTTGCCAAGGTAAATTCTCTGGAAAAGTTTGCTCTGGCTTGTAAACACCTTCTAACTACCGATGCTCCATGGGCGATTACAATACCACTGATCTAAATATATGACACACTTGTGACTGACAGGCGACTGATCCAACACAAAATATACTTCTTTATGTACATAATTATGCAGGTAATATAAAACATTAATATATATCTGGAATTGGTATCTGAAACTGATTTGTACCATAATACCACAGGGCTCTAGACTAACTTTTTGCACTGGTTGCACTGGTGCGACTAACTTCTTAGGTGCACCAGCACAAAAGTTAGACACAATAAAAAAACAATAAAAAACTATTTGATGCAAATAGTTTCTAAATATTTTTAATGAATATAAAAAAAGGTAAACTGTGTGCCGTGTGTGTGGCAAGGCCAATGCATTAAAACAGTTCAGTTTAACCACCATTACTGTGCTTGTGCGCGGCTTTAATTGATGCGCATGTGCGCGCACACACACAGCACTCGCACACAGAGATCTGAGATTCAGAAGCTCATAAACTTGTCAGTGCTGCCATGCGACTTTTATTCATTGATCCTGAATCGCTACATTATATTTTTCAACAACAAGGGGGCAAAAATGCTTCATTGTTTGTAGAGAGAGACAGATGCAGACAATTTATGCATCTCTCGGCCTCTCTCAAAAATTTTCATCACTGTAAAAATTTCAAAATGTACGTCAGTACGCAGTTTTCCCTATTGCTCGCGTGCCAGCGATTATCTGCATGCCACTGTTGGCACGAGTGTCGTAGGTTGCCGACCCCTGTTTAATACAAAGGGCGGAAAGCCAATCACACAGAGTATATTTTACATTTAAAAACCATGAGAGGCAGTGGGATGGGGAAAAACCCACCAAAAAGTCTTGGGATATGCTTTTAAAAAGTTGAACTTACATTCATTTTACATGGCTTTCTGAACATGCAGCTCTCCTGTGCGAGATGCGAGTGCAACGGTGATAAAAGATGTCCCTCTAGAAAATGCGCTAAATATGCGTTCTGTGTGAACGGCTTGGTTTCAGTTTTGATGTAAACAAGATCAGTGTCTAGATGACATTGATGTTCTCTTTTTTGGCATTATTTTGAAAGAACATCGCAGCAGCGCTGAACGGCTGGTCGCACCGGTGCGACCTCTGATCTTTCTCGTCGCACTCTAGAGCCCTTTGCCATAATATGTTTGCAGATTTTTAAGAAACATGCTAAGTTAACATACTTGTTTATGTAAAAAAAACAATGCTAAAGTCAGTTATACTTCTTTTAAAATGTACATTCCGGGCAGGAATATTGGTCTCTGTTCCAGTATCCAGTTTGTATTTCAGCACCCCGGGTTGCCAGCTGTTAGAAATCACAGCGCATTTAATTTCATTCATTGTCAAGTTCGCTCGTTCCTGTTGGTGTCGTCAATCCGGTAACCTGCGTGTGTCAAGTCTGAGCAGGAGTGGCCCGGTTGAAAAAAAAACCCCTCCAATATTTTGTAACCCGAATTTTAACAGCATGTAAACGTAGTCAATGGTTCTGTGAAGATGAAAATTCCTTTCAACAAAAAGTTATTTAGATTAGTCTAAAAAAAATATTAAAATATTCTTACACTAACAAAGAAGTTTTTCTTTTAAGAACTGTTCACTGAAAGATTCTTTGGGGAACTCAAAATGGTTATTCTGGGGTTCGGTTCACGATTTATGTTCAAACTGAAGTAGTAATTCTAACTGAAAGCGCCAATGACACTGTTTTATATGTTTTTATGAAAAGATCTTCGCCATGAGTTCATTGGGGCCTTTACAATGAAATTAAGGGGCAAATTATTCAGGAGGGTTTAAAAGCAGAAATGTTCAGCTCACATTTAAACTTCTGAGCACAATTATTATTTATTTGAACTTTATTATTATTAGTATTTATCCTAGTGAAATGCCTTGTAACATAGACTCATATGCAAGTGCATTAGTGAAAACACATTTGTTTTTGTCCAAACTATGGGACTAATTGAAATAATTTTCTCTCAGACTAGGTTATATTGAATTTGAAAGCAGTTTAAAAACAAAAAGGTCCACCACACTTTATACAAGCCTGTGGATATTTTCCATACCCATGTGTTAGCTGTAAGTTGCATCTGATCATGTTCCATAAACTAAGGAATGAAAAATGATAATCATATTTTTGCACATGAAGCCTGACAAATAAAAAAACAGCCAAATGTATCCAGTTCACCCACAGCTAGATTTCAAATCATACCCCAATGGCTCATTCCACAGGGAAAAGCCCTCCAGAGACCATCTTATGCCACGCTCTCAAAACAAGGCAAACTATTTTAGACACAAAAACCCAAGCAACATGAAAACACAAGTCAGTGGATACAAAATATCATTTGTTAAAACAAAGCAGCACAGCTGACATCTAATGTGCTTGTATGAAAATAACTACTTTCATTGTAGGCATATGGATTTAAACATCTCACAATAGGCTAGCTGTCAAAACCTAGACTGCATTTTTGGATAAGAACAGTTTGCATGTTCCTTTGATGCCCAAAAATACTGTCTGGGCAGAGCTCACTAAATGTTGAAACACAGCCAGTAATTTTACAGGTTTCACTTGTCAACTGTCAAACAGACAGGATGGAAACGAATAAAGGATGCTGAATTCTTCAGTAACTGGGTCATTCAACAAAACATGTGCCATTTTTGTCTCTCAAATACACGTGTAAAAAACGACTTCAACATTCAATGGGTTATGCCAACTTTAAACACAAAAACACAATCCAGTAACTTTATTTTTATGCTTTTTTTCTTTGTTCGCATAGATGAGTCATTTCCCCCACTCACATATGTATAACTTCTTGCTATATAACAACAATACATACAACATTAAGGATGTTAATATATATAAATAAAACATAGAAGTCTAATATACAAATATATACGTGATTTATTATTAAAATGGTTCAAGTTTAACATTAAAATTATTGAAGGGAAACAACTAGGTCTTTTTGTTACTCATGTTAGTAGTTAAATCCTAAAAGGTCAGCTCTGTTTAGATTAACATGTATAGTAAACATTTAAAAAGTGTGGGTATTTGTTGAAACACAGCATTAAATTCTCTAAATAAGTAATTTATAGTTTTGTGAACTTGTATTCTCAACTTGAACTAAAAACTGTCAACCCTGTTTTATCAATCCTGTGCCAGCAAACATTACAAATGATTGATTTCACAGTTCACTGAGACATTGTTTTAATGAATGTTTTGAAATTTTACTTTAAATCTTATTAAAACAGAAAAAATGCGCCTATTCTGTAGAATAACCCAACTTCATAATACCCAAACTCATCTCATGTGAATATCAGATGTGTAACGTTATATGCTTTGATCACTCCTGTTCACAACTGCCATCCAACGCAATTTCGTGAATATTAATGTTATCTGCAAACGCTTCACGCAAACACCAACACGGTCTCGAAAAGCTGATTCTTTGTGGAGGAAAATTTTAAGGCTTGTTGTTATTTTGCTAAAGCTGGCTAACGCGTCTCTCACGAAACAGATGTTTGGAAAATCCAGCCGAGGATTAATCAAATCATTGTGACCACGTATGTTCAACCACGTCGCTTTATAGAGGTATAATACGAGTCGTTGGTTCAAGTGTCGTTTCCTTACCTCGGCCGTTTGTAAGATCCTGTTTTGGAAGGGTATGTTGTTAGCTCGCTGACAGTAATGGTAGCGGTTTATGATATGATGTGCAGACAGCGGGGGACGGAGGTGCTTCTGCTGTGAGTGAATGTGAGGAGTGAGGCGCCATCTAACGGTCACAAGAGGAACTGCGTCTGATGCTGCGCGGACAAGCACGGGTTTAGTAGATTAAACTTCATCGCAGTACTTCACTCGAATATCTGTACTCTTCTCAACTGAACTTTGACACGAAGTCAAAAATGTAACTTTTGATTGTTACAATTTCATGTAAATCCTCAAAGTACTATTTTACTAAGCCAGTAGATACGCTGCCATCTGAACTTTCATATCCAGGGATTTTGATCCACATAATTACAATTCAGTGGGAAAACTGCTTTCATTTAATTGTTTTCGATCAAATACTTTGACCTTTGTAAGTAAAATATGAGATAAAATCCATAGTAATATAAAAGTAAAAAAACATCTCTCCTAACTTCAACTTTGTCTTACAAAAAAAAAAAAAATAAATAAAAAAAAGGTGTTGAGGTGTTTACCTATTAATAAATGGAATGAGATACAATTAAGGAAAGACTGGTTTAGCAGCACTGTAAAACAGAATTCTTATTTAAGTAAGCTTTATTACATGAGAAAAGTGGGGGAAAAAATAGCAAAATCAACAAAACTACAAGACCACCAAATTTACCAAATAATAAAAAAGCACAATTTCTCATAAAAAAAAAAAACTGTACAAAATGACACCGTGATTAAAACAGGATTCATATTATCGTCTTTTCTGGAAAATATTTCCCCTTCCTCCTGGTCCTCCTCGACCTCTGCCCCTCGCTGCGACTGCAAAGGAAAGACAAACAGTTAGTGGTTTCATCAGCTTTTCCCATGAAAAGCATCAACATGTTAACAAAATGATGAACTGGGCTCAGTACTTTTTTGGAGGATATAAAAATTAATTGTATTATTTATATTCAATTTAATATTTATATTTGATTAATATTTAGAGGCAAACTGCTTTATTTGTTATTGGCACTAAAATGTACTAGATGCTCAAACAAAACCATTTGGAACTATACAGATAATTTGTATGGCTAAAAAGCATTTGACATTGCAACTACAAAAAAAAAAAAAAAAAAAAAAACAGTATATCTGCAGTAACTAATGTAATACTATAATTACAGTAAAATTATAAATATTATAGTAATGCTGTAAAGTCAAAGATACCATAAATGGATGTTGATTGACCAACCTTGAGCTTTGAGAATAGCAGCTTTGCCTCTTCCAGCTCCTGCACCTTGGTTTTTGTTTTTCATGCTCTTCAACATAGGGGCGTTTTTCAACATGTCTGGCAGAATGAGGAAGCGTATTTTGCTGCCACGAATGTACACCTGCTCCAGCTGTGACACTCTGCCGTCTCTATAGGTCACTGTAATGTTGGACATCTAGTTCACACAAAAAAGGGCAGTTGGTTTCATTATTCAGGACTCACTGCAGTGCAATTGAATGAATCCAGGATTAAAGTAAATGTCTGGGTAACGTAGTTACAACTCATCGAGAATGAGTTGTGATTCTGCAGTACCTGGCAGTTCATGTTATCCTCTGCTTCGATCAGCTTGCCTCTGTACACCTCGCCTGTGTTTGTCTCACAGGTCACGATGTGACCCTCTGCTTCATGCAGGACTTTGATGGGAACACCAATAGACATGTTTTACTCTGAAGACGAAATAAAAATTAGAATTAGTTTTGAATCACAATCAAAGTAATAAGAGCAGAGAGAATCATTCAGTCGTATCATTAGACTTAACCGGTTAAGTGTTTGAGTCACTAAAAGAGATCCGACTCATTAGAACGATTCACTCGGGAATCGGACTACACTGGTTACGCTCATAAGGTTATACTTTTGACTCACTTAAAAGAACCGGCTCACATGAATCATTCGTTCAGGAATCATGTTCAGTGAATATTGCATTTCCACGCTCAAAAAATGGAACTTAATGAAAACCATTCAGTTTTGGTATTTAATAAAGTCAGCTTATCCTGACTTAAATAACTAAACTAACACATTCCCAATGAATATTTAGACCTGTCTAGAACGACTCGAATAAATAAACAAGCAAACAATGAATGTCTCAAATGGACGTTGCTCCGCTAAAGCATCGAACAGATCCAACAACAGGACCGTATACTTTAGTGAAATACAAAACAACAGACTACAAATAATAGGTCTGCGTCATAAAGCATATCTTGACGTATAAAAAGTACCTTGTTTCGGCGGCTGCGTAGAAAATCTCACAGTTGAACAACGTGCCTGTTAGCGGCGTTTTCCCGCTCCCACAATGCAGCTGAAAGCAGAAGCCCCGCCCTTTCCTGAAACTCTGTTGCATTACGGGAGTCGAAGTCTTATTACTATGTAAAATTTCAGGTCAATCTAAACAAGAGGCAGATACCTCAGAATTACACAAGAGGGCAGTATTGAATTGTGGATATTATCTAAAACATTTCCATTCATCATAAACTTTAATCAAATGTCACAATTAGCAATAATTATTAATAAACAGTTGTTTTTTTTAATTATACGTCTTTGTTAATGTTACAATAAGGGTTTTGCATTTATTTCTGCATGCTTATAATAAAAAATATATATTTTATTTCATATTTTAATATTTTTTGCATGAAATACATATTTGACAGATTTCATGATGAACGATTCTGAAAAGATTATTTTTTTATATAATACAGTATATGCCACATATAAAATAATAAATTGTTAAACAATGGGGGGAAAAGTTTGGAGAAGTCATTTGTCTGGTTTTGGCATCATCAAGATTCATTGCTCTAGTCTAAGATATTGTGCAAGGCAGTAAGATCTGGTCTAAATTTGTTCTGTCATCTTGGTGCTTGATAGACTGATCCCATGTCTGTAAATCACTGCAGAACGAGAGACCATGTTATGCTCAAAATGGGCTAAATTGACGAGCCAAGACAGGAAGCATTATGTTTGCCAATTCTGTTTATTAAAATGAATGTTCCCGTTTTCCTGAAATTAAGGGAAGTGGTAAAAACTAATAATGGACTGAAATAGTGGCCAAAGCACAGAACATTAAATAAATAAATATATATATATATATATATATATATATATATATATATATATATATATATATATATATATATATACAGTATTGTTCAAAATAATAGCAGTACAATGTGACTAACCAGAATAATCAAGGTTTTTAGCATATTTTTTATTGCTACGTGGCAAACAAGTTACCAGTAGGTTCAGTAGATTGTCAGAAAACAAATGAGACCCAGCATTCATGATATGCACGCTCTTAAGGCTGTGCAATTGGGCAATTAGTTGAATTAGTTGAAAGGGGTGTGTTCAAAAAAATAGCAGTGTCTACCTTTGACTGTACAAACTCAAAACTATTTTGTACAAACATTTTTTTTTTTCTGGGATTTAGCAATCCTGTGAATCACTAAACTAATATTTAGTTGTATGACCACAGTTTTTTAAAACTGCTTGACATCTGTGTGGCATGGAGTCAACCAACTTGTGGCACCTCTCAGCTGTTATTCCACTCCATGATTCTTTAACAACATTCCACAATTCATTCACATTTCTTGGTTTTGCTTCAGAAACAGCATTTTTGATATCACCCCACAAGTTCTCAATTGGATTAAGGTCTGGAGATTGGGCTGGCCACTCCATAACATTAATTTTGTTGGTTTGGAACCAAGACTTTGCCCGTTTACTAGTGTGTTTTGGGTCATTGTCTTGTTGAAACAACCATTTCAAGGGCATGTCCTCTTCAGCATAGGGCAACATGACCTCTTCAAGTATTTTAACATATGCAAACTGATCCATGATCCCTGGTATGCGATAAATAGGCCCAACACCATAGTAGGAGAAACATGCCCATATCATGATGCTTGCACCTCCATGCTTCACTGTCTTCACTGTGTACTGTGGCTTGAATTCAGAGTTTGGGGGTCGTCTCACAAACTGCCTGTGGCCCTTGGACCCAAAAAGAACAATTTTACTCTCATCAGTCCACAAAATGTTCCTCCATTTCTCTTTAGGCCAGTTGATGTGTTCTTTGGCAAATTGTAACCTCTTCTGCACATGCCTTTTTTTAACAGAGGGACTTTGCGGGGGATTCTTGAAAATAGATTAGCTTCACACAGACGTCTTCTAACTGTCACAGTACTTACAGGTAACTCCAGACTGTCTTTGATCATCCTGGAGGTGATCATTGGCTGAGCCTTTGCCATTCTGGTTATTCTTCTATCCATTTTGATGGTTGTCTTCCGTTTTCTTCCACGTCTCTCTGGTTTTGCTCTCCATTTTAAAGCATTGGAGATCATTTTAGCTGAACAGCCTATCATTTTTTGCACCTCTTTATAGGTTTTCCCTCTCTAATCAACTTTTTAATCAAAGTACGCTGTTCTTCTGAATAATGTCTTGAACGACCCATTTTCCTCAGCTTTCAAATGCATGTTCAACAAGTGTTGGCTTCATCCTTAAATAGGGGCCACCTGATTCACACCTGTTTCTTCACAAAATTGATGACCTCAGTGATTGAATGCCACACTGCTATTTTTTTGAACACACCCCTTTCAACTAATTCAACTAATTGCCCAATTGCACAGCCTTAAGAGCGTGCATATCATGAATGCTGGGTCTTGTTTGTTTTCTGACAATCTACTGAACCTACTGGTAACTTGTTTGCCACGTAGCAATAAAAAAATATACGAAAAACCTTGATTATTCTGGTTAGTCACATTGTACTGCTATTATTTTGAACAATACTGTATATATATATATATATATATATATATATATATATATATATATATATATATATATATATATATATATATATATATAACACAAAATTGTAACAGCAAATTCCTTTACACATCCTCCCCATGCCAAATATACTATACCAGCTCTGTTATTCTGTATCAGATATGTTACAATATATTATCTGGAAATGAAATTATTTTCCTTAAAAACATGTCAGAATTTAACAGGAAAATGGAATTGTTTATCAAATAAATTTACTTTTAAATTAAATGTTCCTTCCAGGTGGAATGACCTGCCCAACTCTTGAAACTTCTTTTAAAGTCTTGAAACTAACACGATAGCTTCTTTTTGAATTCTGTTTTCTTTTTTATTTATTATAAAATTAACAAAAGCAACAAAAAAAAGCCTCTAAACGCTAGTTTGCTCTATTCTTTTCCTGTTCTATCTTTTGATTTATTATAGGATTCAAAAAACCTTGCAACGTTTACTGCATTAGCGTAACTGAGACTTGTTACAGCACTTGCATAATCATTGCTCTTTTGTTGATTTTGATTGCTTCCATTGTCCTCATTTGTAAGTTGCTTTGGATAAAAGTATCTGCTTATTGATTAAATGCAAATGTAAACAAAACCAACAGTCTCTTTCTGGGACCTAAAATTCCCCTCATCGTATTGAACCTGACGCTCTGAAGAACTTCACCTGCATCGAATCCACAAACAGTGACATAGTGGAATGGGTGGTGACATGCCTGGTGATTACACAGTAACTCTCAGCAATGTCTTCAAACCACATTTTAGCAGCAGAATGAACCTGCCAGCTGCTGCTGATCTATGTGACACGCTGACAGGCTGTTAGCTCCTCTCCGAACCGATTTATGCTACAAGCATTCATGATGGAAGAAGATAAATGACTGCGTAAGTCTGGAGATGTATTATTGTGAAGAACATCTGTCTCATTAAAAATGGTGCTCTCAACACAAAATCAAACAATGTATGTCACTGCTGAGCATACTGACATTTCTCAGCTAGAATCAACAAACCAGCAGATTTGAACTGATATGACCATATGAAGGACACATTGCACCTTCAAAAAAAGAAAGAGTTTCTGTTTCTTTCCTTTTCCTTTTCATTGTTGCAATTATTATAATAAGGGTATAGCTGTCATAACAATAATGATAAAACATCCATCTATCTGATCCTTCAGCGTAGGCCAAATATAGATGCAACATTGATCAAGGACATAAAAAAATAAACAATTCTGTAAAGTCTAGCTCACTTGTTCCATTTTTATGAATGGTCACTGTAGACACTAGCTTTCTGTAGATGGACAGTTACACATACAGAAATGGCGACTACCATGTGTCAAATACATGTATTATGTATATAGTGCAGGTTTTTTCCCCACTCTAGAGCTTTTAAATAAGGAAAAAGGAAGTGTAATGGTGCAGTTTAAGGGATCATCAAATGCTCCTTCATTTGATTTCCTTTGCATTAGGCTGGCTGCTGGCGTCAGCAGTGTCTCTGTAAATACAATCATAGCTGGTCTGTGTATGGGTCCATGGTTGTGCTCATATGCGTGCGTGTCAGAGGTGGGGATTAAACAGCACTGTCCTACATCCTCCAAGAATTTTATGATCCCTATAATCATTATGTGGGTGTGTTAGACTAAATAAATCTATAACACACGATTGCTCATTTGACATACCATTTGTGATTCATTTTTGTTTAAACTTGTATTCTTCTGGAAAATTTGATCATTAAAAATCAGAATCAAAGTCCACTTTATTGAGCACCAAGAAGGCCACAGACAGTTTATGGCTTAAACCAGCTGTTTATGGATTAATGATACTGATTTAATGGATAATTAATGTCCGCATGTGATTCTTATCAAACATTAGATTTTATACATGACTATTCATAAATTGTATTTGTGCAAAATTAGGTATAGCTTTGTTTTATTTAGTACATTTCTTGAAATATTAACACATGCTTACAATCAGTACAGTATTCAGTTTGGTCATGTTTTAAAAGGGCTGCACGATGAAAAACTAAATTAGTGTGATTATCAAATTGCAAAGGCTGCGATTTAAATACATATATTGATATAAATATATATATGCTACATGTTTCATTGTGAATAATGGCGCTGTGTTCTTTTACAGGCAAGCAGCTCATATAGCCCAGTGTTTTCAGCAACTTGGTTCACAGTAAATGCAGCAAACTCCAGTTTTGGTCACTTATAACATGCATTTACTATTATTCGATATATTATTTTTTATTTTACAGTGAAATATTATTAGCAATATTTTTTTATTTTATATTTATTATTAATAATAATAATATTCATAATAAATATTATTATTATTATCATTTTATTGTCATACTAATAAAAATGGAGTTTTTTTATGCATTTGAAATCAAAAGTTTTTTTTATAAAAAAATCTTGTAGTACAAATCTTTGACCAGGAAACAATGCTCTTTTAATAAAGCTCCTTGAAAACATATAAGTTTTGAAAACACAATGTCAGCGAACAAGTTCTTCATGAAGTCTGAAAATCTGGAAACACCATCAGGAGTGTTTGACTGCAAAGACAAGTAGGAATTCCTGGAATTTGTATGGTGCGGGTTCCCACACGAGTTATGTGATCCTCACATAGTTTTATCTTTCCTAACCCTTGATAGTACTGTAAGTGAAGTCACCCTCACTAGCACAACAATTCAGACCAGGGATTACTTCATGAAGAATGAAACGAGCGTCATTCGGGTATTTTAAGAGGAATAACTCCTGTAGCATAATGGAAGTGTGTGTCATGACACTTCTGCAAGATCGGATGAGTTGCTTGTCCTTATGGGTAACAGACATCTGACATGTACATTAGTAATAGCACTGCAGTCTTTTACAGTCATGATTTCTACATGGTCCCTGATGGAGGGAACTTCCTCCCTGGTATGTAATGAGAAAACCTGTGTTGAACTGGCGGGAAAGGAATTTTCCAAAGTTCCATTTAAACTGTATCCCAAGTCTTGGAATTCAGTTTGAGGCCTGGTTTTTGATGGCATTTGCTTTGTAAATTTGTCACAGGAAACCATGCCAGGAATGGGATTGGCATCCAATACATAGCCATTGGACACTGTACAAGAAGTCTCGATCACACTAATCGGAGCAGAAGAAGCACCCATGCCTCTGTTTCTGTTACCTATTGACAGTCTGTTTTCATGCCACAGGAAGTGCTGTCGGATGATCCTTCGGAAGGTGTGTCTGAAGTCACGTATTCGGTAGGCGTATATAAACGGGTTCACTGCTGAATTAGCATGTGAAAGGATTATGGCCAGGTACATGACCCAGGCCTGAGGTCGATCACACAGTGGGCAGAATAGTGTGAAGCAGTTAATGATGTGCAAAGGGAGCCAACAAACAGCAAAGAGGCCCACGATGATTGCTAGTGATTTGGCTGCGTGGACTTCTCTTTGCAGCATGGACCGGGAAGATGATCCCTCCCTGTGGGCGTAGCCTTGCAAGTGTACAAGTTTCTGCTCCATCTGTCTGAGCTGGCGACGGGCAGCCATGAAGATCCATGCATAGATGGCCAGCATGGCAAAAAGCGGAATCAAGACGCAACCGAAAAAGTTGAAGTAAACCATGTAATCCATAGTGACCACCTTCTCGAACAGGCACTCTGTCATACCTTGAGGACAAGTACTGTTGGTTCCAATGACGACCCGTCTGTTCCAGCCTAGCATGGGGGTCAAGCCGATGACCACTGAAAGAATCCAGCATACCGCAATGATGCCTTTGGCTCTTTGGCCTGTGACGAGGCTGTTGTACCTAAGCAAGACAAAACAAAACAGACATGAGACAGCAATTAAGGAAGCAAGTATGCTATGGATCACTATAGTGATAAGCATGCAAAGTTTGGTCATATATTAAAACTCTATCTGCCTTAAACAATATGTTGATATTTCCTGAAGTCCATCCTGAAGTGGGACTTACTGTTCTGAGCGTGAATACTGTTAGGGCTGGAAAAGGCTGCACCATTTTTTTCTCAAATCCACACATGCATGCACTGAGTTCGCTCCTGGGAAATGTCCATTGTTTAGGTGTTTATGCTGTGGTAATTCCTGCCCAAGTGCAAAATACCAGGATATGTGCTAATAAGAAGCATAAATTTCACCTGTATTGTGCCTATTCTTAAAATAATACTTACAGGCCTTGTTTTTGTATGACTTAACCTTAGCCTTGTCAGTGATATTATTAGAAACCATGAGAAGAACTGAGTTGTTCAATTAAATCAGGATTTTTGAAGATCAAAAGTTGAAAAACTTTTCAGTCTTTTTAGAGGTGGCATAAATGCAATCCAATTATTCCACCTTAACTATTATAGAACAAAGCTAAATAAACAAAAATTTGTTAACACATTTTTAATTCACTTTAAATAACCAACTCGTCAGAGTCGGACAACACTGGTTGTTCTGTATGTTTTTGATTCCCTAAAATGAACCAGCTCATAAAAGTTATTCATTCGGGAGTCGGACGACATTGGTTGTGCTGTATGTTTTTTATTCTGTAAAAAGAGGCAGCTCATAAGAGTCATTCCTTTGGGATCCGGACTACACTGGTCATGCAGTATGTTTGTGATTTTCTGAAAGAAACCAGCATTTAAGAGTCATTAATTCAATAATCAGACCGCAGTGGTTGTGCTATATGTTTTATAGTCATTTGTTTGCAGGTTGGAATATACTGGTTGTGTTTTGTATGGATTACTAAAAATAGTTATTTGTTCAGGAGCCAGACTACAATGGTTGTATTGAACATTTTACTCAGTAGCTTCTAGTGAATAGGTATTGCCAAAAAAATCTCACAAACCCTAAATATAAAAAATAATAAATGGTTCACCTCAAGAAGTTTCATTAAGAACATTACTATATTGAGACCCCCACAGACCTCTGATTGAGAAACCTAGAACTTAAACTTTAAGTGCTATAATAAATTATTGCATATTAGCAACTGTATAAGCATCAGTTTACAAGCAGTTTGGAATACAGCTGTGCAAAATCCACCGCCGTTATGCATTTCAGACATCCCATCATGCAGACAGCCCTGCTACATGTTTTCTTTGCCAAGGGCAACAGTTGGAAATGGTGGTCAAACATCGATTGTTCCAAAAATCCTTGGGCTTAAATCAGACCCATCGAGAACAACAGTGGCTGCTTCATTAAACCCAGAGGACTTACAGGGCTCCAGTACTACTGGTACCTCATTCACACACCCACAGAGACTGGAAGCCGGCAGACCTTATGTAATCAACACCTGCCAGGGATTTTGCTGTCACTGCTGTTCTCTTACAATGCTTCGGGTGGCTCAATCTACACCATGAGCAGAAATGTGCATCACACCCTCCATGCAGCCAAGTGGTAAAGTCCCACACCTTTCAGCTACTGAAAAGTGCTGCTGAGAGCGGCTGTGCCAGAGCATTTAAGAATAACCATTACAATGTTCAACTCGAGTGCAAAATGCCCCATGATAAAGACTCCACAAGAAAATTATGTTTAAAGAAGCCCTGTTTTGATAAATATCACTGGACTGAGATACATTAAGCAATAAATACCACGGCAGTTGTGACCTAATGGTTAGAGAGTCAAACTTGTTACTTGTAAAAGTTTGCAGTTTTGAGACTCAGTACCAGCAGGAGTGAATGTTCAGCACTTTCTTCCAACCTTCAATACCACGACTGATGTAAGACCCTTGAGCAAGTCACCGAACCCCCATCAACTCCCTGGGTCCCACAGCAAAAATGGCTGCCCAAGGCTCCATGTGTGTGTGTTCATGTGTGTGCGTTTGAATGGGTTAAATGCAGGGCACAAATTCCAAGTATGGGAAACCGTACTTGGCTACACACGTCACTTTCAAGTATCACTTTTTTGTTATGTATGTTAAAGACTTGTTTTGAAAAAAAAACTCAACATAAGTATTACAATTCCACACAGCTTGTGCTACAGACAATGAATGAAACCACAAATCATGTGGTTTACTGTGCAGAGGTGTGATATTATTTTTAAGGGATCAGCCCTATGATTTACAACTGACGTTATAACGACTGAAAATCCCCCAGGCTTACACTAAAAAAGGGAACCAAGTCATATCTTGATCGATTTGAAAGTTTTGTAACAAGACAGACATTAAAAGGGAAATTATCAAGATAAAGGCAGAGAGAGTCACGAAGTCTAGGAGCCTTTAACTTCATATCAAAACATTTGCAAAATACAGATAGGCCTAATACAGATTAGAGAATGATAATATATCAGCAAACACGTAACATTTGATTAAATACACATGTAAACACCGACACAAACACACGCACATAGACAGTGGGTCTCCAGTTGTTCCAAACCTGTATGGTCTTTCATCTGAAGAAGAAAGTTTGAATAACTATTTTGTCCATACAATGAAAGTCAGTGGGATAAACAAAACAACAACTCTGTACTCTGCTAACTTAAATTTTATGGACAAATTGCATTATTTTATTTATTTTTTTCACATTCTTCAATATATTTTGTGTCGCAATAACATGAGCCTGAGTAAATGATGACAGTCTTTTAAATTTTTTTTAGGGAACTATATATTAACTTTTGGGTTTAGTGTAATTTCTGCAGCACCAGATAGTATAAAAATAGCATTCAGAAAGTAATTGTTTGGACATTATTTGGACAAATAGATGCACTGTAATTCTATGTGATCTTCGATAAAATTTTTTATAAATTTTTACCTTTAATAATAACCAGTTGTGAATGTACTAGTAATAGAAACTCTATGGGTTTTATGTTCCTGCTATAGGGTATTTGTAAGTTTAAGTAATCTTTCAATCAACCAATATGATCAGTAATCCTCTTCTTACCAAAAGCCTTCAGCTATTACCTGAAACTCACAACACAATCATTCACTCACCTCAATGGGATCTTGATGGCGATGTAGCGATCCACGGCGATGGCCAACAAACTGAAGATGGAGCTCTGTGTGAGGACCAGCACGAAACAGGCAATGAAGAGGCACCCATGAAAATGGCTGCAGAAGCCCGTGCTGATGGTGACCGCGAACGGAATGGCCAGGAGTCCTACAGCAATGTCCGCCACAGCCAGTGACACCACAAAGAAGTTGGTGATGCTCTGGAGGTTACTATTAAGGCAGACGGCCCAGCACACCAGAACGTTCCCCGCCACGGCCAAAACTGCAATCAGGAGCTCAAGAACAATGTAGACGAGTGAAGACATGGTGCCATCAACCGGTGTGAAAGGACATCCTCAGGGACACACATAGTTGTGCTCCCGATAATTGCTCAGTGGGACTTCACTCCGCCACTCAATGGCTCCTGCAATAGGTGTGAGGATGAGCCAATCTGACCATTCCTCCTGAATGTATGATATATTTTTGAATGGAAAGAGGGGATAGAAATAACCTGGTATCAGCTTTTGAGATTCTTTGGGGGTCACTTTGAGGAGGTGACTGTAGGGTCAATGGAGACACCCCTCTGTAAATCTTGATTTACCCATTCACCAGCATGTCCCTTAGGTCCAGCTTACTTCAGACTTTCATTGAAAGCCTTAAAGTAAACAGCTGCCAGATTGAATGAAGCAGCTCCGGTAGACCTTCACTGAGACTTCTTAACCTGTAAAAAATAATCATATCACAAAATTCAAGGTCAACCTCTTTGGATCACAAGACTTTCTACATGGAATGGATCAGTTTTTTCATAATTAAATGATTAAATGGTCATTTATATCAGTTATTTGTTTTATATTATAACATACACATTCTTTTCAAAAGTTTGTGGTCCATAAATCTCTTATGCCCACCAAGGCAGAATTCATTTAATTAAAAATACAGTTAAATATTATTACAATTTAAATGAAAATTTAAAAAAAATAATTTTGCATTTAGTTGGGTTTCTAGCATGTCTGCTTAGAAAAGCTGAAAAGAAAACAGCAGTTTGTTATGGGTTGTCTGAGTCTGAAACAGTGTCATCCAGTTATCTGTTTCAATTTGCAGCCAGTATCTATGTAGATGGCTATCTAGTAAAAAAAAAAAAAAAGACCACCTCCGAGCCATATACAGATTCCAAGGCAGTAATTCATGTGTCTTGTGTTTGACATGCCCCACGGGGTAAAGGGGTGGGGTGAGCAGTAGCTCATTATCATTTAAAGAGACATATCGCTGTGAACAGAGCTGTTCTTGACAAGGTAAAAAGGGTTTTGTTTTAAATGAGACATCTTAGCCAAAGTATGATACAGACATTTCATAAAGACACTAAAGAATCATACCAACTTGTGGAAAATGGGCATCCAATGTCACCTTTAAAATAACAGATTTTTGACTTTTCAGTTTCACATGATTCTTCAGAAATCGTTCTAATATGCTCATTTGGTGATTTCATATTATTGTTAAAAAACAGTTTATTTTGGGAAACATGACAAATTTCTTTCTAGTTAAAAAGGACATTTGTTTGAAATATAATTATTATATAAAATTAAAAATGTGTCTAAGCTCTACTTAATGATCTCTTATGATCTTGTCAAGATGCTGGTTTGCAGTGTCCTAAACGAAACATACATCGGGGCTCAAGGCGCAGTCTTTTTGTCTCATCTTCTCCAAAAAATTTTAATTTTTTCACTACATGCCGTCGTAAGATTAACTGTTTGCCTTTCACTGGCGCTGATCATATAAATTTAATATCTGTCCCCTGCATGGAGAATAAATCACTGTCGTCTTCATCGCTTAGCCCGATTCATGCTGCATTGTTTAATGCCTGCTCTGTGAATAATAAGGTGCTGCTTTTAGCCGATCTCATCTCTGATAAAAAACTTGGACTTCCTGTTTTTAACTGAATCATTGCATAAAGGAGATGATGGACGACTGTTTAATCAGATTACTCCTCCTGGTTTTGGAACTTTATATCTCCCAAGGTCATCTGGCAGAGGTGGTGGTATTATTGCTGTCGGCAGTTTAATGTCAGTGCTGTGACCATTCCTCAGTTTTCTAAATTTGTGTGCTTGGTCTTAAGTATCTATGCCTCTACTTCTACAATCATTGCTACTGTCTACAAACCACCTAAAATTAAGTCACATGCAGCTTTAATGTCTGATTTTGCTAACTTTATGACAATGCTGACCCTGAAGTTCCATAGAATCATTTTTGTGGGGGACTTCAGTATTCATGAGGACCAAAGTGACTCTGTAATGGCAATAGAATTTCTATCATTAATGGACTGTTTTATTGGTAACAAGTCTGATACATTGCAAAGGTCATACACTGAACTTTGAGCTTGCAAATGGCACATTTGCATCTCAATTATCATCTGTTGACATTGGTCTGTCAGACCACTCAGCTGTCTTCTTTGATTTGGAATTACATCGTCCAAGTGAGCTACCACTCAAACTTTAACATTCTAGAAGTGGAAATCTATTGATCAAACACCTTTTTTTGAGTTCTGTTGTTTCAGTCTTATGTGATTTGCATTTAACATCATTGGAAAAGAAAAATTCACAGTTTCAAAATTATATATTATTATTATAATATTGCTAACTAAGACACTTTTGCTACTCTGAGGACACGCAAGGTTACTTTTGCTCATTCTGCTCCATGGTGTAATGACATTCTGGTACATAGAAGTCTGCCTGTCTGAAAATGGAGTGTAAATGGCGACACACTGGCTTGAATGATGTATATTATCATTACTACATTAAAGATTGCTGCTGTAACCCCTGTACCTAAAAAATTAAATGTTGCTCTGACTTCAATAACTTTCATCCTATTTCAAATCTCCCATTTTTGGCAAAATTACTTGAGCGTATTGTTGCCTCTCATTTGAGTAACCATATCACTGTTATTAATCTTTTTGAACCTCTTCAGTCGGGTTTTCGTAAGTTTCACAGTACTGAGACAGCCTTCAAAGTCAAAGTCACCAATGATTTGTTGATGGCTTCTGACTCGGGTGCAACATCTATTCTTATTCTTCTTGATCTAAGAGCTGTGTTTGATAATGTGGATCACAGTCTACTACTTATTCATCTTGAAAGAATGTTTGGAGTGTTTGGGACTGCCTTAAGGTGGCTGAGGTCTTATTTTACTGACAGCTCCCAGTTTGTTTCTAAGAGTGGTTATAGGTCTGAGATTAGTTGTGTCAACTGGCGTCCCTCAGGGGTCGGTTTTAGGTCCTTTACTTTTTAACATTCATTTGTCATTTGTTTAGGCCACCTATTGAGATTGTTCAGCCTTCATTACCATTTGTATGCCAACAACACACAGATTTATATACATTCAAAACCTCATGAGCACCTTGACATTGCTAATTTGTCTGACTGCATTACTTTAGAGATTAAATTTTGGATGGACAATAATTTCTTGTACTTGAATGGTGGTAAAACTGAAGTTATACTCATTGGTTCCCATGATTAAATTTCTAAAGCTGGTTGTCTGTCACAGAGACGAGTGAGAAACCTTGGAGTTATTTCTGATGCAAATCTGTCTTTTGATTCTTTTTTCCACCTCAGAAATATTGCAAGATTGCGTGTACATTTTACAGTTGCGAAAATGCAAATGAATTCCTTTGTGGTCTCATGGTTAGACTATTGTAATTCTCTTTTAGCTGGAGCTTCTAAATCTATACTTAATACATTGCAATATTTACAAAATTTAACTGCTAGGATTTTAACTGGGTCTAGGATTAGCAGTCATATTATTCCTATGTTAGAATCTTTGCACTGGCTCCCGGTCAGGTTTATTTTATTTCTTAAGTACTTGAAAGTGCTCAGTCCGAATTGTTCAAATATGTTTGGCTTCGAAAATACAGAGCATCTAAAAATGTCTGTCTGTATGTGTAATTAAATCAGTTTGGCAATTCACTGACTATTTTGGCTCATTTATTGTGGTTTTGTGTAGGCTTATCTAGAATGAATTGAGTAACTGCAACATGCCTTCCACTGTAGACCACATTATCTTTTATTGTTTTAGAGATTTCTTATCTTTTAGCTCCAGTCTGTTTGATCAGGCACAAAAATGCCACAGTCACTCTTCCTCTGTGTTTTAGTGTTGCTGTTTGCTTTTTTTAGCACAGCGTGACTTTGGTATGTCTGCAGACTCCCTCAAGTGATTTAATGACAAATTGTTCCCAAAGCACAGTCCTGGCATGTTGCATTTTAACAACTTTTGCATCTGCATTCATCAGTCTACAAAAAACTTCCTGTGCATTAAGACAATGTACTTTCCATAACTGGTTAAACCCTTATGAAATATCATAATATTAAGCATGATGTCCGGACTTAAAATTATATACAAGGTTCCTCACAAGTCATGTGTATCACGTCTTTATTATAAAACAACACAAAAAAAAAAGGGTGGGAATGCAGAAATACTGTTTGACAGATGTCCAGCGAGCATGTTCTATGTGACGGGAAATGATGCTTAGCGTTTGGGGACTATGATAAGAGTGCACTGCATGCCAATCTGTCATTCAGAAAGCATACTTAACAGTTATCTTAGTCATTCTAACATAATTATTGTCTTGTTAAGATGAACGTTTACATCACAAGTAATTTCAATTGGTAGGATGACATCATACAGTAGAGAAACGCATTGCTGATTACAAAAACTTTTTCTCAAAAAAGTAAATAGACATTTAAATGAGTGTTAACACAATAGAAAAACAATGTCTGAAACATTAGGAGATATTTGTGTCAGAATTCTGTGATAATTTAGCCACCCATGTGGTTAAACAGCTGTACATTTACGTGGAGTACAGCAGAGAAGGATGCTTTATATAGCTGGTAAATTACATCACTGTTCTTTAAATCATACCATGTGGATTTATGTAGATGTGTTTAACATCAAAACTTTAGCTTAAAAATATTAATTATAATCTTTAAGAATTTTATTTATCTATAAGGTAAGGTGTTCATTAGAAATGCTCTAGCTGGATATCACTGTTTTTAAATTTGACCTGTTTTAATCCACTTTTATGGCCATGAGGTGTGTCGAATTATTAAAATATTTAATAAAAATAAAAAAATTAATTAATAATATGGTAAATACAGCAGCTTCACAGTTAAAATAAGGTCATAGAAGTGAATGCATAGCTAAATACTTAAAAACAATATGCTCTTAAAATAGTTTTTAGATGGAATTATTACATCAAATGAACGTCATATTGGAGACTGCTGT
The DNA here is from genome assembly GCF_023724105.1 of Carassius gibelio. Taxonomy (NCBI): domain Eukaryota; kingdom Metazoa; phylum Chordata; class Actinopteri; order Cypriniformes; family Cyprinidae; genus Carassius; species Carassius gibelio. Next base: position 6,813,171 of record NC_068391.1, on the reverse strand, counting down.
GACTGCTCGTCATGTGAGCTAATTATGCACACTGTAAAAATACACAAAATTAGTGAGAAAAGTTGTGACATTAATTAACTTTTATATATAAAATTATGAATTCATAGTTTAGACTAAACAATTACAAGTGCAATCCAGACTCCCTCTGGACTAACGGGCTGCCAAACTTACAAAATGTAACATTCAAAGTAGAACAACAAAGTTCAATACTTTCAGTGAAATCACAAACTTTACTAGTAAACAAACACATTTACTATGTGTTTACAATGTAAGAACACTTCCGTTACTCACTTTAGCTGTGTACAAGCGTGTTTCCGCCGCGCACCTTAGTTGTAGGTTTCTCCACAGGCATGCTGTCATTTCTGAACGTCCAAACCAAATCATTCCACACGTTTTATCACCCGGACAAAGTAATATGCAAAAATGCACTACTCTGAGCGTGTTTGGTCAGGGCAAAGGCGAGTCGAGTGTTATCTTTCCTCCGCTCCGTGGAGTTGTGGTGACCACAGACAAGTGCGCGCGCTGTCACTGTGACACTCACGCGCTGTGAGAAAAAGAGACCCACGTCTGGTTGGTTTTCGTGGTTTGTTCCAGGCTATTCGAGTTATGCAAAGTACATTAAACAAGATGTTTCCCTCCCTACAAGACCATTGTGGGTGGTAACATCTTCATCAAGCTGTCATACTGGCAATCTTCATAGTCCTTGCAGTTACGATAAAAGTTAAAATGGATTAGCCAGCACATTATCATAAATAACAAATAAATAAAAATAATTAGTTTTAAAAAATTAAATAAAAATATATGACAGCAAAGAATACATAAAAAATAAATAAATAAAATAACGTTAAATTACTAATAAACAGTGCATAGGCCTATATTAAATATGAATGAAGATGAATGTCACAATGAATTCATGTATAGATCAATACTTTCCAGTAGTAAAAATAAATGGCTTTATTGGTCAAATAATATGGTAGGCCAATATTTAGTTAGAAACTTTTTTTTATTTTTTACATTTATTCTTTTGAGATAATCGTGCACATAATCTTGTTTTATAATGACATAAGAATAAATATATCTGATATGACGTTTACAGTAAAACACGACTGCATTTTTAGCAGAGGAATTTAATTCGAATCTTTTCGTTTGTGTGCGGTTTTCATCGTTAGTAAGCCCGATTTGAAATCACGCAGACAGTACAATGACTGATGTAAACGTACGTGATGATAAGGAAGTAAGGGACCTGATGGTCACCGTGAGGTTGTGTGGTTTCTCACGTACTGCCGAAACATCCTGCTTCACCTCAGGGCCACATGAAGATAAATGTATGTAATCAGCAAACCAGAGGCTGAGGTCCACCCACCACACTGCAATGACATTTCTTAATGTTTTGGACCTAATACATGAGCCCAAGACTTTTCGTGGCCGTTCAGTAAATCAAAATCACAGCCTGCATGCTCACCTTTACCACAGCCTTGTTCATGCAGAAAGCCCTCGGCACAAATATAGACACTTACTGTACCTCAGATTGCCAGATACAATCGGTGTGAAAATGAGAGGTTATTTTAGTAGTAGGAGGAAGTTCTTGAGTACAGCCGTTTAAACAGACCTTTTCTGCTGGCTCACTTCTTTCTTTCCACAAGGGGTAGTTTAGATTTTTTTTCCCGTTTTTAAATCTTCCCATAAGTGCTATGTGTGACTTCCAGGAAAGGTTGTATTACAAAAAAAAAAAAAAAAAAAAAAACGGAACAAAAGAAAGAAAACAAAAAGAAGGAGTTCAGATTACCATCCATTGTATAGTTTCATGCTAGTGTGCCCTTGGAATAACCTACAAACTATAAGGTTAATTTAAAAGTGGTGTGTGTGCTTGAGCTCTAATGCGTGTCTGTACACCAAAGCATATCGGATTTAACATCTTGGATCTAGAAGGACAAACCTGCTCAAGCTTAACAAAAATGTGCTGAATTTATGTTCCATAAAAGTTATTGTTTACAGGTGACAGGAATGACCCCAGGGACCAAGAAGAGATCAATATATCAGTGTTTAAATAAACATAAAATTGAAGGGTGTTACAACAGTTATCATTTAGTATTATTTACTATTGTGTTATTTATTAATCATTTCAATTAGCTTTTATTTTAATATTTTCAGTTTTATTTTAATGTTATTAGTTTTTGTTATATATTTAGCTTTTAAATATATATATATATATATATATATATATATATATATATATATATATATATATATATATATATATATATATATATATATATTTCAGTTTTAATCATTTAAACTCATCTCTATTAGTTCCCAAAACACATTGCCAATAATTTTAGTTTACAATAACACTGGTTACAACAATACGACTGTATTTGTGCACACAAATATCGCTCTCACAAAACTTTGCTAACAGGAAACCTTACTTTATTTTTTCAAAATCCTCTCCTTGATATGACATACAGTGCTTTAGGAATCTTTCTTGAAACAAAGTATTGGTAGCGTCAAAAACACGTTCCAGGATTTGTACAAACACGAATGAAGTTTTAAAGGAAAGCACAGCAAGATATGAAGTGATCTGGTTCAAATCAAAATCTTCACATCAAACTCCATTATAGGTCACAACCTACATCTCACAAGATGATCCAAACAAAAATAGTCCTGGTCACTAATGACCTTTTCTAGGTAATTAATTCAATGTCAGTGTCAATGACATTTCCACATGTAAACAAACCGATACACCACAGAGGATTCTCAAACAAAATCTATCATTTAAAACACGACAGTTACTTAAATGAAATAAATAATAGTTTTGCAACAAACATGACTTGCCCTTGACATAAAATTCATTTTGAACTGCTGTGATTAGCGGCATAAATTTGCTGCAACCCACATGATCCCTTTAAAAAGGTCTCAATTTAGCAAATTAGCCACAAAACAAACATACCTGTATTAAAAAAAAGCAGTGCATTGAAGTCAGCAGAGCATGTTTATCAATTGTGCTATTGGCTATTTCTTTTCCATGTAAGGCTTTGGTTTGTATGCAGAGGTTTATCTTTGACTGACATACAATGTATAATGGGAGAGGTACAGTGCATGATTTAACCATGAGCCGACAGTGCGGATGGATTGTAGACATCTTATTTCATATTTCATACCAGTGAATACACATTCAGCCTTTTTTTATTTGTGCTTGTACACCCATATAACAAACTTAATCTGAATAAGCAAGCTTTTAGAACTCAGCTCGCTTTATATGTCAAATACGGATTAGTAGTGCGTTGACATAAAGGACTGTGCTGATATTTCAAACAAACACACAAAAAAATAAAACTCTTGCAGCATTTTCAGTGACGGAAGATCAGCTGGAATGAGCATTGAGGAAAAAAAAAACATGTCTTTCCAAACAGCTTCATTACAAATGACATTAGATTCAAAATTAGCTTTCGTTTAGTGTATAAAAACTAAATTAAAAACATTTTGATATCAAAAGAACTAGGTTGAACGTTAAAGTAACAGTTCACCCCAAAATAAAAATTTGCTGCAAATGTATTTACCTTCAAGACATTCAAGATGTAGATAAGCTTGTTTCTTCATCAGAACAGATTTGGAGAAATTTAGCATTACATCACCAGCTCACCAATGGATCCTCTTCAGTGAACGGGTGCCGCCAGAATGAGAGCCAAACAGCTGATAAAAGCATCCCAATAATCCACAACTAAATCCACATGACTCCAGTCCATCAGATAACACCGTGTGAGGTGAGAAAAAAAAAAACATGTTTGTAAGCAACACATCCTTTCTGATGGCACCCATTCACTGCAGAGGATCCATTGGTGAGCAAGTGATGAAGAAAAAGAACAACTCATCTACATATTGGATGGCCTGAGGGTTAATAAATTGTCAGCAAACTTTCATTTTTGGGTTAACTACTATTCCTTTAATGTCTTTTTTATTAGAAGAAATACTAAATAAATCAAACGAGACAGATTTGAGCTTATTTAGGCTAAGGAAAAACAAAAACCACCATTTGTGGTATCACTCTTTGGAATAAATAATGATAATCTAAGACCAATACTGGCATAGTGAGGCTATCCTTTTGAGAAAACTAGAAAAAAAAGGCATCTTTCAAAGGCAATCGTATTCTGAGATACCCACTTTTGTTGCTCGGTTGGCACAATAGACTTTAAAGTATTGTTTGTTTATTGTTTCTATAAATAGTGTTGCAAAGTTCTTAAAGGAAGTTGCTGGCTCATGAACCCACCGACTTCCCACTTCTCTTCAAAAGTGCTGTTCAGAGAAGCTTACTAGGATCTGGCCTGTTTCTGCAGCCATAAAGGATTTTGGGAAAAGACTGGAAGAAAAACAATAAGCTGAGAGTCGATCAAGCTTCCCCTGTTCGCAGCTAAGGCCTCTGGGAAATTTTGTTGCATCTTGGGAGTAGCATTCCACAGTAAGGAACCGAGGTAAGACTGAAGCCGCCAATACAGCCGTTCAAGAAGATTCTCAGGTCTCAAAATACTTATAGATGGCCGTCACGTAGGTCATGACGCTCTGCCAGTCGGGTCTTTCTGTGTGCACCATTTCACCAATGTCCTGTCAGACAGAGAGATTGAGTCAGATGGGGAACTGGTCAGAAAAAATGATGTTTGTGTGGCACAACTATCTAGCCAAAGCTTGTTAAGCAAAGAGCAAACAACATACTTTATGAAAGCGTTCTATTAATAACAGGTGCTGAATTAAATCCTGCTGCCTCTTTTCAAGACAGGGAACATACTCTCTCCACTGAAACGGCTAAATAATGTGATATTACTACTATTACTACACTGTCTATTTAAACAATACAAACTTAATTGGATCACTCTTTGTATGTATTGCCCTTTTTACCACATGACATGTTAAAACCCAATAAAGATTTTGCAACAAGACCAAAACAACAAAGGCTTATCTTAGATAATTTTATCAAGATGATATTTATATAGAATGAATGGTAATGAAATGACAGGGTGGAAGTGAAAAAAAAAAAGCATTCATTTTAATAACATAGCTTTAATCAAACAGGCTATGACAATAAAACACTTGAATGATCATAAATTAGGAGGAGCATTGAAGAAGTCGCAGTTGAATATTTAATTTTACTCAATATGAGATGTTATGTGAGGGAAGTGAAGTCATTGTTGGTTGCATTATTGTTTTACAGCTGCAAGTATTTATTAACAGGGCAGAGAGATCTTCTAATGCTGAAATTCAAAACAAACGAAGATTTATTCAACAGACCTCAAAGAGATTGTACATCATTCTGAGATCGTATATATTTCAACAGAATTTCATTAAGAAAGATAAAAAGGCTTGGATAAAAAAGGCCTCCTCTAAAAGGAAAGTCATTAAAGTGCATTTAAAAATATGCTCAGCAAAGCTGCATTTATTTGATTAAAACAGTAAATATTATTACAATTTAAATATATCGGTTTTCTGTTTGAATAGATAAAAAAGAAAAAAAACTTCCTGTCGTGGCAAAGCTGCATTTTCAGCAGTCATCACTTCAGTCTTCAGTGTCACATGATCCTTCAAAAATCATTTTAATATGCTGTTTTACTGCTAAAAAGCATTTCTTATTATTATCAATGTTGAAAACAGTCGTGTTCCTTCATATTTTTGTGGAACTGTGATCAATTCTTTCCAGGATTCTTTGATGAGCTAAAAGCTCTACCGAACTGCATTTATTTTAAATCGACACCTTTTGTAATATTATAAATGTCTTTACTGTCACCTTTGATTATTTTAATCCACCCTTGCTTGAATGAAATTATTATTTTTGAATTAGGTTCTGAGGCACTGTAATATAATGTATATATTAATTAGCTTTGACGTTTATATTAAACCCACCAGTGTGGATTTAATTCCCACACTTTCTGCTGCCTGGAAAGCCAAAGTGAAATTCCGCCTCTGCAAAACACAAGCAAGAAGAACGGATGTCAATATATGAAATTATATGCAAGTCTTCTATAAAATATATATTTTTTGTGCTAACTGATATTCAAGAAGGGAACATTTAGGTTGAAATCAGGTAAACTGGACCGAAATGTTCAGCCAAATTCAAAAGCTGTCCAATTGACCTGAACTCACCCTGTTGTGTCTTATGTGTGTGAGCGTACAGACCTTGTCCTGGCTGTTGAGCTCGTGGTAAGGGATATGTGCCGGCAGATAGGTGTGAAGAATGGCACAGAAAGCCAGCCCATCATTCCAGCTGCTGCTGAAGTTGGTGATGTCAATGTTCTGCGTGTTTGCGGAGAGGGGAGTAAAAAGATCAATAATTACAATTTCAGTAGATGAACTGATGGGATTGGGTGGGTGATTCAGGGGACTGATGAAGCAGTGAATCTTTCGGTGTCCCTGTGACATTATGGGTGTAGTTAAGAGCCACAGCTGTAAATCTTGACAGAAATAATGTCTTTTTTTTCCCCCCAATGTTTACACAAACGTTGGACACATTGCTTTTCATACAATGAAGCATGCCTATCTTATTTGGAGACACTTACAGCTAGGGTGACCATATGCGCTGTTCATACGGGACAAGTCCCAGCCAGGATTTTAATATTGCCTAAAACATCCAGGTTTTGGCTATTTGCACTGTGCAGGTTGATCGTTTTGTAACATTCATGAGAGCTATAAAGAGCAGAGGAGAGGGCTCCTTATGCTTTCGAATCGCTTTCATGTGTTTGTTCGTTCGTTTTACTTGAAGCATTGTGGCGCACTTTGGTTTTTTTTGGGATTTGTGCTCAGCGACGCTTCAAGGCAAATCGAACGAACGCGTGCGCATATTTGCATCGCTTTGACCGTTTCCCTCTAGATCTCACCTTCTCACACGCAGCCCCACGATTGGTCGATTATGTACAATACCTGCGTGTTATTGGTCAAACTTCTCTGGAACGTGTCACGTATGAACGGCGCATATGGTCACCCTACTTACAGCGCATGTTGACAAAAAACCTTATCTTTCTACATGCATTACATTACACGCAAACATTACATTGTTTGTTTAGTAAATATTTTGCCTATTTAGTGCTTTCAACCACAGATAAGGTCATTTTACTGAACATGAACACAAGACACAATATTTAACAAAATTCTGTTCGTAAACAGTCCTGAATATGTGAATATAAATCTCATATTCCATGTAAAATTACATACATAAAATGCACTATTTCTGGGTCAGAAATGGTTTGTAAATAACAATAGTTTCAAAAATAACATGTTTACAACACCTACACCTAGATGGATGAGATGTTTTCTAGATACACTGGTGCACACCAACTATTTTCTCAAGCACTGCCACAAAATGGAACCAAATTAAACTTTAATGCTGTTCTGAGAATAGTGTTCACCTACTTCTTCATATTCACTCACTGACAGTCTCACCTTGTGCTGAAGTGTTTGTTCAACAGCCTTGCTTATCTGTATCAACATACTTCACACATGCTTCAATCCATACACGGAAGTAGCCACCCGACTCGTTGGGGCCATTTATGGTGTTGTTGTGACCAGGAAAGAGGCTCTGCGTTCATTAATGCCCTCCTCAGATCTACAGTTCTCACGTGTTGCATATGTACATAGACTACTATTCATAATTTTGTGGCTGGTAAGACTTTTTGAAAAGAACTTAATATGTTTATTCAGCAAGGGCGTTAAGACTTCACATTGTTACAAAAAATATACATTTCAAATAAATGCTGTTCTTTTGAACTTTCTGCTAAAGAATCCTGGAAAAAAGTATCATGGCTTCCTCAAACGGCTTCCTACTAAGACATTTTTTACAGTGATAATAATAAGAGATGTTTATAACAGAGAATGATTTCTGAAGGATCATGTGACACTGATCAAAATTCAGCTTTCCATCGCAGAAATCAATTGCATTTTAAAATATATTCAATTAGAAAACAATAAGAATAATATTTCCCAGTATTACTGTTTTCACTGTGTTTTTGATCAAATAAATGCAGCCTTCATGAATATAAGAGACTTCTTTACCGTTCCCAAATTTCTGAGAGGTAATATTGGTGCAATTATGATAAAGCAGCTAGCAAGTGTACTTAAAAAGCATCATCATGTTTTTTTTTTTCTATTATATGTGTTTTTTGTTCTCAAGATTTGCTTTGTTTGATAAATCTGGAATCCAGAATGAAATACGTAGGCTGTATTGTGACAATTTACTGGAACTGGTATTTGTTCACCCATTCCTCTGATCTACATTCGAGTTTCCAAAAGAAACAAAATCACTCTCTTTCAGATTACGCTATCACCCGCATCCTCTAGCAAAAAGAGGAACAGCCTTTATCAGATGTGGCAGGCCGGTGTAAATGTGCAAAGGGATGGCGTAAATTGGCAGAGCTTTGTGGCAACCCACGGAGAGTGGAGTGGAAGGAAGTGATGAGTTCATCAGAGTGGGCCACAACAGCAGGAGATGGAGAGGCAGGAACAGACCCGGGTCTGGAGAAAACCAAAGTGGTATCACTGATAATGATGCCCTGTTTTTCGTCAAGAGATCTGTGCTAGCACACTGACCACTGACTATGGTAGTGCTTTTCATAGTAAGTGTCCTCAAAAAAGTATTAGGATACTATTAGGATACAATGATCTGCACCTCTAGTTATTTCCTTAAACACCTGTTTGAACTTGAGAGGAACTGATTTAATAAATACAGTAGGACCGGGAACATGTAGTAAGGAAGTTAAAAAGGTCAATTTTGTTTTCAATTCAACTGTAAATTCCTTAAATTGAATTAACTGTTATTTCATTCTTCACTAGCAAGTTACATCCACAACCCGATCCTCCCTTACAATTCAGTGTACAAACTTCAGCCATGTTGTTTCAAGCTAAACGAACGTCAGCACAAAAGAAGCGTGTGAAGAGAGTGGGTTACGACGACATCCAGACATCCTCCCTGTGTCCTCTCTCGTTTGTGTGCCAGTGTTCAAAGCAAGCAGCTAATGAAAAGAGGTCTTGTGTGCAAAAAAACAGGAAGGCCCGGGGGAGAGAGCATTAGGATAATCACATTGAAAATGGAGAAACAGAGGCAGCTTGCTGCAAAAAGTGCACTCCAAGTGAAGCCAGGCCGCTTGTAATGAACACATTAGAGTTTCAGTGAAAAATGGCTTTTATCCACTGGTGGACATTTCCATCAATCACATGCACACTTACTGAGAGACAGACAAAGATGCAGAGAGCAAGAAGGCGACAGAAAAATGCTGGGTTATGGGATAGTGGTGTCAAAAAGACAAAAGAACTCCCAAAACTGAAAGATGGAAAAAAAATGTATTTGCCTGGAGGTGATCAAACTGACAAAAACTCAAAACTGCACATTTCAGAATCTGTGGAATTAAAAGGAAAACACGGCTATAAATCACAAATCTGTGCCCACGAGGGTTCAATGCTCTGATTGGCTGAGAGGTTTTCTGTTTGTGACATGGGGCACAAAGCAGGAGAAATGTAGCACACTTCCTGACTTGAGGGAAACCATGGTAACATCATGGTCCGAAACCCTCTCTGAATGGTAAACATTTAAGATGTTTGATGGCAGAAGAGTCATTGCAATTGAAGGTAAATCTGTACGTTGTGCATGGCCATGTTCCATTTAAAAAGCAAACACACTCAAACAAGAATGCCTGAATGATGACAACTGAAATTTCCCAAGTGAATTTACAAATTGTAAGCTATCCTCAAATAATGAAATAAGCTTCTAACAAAGTAAGAAAAACAAACAAAGTTGAAACCACATTGAAAACCTGTCAGTCTTATGATCAGCAAGGCTGTAAATATACTGTAAAGACATTAATATTATAAAATATTGTTTTCATTTGTAATATTTTAATATAATTGTATTTACATCTATGCATTTAAATGTATTCCTGTGATGGCAAAGCTGAATTTTCAGCAACATTACTCCAGTGTTCAGTATCACATGATCCTTTAGAAATCATTCTCGAACTATTTTCTGCTAAAAAAAAAACATTTCTGATAATTATCAATGTTGCAAACAGAAACAGTTTCTATTTCTCATGATTGTTTGATGAATAAAATTATTACTTGTGTGTGCATGCGAGTTGTATTTAAAAAAATTTTTTTAAAGTTTTAATTTCTTTTAATACCTCAGGCCAATATATATTATTAATCGGGGTCAATATATAAATTCATGTTATGGCCACTAATCAATATGATGGACATTATTATAAATGCAGATGTTTATTTTATAATAACCATTTAAACGAATAAAAAAAAGGGTTTGGCTGATACCAATGTGGCAATCAATATATATTGTGCATGAAATATATATATATATATATATATATAGACACACACACACACACACACACACACACACACACACACATGCATATATATATAAAACCTGTACCTGATAACCCTCAGTCTTCTTCTGGCACCACCTGAGCAGAGCATTCCTCTTGGATTCTGCATATTCCCTGGCTAACGCAGACAGAGGGTCCTTCCGTTCCTCTCTAAAGAGACATCAATCACTTTAACAACACAGTTCCTTTGTATTTGATTCAACTTTAATAGCAAAAACCATCCTTCATTTTTGAGCGGAAATTCTATCGAGATGCACTGACCTGATGGATGCACCAACTTTAAGATCTTTCCGACACTGCCACTATAACAATTTATAGATTGATTCTGTATTGTAAAAACAGACCATCTTACCTACACAGAAATGTCAACCAACTGCACTGAAGAGTATCATTATTTAAAAAATTGCATTAATTTCGCTGGGGTATATTTTTTAGAAATAGCTAAAAAAAAAAAAAAAAAAAAAAAAAAAAAAAGAAAAACATTGAATGGGCCAAATTATTAATTTTTCTTTTATGACAAAAATCATTAGGATATTAAGTAAAGATCATGTTCCATCAAGATATTTTGTTTCCTACCGTTAATATATTAATACTACATTTTTTATTAGTAATATGCATTGCTAATAACTTAATTTGAACAACTTTAAAGCTGATTTTCTCAGTATTTCTTTATAATAATAATGTTAATAATTATATGTTGTTTATAATTTATTTCTTTTTTTTTATATTATATTATATTACATAAATAACAATAAAAAAAAATATTTAAAAAAAAATCGACTTTCAACCAGCCAGCACTTGAGTAAAACTAGCTTCTACCAGAACTTGGTTCTAGCTGGATTTTTCCAGCAAGGAAGTTAATACTACAACCAGAAGGAAATGCTTTGATAATAAAGGAAAGTACAGAATGATTTGTCTTCCTACAATGGCCTATTCAAATGCCACAGTGGACCTACGGTCAGGTTTCAGGACAGGCAAATGAGTGACATCCATTATCAAAACACTGAACTGTCAACACCGCAGCGAGCAGACAGAGACAGAGAAGAGTGTGAAACAGAGACATCTGGCCCACCTGACAGCAAGAAAGAGTCTTCTAGAAAGTCAACAAAAGAAGAGCCAGAGCAGAGATTAACATAAAAGAGATGGAGGCAAATAGAAAAACACTTACCGTAAACGTCCTCGTGTGGTGGGCGTGACAGAGGCAGTCGGGGAGGAGCAGTTGGACGATAAAGACAGCTGGGGAGAAGACGAGCCCAGCGCGAGGACTGAAGATGCCGTTGATGCATCGGTTACCGACAAATCTCTCTTTAACTCTTCGCTGCTTCTGCGAGAAACTGACAAGTAGAAGATGCATGGACAGTTAGATAATGATTACAACATCAGTGTGCCGTTAAAGGAATAGTTCACCCAAAAAGGAAAATTTGTTGAAAATGTATCGACCCACAGGCCATCCAAGATGTAAATGAGTTCGCTTCTTCAACAGATTTGGAGAATATTGCATTAAACATCACTATAATCCACAATCAATCCGCACAACTCACTGCATCAGTTAACATCCTGTGAAATAAAACGCTGTTTGTAAGTAACTAATCCAGATGATTTAACTTTAAATCCTCACTTCTCCCTAAAATACAAGTCTTTTATTCATAATATTGCTTCCATATGTGAAAAAGTCATGTTGTCTGAGGTCCCGTTTACACTATAACGCCGTTTTAAAATGAAAATGCACTAGAGTCAAAACGATCTGCGTTTACACTGCCGTTTCAGAAACGATCTCCGTCTACACTACATAACTGAAAATGCATGTCACGTGACCATTCATGCACACTGGGCATGCACATAAAAAAGTTGGTTGCTAGTCACTGGCATGTTTAACAATGAGCTTGGTGGAGAGGAAAAGCAAGAATGTATTTTGTGTGGACAGATGATGAGGTAGAATTGTTACTCAAAGTAACTAATCATTACAAGGTGGCCATGACACCCGAAAACGTTGATTAGGAGCCATGCCAAAACAAATACGGTGACATACTTGACAAAAGATACGTTTACACAATCGTCAAGGATGCGCAGAGATCACGTGGGCAGCCACGTCAATGTTTTCGCAAAATCACAGTTTTCGCAAAATCACCGTTTTGGTCCCTTTACATTAAAACGCAGCCCCGGAGTGTTCAAACTAAAAAGGGGGCAGCAGCGTTTTCAAAAGCCTCCGTTTTCGAACGTGGAAAACGCCAGAGTAGTGTAAATGATAGGCGTAACAGTTGCAAAAGTTATGCGTTTTCAAACGAAAAGCACTAATGTATATGGGGGCCTGAATCAGGAAAGAAATATGCACAGATCAAGCACTGTTTACAAGCAAAAACGGTCCAAAACAGTCTGTAACAAACAAATCTCCATATTCATCGGGAAGAAGGAGGCGGGAACCGGAGCACAATCAAAAAGCACTTTAATATCCAAAATAAATACAAAACGGCGCACCAACCCCTCACGGCCGACTGGTGCGCATAAATAAAAAGCACACACATTAAAATAATGTCCCAGGCCTGGTCCTCTCTCGTCCTTCACGGTCGTCACTCCAGTTTTATATCCTTCCATCTCCTACGTGGGACTCGATACTAGCGGTGGGGCTCAGGTGTAGCTCATCTCCAATCACTACACCTGGCCTCACTCCTCGTTCCCACGCCTCTCGGCCCCGCCCCACTCGCCACATACCCCCATCGCCCCTCGCAGGCCGGGGGGTACTCCCGAGACTGCGCTCTACTCCCCCCCCCCCTCCCTCCGGGGGAGACCGCTCACGGGGACCTGCGGGAACCTGGGGGTAGGACAGACGAGGCGAGAGAAAAGGAGATGGAAGGAGGAGTGACAGGGACGAGAGAGGGGAGAGAGAAAAAAAAAAAAAAAAAAAAAAAAATCCGGTTCCCAGACGCACTGCTGCTCGGCCCTCCACCGGCTGGGTGATCTCCTCCGCGGTGCCCGGCGGTGGCACTGGACGGCCCTCGGCGGACGGCACGACACTCCCCCGCCGCCCGGTGGACGGCGACGGCTCCTCCGATTTTGGGCAGCGGCAGGAGTCCCCCGTTCCCTGCCCCTCCGGATTCCGTCACGGAGGCGGCAGGCTCCGGCCCCCTGGCGAACGGCGCCGACTCCTCCGCTCCCTCACGGACGGCAGCCGCCCCTCCTTGTCGTGGGCGGTCGGCAGCGAGCTCGCCCGTCCCCGGCAACTCGCTCCAGCCCACCGCCTCGAGCGTCAATGGCGGCACGTACCTCGCCAGCTCGAGGGCACCGCGGATTCACCACAGCGGCGAGGGATCTTCAGCAGCGCGTCCCTCCTTCTCCCGGGCTTCGGCACCACTGTAACGATATGAACTTCTTACTCATCGGGAAGAAGGAGGCGGGAACCGGCGCACAATCAAAATCATTTTAATATCCAAAATAAATACAAAACGGCGCACCAGCCCCTCACGGCCGACTGGTGCGCATAAATAAAAAGCACACACATTAAAATAACGTCCCAGGCCTGGTCCTCTCTCCTCCTTCACGGTCGTCACTCCAGTTTTATATCCTTCCATCTCCTACGTGGGACTCGATACTAGCGGTGGGGCTCAGGTGTAGCTCATCTCCAATCACTACACCTGGCCTCACTCCTCGTTCCCACGCCTCTCGGCCCCGCCCCACTCGCCACACAGTCCTAAACAAATATGTTGATGGATTGTGCTGTGCACAACTAGAGATGGACCTTTTCACTAAATGAAGCCTTATTATGATTTATGAACTGGTAAATATGCCAAAAACTGACAATTAAAAGTTAAAGCACCTTGATGAATTTGTTTCTTGTTTGCAGCTTTTCGCTCCGAAAGACATGATCATGATGAACTGAAGGAGTTGTGGGGATTATTCGTATATTATTGTAATGTTTTTATCAGCAGTTTGGACTCTCATTCTGACGGCACCCATTCACTGCAGAGGATCCACTGGTGAGCAAGTGATGTAATACTACCGTATTTTCTGCACTATAAGGCGCACTTAAAAGCCTTTAATTTTCTCAAAAAAACGACAGTGCGCCTTATAACCCGGAGCTTTTATATATGGATCAAGGCGCTCTGTCAAAATGTTGACATTTCCTTTAGCACAGCTCTATCTAGTGGATGCATAACGCAAACCCAGTCAAACGTTTGACTGCAGTATCTTCTATTCCATGCGCCTTATAATCCGGTGCGCCCTATATATGAAAACAGTTCTAAAATAGGTCATTCACTGAAGGTGCGCCTTATAATCCGGAGCGCCTTATAGTGCGGAAAATAAGGTTAATTTTTTTACGCAAATTTTCATTTTTGGGTGAATTGTTCGTTTAATGTCACAACACACAATGGGCAAGTTGAATAACTGTACAGTCGAGTACATACATACCTGATATGGACTTAGTTGAATCTATGTTTGTCCCCCTCTGGAGGCTGCAACTGGGGCGTGTTACAGGTGAGGTCCGGAGGAGGTGGTCTGCTATTGAATTATATAAAAACACACATATAAATCATGACAAAGAACAACAGGCTTTATGTGGCATGACTAAGCTTTTGCTCTTCTAAAATAAATATCCTGCTTCCTTCTCAAGGCCTGGCACACAATCTCAGTGGTCATTAACTGCAAATGTTAAGCCTGAGGGAAACGCTACAGCACGATTACACATGACCTTTAACTCTGAGTTCGCCTCTGGATAACTAGATCAAACCAGTGTGAGGGAAGACCAAAAGATCAAGGAGCTAGATTTCAATTGTGACTAACGTCAGCCCACCTGGTATGCTCAGGTCTGTGTAGCTCGGCCTCTTGTCCAGCGCTGACGACAGAGGTTTGACTGAGCTTATGGTGTGCCTCTGTAAAATACAGAAAGAAAAAAAAACATGCATAAAGGCAAAACAGGGCTGGGCAATATAGCCACAATAAATAATAAATATTGGTTACATTTATATATTTTTTCTTTTTTTTTATTATTTGCTCTGAAGTGGCTGACCAGGGTGATTTTGAATGAACCCTAATTTCCACAAAACAATTTTTGCCAAGCAGATTTAAAATAACAATAAAAATATAGGGAGGTTTTTAAAAAAATTATAACAAAAAATAAATAATTTATAATAAATAATTTAGTGGTTCAAATTTTTTTTAAAGTGCTATTATAGTATTTATTAATATTTGCATCGCCTTTAATGTTTAAATTTTCATTTTTATATTTTTAATTATATTTTTCAATAATTTCATCATTTAATGATTTTTATATACATTTTAAAATGCATAATGGTTTTTATATATTTTATTAAGCTTTATTAAACTTATGTTATCAAATATAGGTTTTCACTTAATATTTATATTTTGCTTTATTTCAGCTTTCTTTCAATTAATAAAACCATAAATGATATAGTTTTAGTTCAAAATAATAATTGATAATATGGACCAATTTAACAATACAAAGTTCGAGACATGTAAATTCATGGAACATATTGTAATTTAATAATAAAACCTGAAAAAATACCAGACAAGGACTCTTGAGACTAGCCTTATTACAGTCTTTATGCATTAAAATGTGATGTTGCGTCATTATATATTCCTAGCAAAATCATTTAGAATACATCATAATATACAATATATAACTCAACCCTAGCTCACAGCGCAGCTTTAATAAATTCAATGAAGTTATGTTAGAGCTCAGGTGGTTAACACAGTTAGTTGTGAATTGCTGATGTTTTTAAATCACTGTTGTTTTTCATTGCCTAACCAGATAAACAGTACTGTCCAGGCCAAGAAAAATGGTCAGTTATTACCATTTCTAGAAAAATTGAAGGCTTTTTCTTGTGCCCCAATAACACAATTTCACAAATACATGCTTAAGCAAGTACATATTGACTTTCTACTAAAAAACAGGGCTTTATGAAACACATCTGACAATATCAATGCATGTAATATCTTGCTGTGATACTTTGTGATGTTAAAACAATATTTCTACCAATATAACAATATTTCACTGTTGCCATGATGCTAGGTTGATTGCAAGGCATTATTTTACTAGCCCAAGTCAAAAGTCCACAACAAGAATCTATGATTTCCTGGTCCTCTGATTTAGATCCCATCCTTCAGTGCCAGTCAATGGGATTTTTGCATCTTTTATTTAAAATTGGATTTTCAAATGTAAACCTCCTTCTCAACAAATGGCATGATTTCATGTCCATAGCACACCATGTTCTGAAAAAGCACCAATAATAAACTCCAATTCACCACAAATACACTAAAAGATTTCGGCGCCTTGCATGTGTTTTGTACTCAAAGTACGTCAAACTGCCTAATTTTTTTCTTTCCTTACAAAACATCCTGTTTTGGCACATTTTGAGGAAAAAGAACAACGAAGCAAAGGACATCCGTGGAGGACGAGTGTGAGAGCAAGAAGGAAAGCACAGCAGGTCTGGAGATCTCGTCTGACAGACAGGGGTGTTAGGTCAGAAAAATCCCCATAGAGAAGAATGCAGACATCTGCTAGAGTGATCAGAGAGACCCATCTATCCCACTGCAAATTCAGTTTACTTTTAAGATTAGGTTTTTTTTTTCAATGGCTTTAAATATACTGCCCAAAAAAATAAATAAAAGGGAACACTTGTGGGTTACATTGTGTTGTTAAGTGTTCCCATTATTTTTTGAGCAGTATATATATAAGACAAACAGACTTCCATTCAAAGGTTTGGGGTCATTAAGATTTATTTATTTATTTGTTAAAGAAATTAATACTTCTATTCAGCAAAGATGCATTAAAATGATCAAGTGTGTCATTAAAGACATTTCAAATAATAAACATATTTCAAAAAATGCTGTTTTTTTTTAACATTCTATTCATCAAAGCATCCTGAAAAAACATTTCACAGTTTTGACAAAAATTTTAAGCAGCACAGGGGTTTACAACATTGATAATAATAAGAAAAGTTAGTTTGACAGCAAATCAGCATATTAGAATGATTTCTGACTGATCATGTGACACTGAAGACTGGAGTAATGATGCTGAAAATAATGAATGACCTAATAAATTAATTACATTTTAAAATATATTCAAATTTAAAATGGTTATTTCAAATCGTAACAATGTTTCACAATAAGTGTTTTGCTGAGAGACCTCTTTTCAAAAATGATTGGAGTATCTTACTGACCCAAACTTTTGAACAGAAGTGTAACTATTTTAAGTATTTTGTAGGGCTGTCAATCGATTAAAATATTTAATAAAATCAGTGCCGTCAAAATTAACTTGCGTTAAGGCATTCATTTTGACAGCCCTAGTATTTAGTTTTTACTATTTTGTTTTTGCAATGACTTCAAACTTCAAATTTATTTGTCATGAATACTCTTATTTTACAAAATAAAAATACTTAAAAAGTTCAAGAAAAATTATTAATACATAATCATTATTAACAGATATTAAACAGTTGGGGATAGAATAGGCCAAAACTATATTGTGCATTTATCATATGACTATTTCCATCCTTTCATTAATTCTAATGGTTCATACCTGCATAGGAGAGACAGCAGCGGCTGGAGGGGTTTTGACGGGACTGGGACTGAGAGGCGTTCTGGAAATAGCGGCAGCGGCAGCAGCAGCAACATCAGCAGCAGCGGCAGGACTAGCTGGAACAGGACCTGTACATAGAGAAACAGATGTGATTTATAAAAAGAAATGGAAGAGGTTTTTATATATTTGCATGCCAACCTATCAAATGGCTAATTTGTCATTTAATGAATCTCATCATATATTTAACCACTTGTAAGATTTGAACAACCTACAACCTGTAGGCAACACATGTAGATCCATAAACACTAGGCCACAACACCCTAAACGTGAGGCATCATCATAAATCTGCATGAATTTATGAACCTTGTGAGGCGCTGTCGAAGCTCTTGATGAGTGTTTTGACTGTGGGTGAAGGTTCAGAGGAAGTGGAGGACCGTCTGCTCAGGCCCATCCCCTGCCTCAGTGCGGCCAAGTCTCTTTCCACGGCATTCATATAATTATACACTCGGCCACGCTCCTCTTCCTGGCTGTAAGACACACACTGATGCACTAATCATACACAAATATTTGCAAAAAAATAAAATCACACAACCTGTCTACATCCCTGTTGTCACAACACACTGCATTGTACATTTTCATGACACCTTGTCTTACTTCTTGCTCTTTAGTTCATCCAGCTCTTTGTTAATCTTCTCATTTTTATCCTGAGCTTCATGTAAGCGGCGACGCAGGTCTCCGATCTCCTCCTGAGCTTCTGTCTTGATTTCGTTGGCGATTACAACCGCTGTTTGCAGATCAACTTGGAACTGACGCCACTCTGCTGATTCCTCCTGTGAGTGACAGGTGGCAATTCAGTTCTTTTGGAAAATTAACGAATTAAAAAAATTCTATAACAAATGGAACACTGTGATATACACAGTACAAAGGAAGCAAATAAAAAGGGAAAATTTACCCGCAATTTTCTGTGAAGAACTTTAATCTCTTTCTCCATGTCATATTTCTGATCATGTAATTTTTTGATAGAATCTGAGATGGAAAAATGACAGAAATACAGATTTATAATGAAAGCTAAATATCAATCATTTGTTCCTGCAAGTTAATTTAATTATATTTTCTTCTTCTTTTATTCATAAAAATGTATTTGTATTGATGTTAAGGTAATATTGTATTGTATATATTGTATAAAATTATCAAGTATGTTGAAACTGAAACTGAAAGCTAAAGAAAAGTCAGGTCATGACAATATCTGTATAGTCTACTCCGATAGCTCATTGCCGCCTCTATGTGGACAGAAGCCTGAATAACCACAAGATAATGAAAACAAAACATATTTGGTCAACACCAGAAAAAGTGTGGGTGGATTAATTATAAATACTTTTTAATGACCATCTTGTCATATGACTTACTCTCCAGGTCAGAAATGATGAGGTTGTCATGGAGCTTGACAGCACGATGCTGCTCGACTTCATCCTCTAGCTCAAAGATGGTCTCCTTCATGTCAGCGATCTCAGTATCCTTCTCCTCTAGCTCAGAGCACTGCTGCTCCAGGAGCTGCTTCTGCTCCACTAACTGTGCCTGGACATCATCACGAAATGCTCGGAACTCACCCTCAAGCTTCAGCAAACACAGACATTTCACATTACAGATACATGTTGGAAAATATACAGTACACTGCTACTACTAGCTGGAGGATCAATAACTGTGCTTTAAAGGGATACTCCACCCCAAAATGAAAATATTCCAAAACCAAAAAACCTTAATTTGTCGTCGGAACACAATTTAAGATATTTTGGATGAAAACCGGGAGGCTTGTGACTGTCAAGTAAATTGCTCTGTCAAGGTCCAGATAGGTATGAAAAACATCGTCAGCGTAGTTCGTCTGCCATCAGTGGTTCAACTGTAATGTTATGAATCAAGGAGAATACTTTTTGTATGCGAAGAAAACAAAAATAACAGCTTTAGGGGCCGTTCACATATCACGCCTAAAAACGCGTGGAAAACGCTAGGCGCGCCGCTTTTTCCTTCTTTCCAAAGCGCTCGGGCAGAAGCGCTCCTGAGGCATCTGCCTTTGCTAAGCAACCATGACGTGCTCTCTCCATGAAGACGCGGAAATTTCAGCAAAGGATAAATGGATTTGCAGCACTAAAAATCGCTTGCAGTAGCTATGCTACTAAATGTATTTCAAAATGGCAATCCATTATACAGCTATGAACAGCTGTTCCTTCATCTTGGCTGAGTTTTCAACGTTGTTACGGAAAAGGATGAAGCTGATTGGTTAGTTCTTGTCACATGACCCGCAGTGCGCTTGCGGCATTCTGAAAAGTTGAGATGTTTTTAAAAAACAGGCACGTCCACACCGCGTGCTCATCGCGACCGCGTCGCTTCCATTATGAGCGCACATGACACGCGGCTACATTGGAAATAATGAACTTGCACGCGCAAAAGACGCTATATGTGAACGGCCCCTTATTCAATAATTTGTCTCCGTGACATTACCATAGCGCCATTCTGGAGAACATCCGCCGATTGCAATCGGTGTCCGCTCTTCTGTGTCAGCCATGCTGCACGGATGCGCTGTTTTCATTCAAATCAAAGTGTAAATACACATAGAAAACGTATCCTTGTGTCGCGGCGGACATGGAATACTGTACGTAGTTTACCTTTCAGCGGATGTTCTCCAAAATGGCACTAAGGTGATGTGGAGAGGCAGAGAAGACGATTTGTTGAATAAAGTCGTTATTTTTGTTTTCTTTGCGTACAAAAAGTATTCTCAGCGCTTCATAAAATTCAGATTGAATCACTGATGGCAGATGTACTATTCTGACAATGTCGTTCATAATTTTTTGGACTTTGACAGAAAAATTTACCTGGCAGTCAATGGGACAGTCACAAGCCTCACGGTTTTCATCCAAAATACCTTAAAATGTGTTACGAAGACGAATAAAGCTTTTACAGGTTTGAAACGACATGGGGGTAAGTGATTATGACAAAATTTTCATTTTGGGGTGGAGTAACCCTTTAAGGCAGCGGTTCTCAATTCCAGTCCTCGTGCCCCAGTAGGTAATATGTAGTACCTATTCAGACAGTATGCGTCTCAGACGCAGCTTAAGACAACTTAAAATAATCAAAGGTATGAGTTATCCAAGTGTGTCATTTTCACCTTGCAAATTGCGTCCTGGAGCTGGGCAGCTTCACTGCGTGTGTACCCCAATTCCTCTTGTAACTGAGCTGCTTTGGCCTCTGCACGCTCTTTGTCTAATCTCTCGCTGTCCAGCAGGTAGCGGATGTCTGTTTTATCCCCTGCGTTGTGAATGGAGAGGAGCTGGGCAACTCTCTGCCGCTCTTGCTCAAGTTGGATCCTGCAGCGATTCAGCTCCACCTGCCCCCCTTCGGACACTACCCTCAGCGCTTCCAGCTCCGCATTGGCAACTGCCTGCTCCCTCCGCTCCATTTCCACAGCTCTCTCCGCCACATGGACACGCTCCTTCAATGCTCCCATCAGGCCTTGGGCTTCTGCATTCTCCTGTTCTGCCATCTTGAGAGCACTGCTTAGTTGTTGCTGAACACCCAGCAGCTGCTCCCGCTCAAAATGTGAGCCATCGTTCAGCTCGGCGTAGCGCCTTTCCAGCTCCACATATCGGACGCTTTTGGCATCTTCATCCTTGGCGTAGGCCACTCGATGCTCATCCAGCAGGCCACGGAAGTAGTCCAGCTGTCTTCCGTATAGTTCCAGACGCTCCCCTTGTTGACAGAGGGAGTCAACCAGAATGGCACGCTCCTCACCCAGGCGTTCATTCTCTGTGGTCAGCTCTTGTATGATCTGCTGCAGGTCAGCAAGCTCCTGCAGAGTGGCCTGGAGTTCTTCTGCCGTGCTGTGCTGGTTCTCCTCCATTTGATGGATGCGCTCAGTCAGGCAGGCCATGGAAACTTCACTAGTGTTCCCACTGCTGCCCCTGCGGGAATGTTCCCGGCTCGGTGGCCCTCCTTCTGATTCAGAAGACGATCCACAACCTGAAGGCACATCCAGAGCATCATCGCTGGAGGTGATCGGCTGGTAGGCCTCACTGCACTCACTGTCCAATGCATCAGGAGGGCCTAAACGTCTTGTTTCTGACAGCAGGTCCTCTATAGAGCCTTGGGCAGAGCCTTCTGCAGAAGATGGACACATACCACCACCCCTGTGTTCACAGTGACCTCCACTGTAGCCAGCAGCTACAGGCTCAGGACTGAGGGACAGGCAGCACAGACCTTTGACAGGGCTGTCTAGACGATGCTCCAGAGAAAAGCCGAGAGCATTTAGACGATCCTTCAGCATCCGGTTTTCACTCTTCAGCATATTTAGCTCATCAAGGATGCCCTGGTTCTGGTCTTGAAGGAGGAGGAGAGTGGACTCTACATCTGTGGCACTGATCACAGAAGAAACCTCTTTCTCCTGAGGCTGCTTGTTGTCTTGAGATACTTGTTCTGGATTAGGGGCCTCAAGTACTTCCAGACCAAGCTGAGCCTTCATACCTTTAAGTTCAGAGCGGAGATGGAGGATCTCCAGGTCTTTGGTCTTGGCTAAGCCAAGCAGGTCCTTCACTTGACACTCCAGCACTGCTTTATGGCTTATCTGGTTGTCTGAGCGAGATTTGCTTGTCCGAGAATCTGTCTCTGCTAGGGTACCGCATCGTGATCTTTTTGGAAGCATGGCATCTGTGGGTGCAACAAGCTTTTTGGCAACACTAGCTCTGGTGCGTTCTCGCAAGTTCTCTCGGGTCGTGCCTGGATCCTTGACTGTGGATGACATGGCACGCTTTCCTGAAAGACCTACAGGAGAAACAAATGGTTAGAAGTAGAAATACTTCCATAACCACCAAACTTTTATGGATATTGCATTAGCTGTGTTTTGGGTATCAAAGTATTTGTGCAACACAAACAAAACACTTCTTTAGAACTAGGGCAATGCTTTGCACTACCTGAACTGGTCTTCGACTTGGTGTCAGTGCTGTTGGTGTTCTGAGAGGAGCTCCCTCTCTTGTTTCTAGCAGAAGTGTTACTGTTGCTAACGGATACAGCTCCACTGCTCACCGCTGGGAGATCATCATTACTCTTTGCCTGGTTAGCATGCAAAACATTAAGTTAATGATCTGCTGCAGACAAATCACAATGCAACATTCTTCTAGCACTTGGTTCAATATTTTTATAAGGATTAAATACAAATGTTTTAACTTCCTCCATACTGAACAGTTACCTTAGGCAGTGGAGCTGAACTCTGAGTTTTGTTAGTCATCTTGCCACCTGTGCCCATAATGCTGCTTCCCTCTGGTCTGCCTGGGGCTTTAGAGCCTCCTGAGGTTCTGGAGGAGGCAGCCGTGGGCTTGGTCGCCTTTTTCATGCTTGGCTCCAGGTTCTTGATACATTTACAGCATAATCTAAATGAAGGAAAATGACCAATGAGAAATTTGGATACATTTTACGGATTATTTCACATAAATGTATCCAAAGGCATCTCATCTCTAACACATAGGCATCTCTAACACATATTGTTTTTCTTCAAACCTTTCAATCCTGTAGAGCCTTTCATTGAAATATCTCATTAACTAACCCCAGCACAGGTAACTTCACTCGGGGAACACAAAGTTTACGAATCAATGTTTTTATTCTTGGAAACAGTTGGAATGTAACATTATGGTCCCTGAGGACTCTATTTATGCAGCTTCACACACACTGTAAACTCAGACAGTCATTGGCCAGTCTTTGAATGCGTGCAAATGCAAGACTGTGTGATTGGAACAGGGTCAGAAGAGGATGGAACTGCCATCCTTATCACATCATCATGGGAGGAGGCCAGGCCCATTGGAGGAACTGACCAACTGCATCTAGCCTTAAAAGGCTTTGAAAGTCCAGAGCAGCAACGCTAGGCTTGAAGCTAGAAAAAACACAGCAGCTATATGTAGTACAAATTCGTGTGAACTTCACTCAAATTTTGAGGTCAAATGAGGTAAAATGTAATCAAATATAGTTAAAAAAAAAAAAATATATATATATATATATCTATATCTATATATATCTATATCTATATATCTATATATATATATATATATATATATATTATTTTGTAAAAAGAGTCTTAAATTCATTTAAATCTTATGTCTATATATTTTATATGTAAAACATTTTTTTTATTTTTTTTTTTTTTTTTTTTTTTTAAATGCTATAGGCTAGCCCATCTGTAAGGGTTATGTAGCTACAAAAATCAGAATGTAAGAACAAAAGAAGTCTAGAAGATAGATCTGTGCAAGTATAAGTGCACTCACATGTTGATGTATAAAGAACCAGACAATTCACTGCAATGCTCATGTAGCTAGTGAACCTTATCTTTCTTAGGGCTGCACGATCATGTCAAAAATCATCATTGTCGATTATTCCCTTGAAACCGTAATCGTAACTATTAATTAAGATTATCACAGTTTACATTGAATGATGTTTATACCATTGTTTAATACAACTACATGCCATATTTTGATATGAAAATAAACAAGCTGAAAACACTAACTGAAAAACCTTTAGTCTCAGATTGGTTTCTACTTTAAATTATATATAAATTATGTATTATAATGTGATACTAAAACTAAAATTTAATAATGTGAAAAACTCTTAAGATAACATGTAGAAAGAAAGAAAAAAACGCATCTGAAGCACACAGAATAACTTAAGTGGACTTCGCGATTACAATTAAGGACGCCACAAAAAAAACGGCAATTAATCGTTAGTTTAGAAAATCAATTAATTGTGCAGCCCTATGTGGCCTCTCTTTGCAAACTGAAACTGCGGCAATGTGGATGCTTTGATGGCAAACAGATGAGATAGACAGCAGCCTAAACACCCCTATTTTTCCCCACAAGCCTTTTTAGTTGAGATGTTTGAACAGTAGTCAAAACAAAAAGTACCACACCCAACTAAACCAAAACTCACCGTCTTACCGAAAGAAGATAGGTACATTAAACCAAACCTGAAGATATGAAAATGTAGCCATATTTAAATTTAATGAATTATGTGCAGCAAATAAACTGAAATAAATTATATTAAGAATTAAAATAAGTCCCGAAAATGATTCTATTGTAGCTTTCATAACAGAAATTCCTGTATGAGCGCTTCTTATAGGAATTATTCACCTAAAAAGAAACATTGTCATTATTTATACAAACTCATGTTATTCGAAATCTGTACGTCTTTCTTTCTTCTGTGGAACATTGAATACAACATTTTGAAAATTGTCTAATTGTTGTTTTTTGGCCATACAATGAAAGTCGAAGGGTACCGAAACGGTTTGGTTACCAGAATTATTTTAAATTTCTTCTGTTATGTTCCACTTAGAAAAGAAAGTCACATGAATTTGGAATGACATGAGGGTTAACAAACTATGACAGTTTTTGGATGCACTATTCCTTTAACAAGCATTAGCAATGAAATTGAACATTATGGTCATTTTCTTCAAGTGCCTCTCGCTAACTGTAAAAATCATAAATGTATGTGGACAAACCCTGAGGGAAAAGAAAGATACTCTGCAGTAAAATTCATAAGCGGAGCGGAGTTAACTGCCCAGGTTAACTTCCCACTTTAGAGGTCATTGCAGGCAACTTTCTTTTTATCAAACCCAAAATGTTCTTGATTTCAGTGCTCGATATGCAAACAGCTACTGGACATTCGCACAAATCGGAGCGTGCTGAACCTCAGCGCCACAACACTTCAACACAGACATATCCATCAACACGCTCCTAAAAACACACAGCCTCAAACATGAGGGACCACGCAAGCAAATTCATATTAGTTTAACAGGACAAACTCAATGACTGCCATTGGAATCCAAGCTTAGAGTGCAATCTCTGAATCAAGTCTTTAAAATGAAACAATATTGAATATTTCCGGTTACAACATCCTGACATGTATCAAACACACTCTACGACTCCAAAGTGAAAAAAAAAAAAAAAAAAAAAAGAGGTTTTCATTCCAGGTACATAAAGAAGAATTAGAGCACCTGTTCAGATCTTCAACACAGATGTCCGAACAAAATCAGATATAGGCAGAAAGAACAAATTAAAACTAAATTTCTAAATGTTTCGAAATTCTGAAAATGTAAACATTCAAAAACTTTCTTAAGGCCCATTCACACCAAGAACAATACTTATAATGACAACTATTAAGGCTGGTTAAAAAATATATTGATTTTAATCGATTCTCATTTTTATGAAACTGTGCAATGAAACTAAACTATATTGACTCATAATTCCTAAGAAAAGATTAGTTCAGCCTGTCAGATAATGAACGGAACATTGTAGCACGACTCCTATCCAATAAATTGCAGTAAGCTTTGTTATTTGTTCATTTTTATATGAAACAAAGTCTCAGGTTTATTTCAAATTCTGTCAATTTCATTACAATACTAAAATATTAAATGCCATATTGGCGCTGTTTGATGTGGAGTGACAAATTGCTGTGAACTGATCATCTCTGCTCTAATAGCAGTTACAGCATGAAATAAACATGAATGAACATCGGAAGGTGTTTTATATATATTATATATATTTTATATTATATATAAAAAAAGAGAGAGCACAGCTTACCAAAATTGGTATCCTGTCTCATGTCTATCAGTGTTTCAAATGTCCTACCTGATATATATCCAAAATAATTGATATTGAATTGAAAGCCTGTGAAGAATAATCAAATTGAATTGTGAAAATCGTCAAACCCACCCCTAATAACTATAACTTAAATGTTTTCAGTATCACTCTAAACCTATGAGAATAAGGAAGCCCAAACTACAACTATAACGTTAAGAACACAGAGGAACAATATCATTGGAATTACTTTCAGAAATTTTTTAAGCTGATGAATGATAAAAACGTTGGCAGCTGTTGATCCTGTGGACTCAACAACTCGTTAGGTGAGAGCTCTATGAACTCAGCTGAGTGTGTCAGAAAAGGGAGACACAAAATGTGGAGTGGGTCCCCAGAACCAGAACTGAAAACCACTAAATACACATGGGAGCATTTGAAAGTGGGATAGTCTAGGGATCCACTGATAGATTTAAACGCTCCCTTGTGTGTCGGTTTAAGCGCTCAGTGAAGAGATGATCATTATAGACAATCACAGACATATCTGGTATTGTCACTTTTTTTAAATTTCAACATTGTCTGTTACCGAAGTCAGTACTTTTGACAACCCTATTCTGAGACATAAGAACCATGACGCTACTAATAAGAGCATCATTTAATGTAGTGTAGTCTGCACAAGAGGGATACAACTGGGTCAGTGTCCACAGGATGTCCCACTAGGAACACAGGCAGTCATTTCCACCCAAATCTGTTAAAGAAACAATACTAATTTCTAATGAAGTTCTCATATGACAAAAACAGCGCAAATATCAGCAAAACATTACAGCATTTTATATTAAATGAGCCATTATAACCTATTCTATGACTTTATAAATGACATTTTGAAGTCAAGTAAACATTAAACAGGTTTCACAACCCACAGGAAATTCAATGAGAAGAAAAAAAACAGGGCGTTACCTGATTTTATCCATTGGGAATTGACTAGATTGTGAAAGGAGGCTTTACATCCTAGAATGGAGCTAGGAGGTTGGAGGGATGTTATAATTATAAATTATAGAATAATAAAGACAAGTGATTTTGCAACCAAAAACTATTTGTGCGGCTGAAATATTGAGAGACAGCATTTTGAAAGTTAAACTTGACACGCTGAATCTCAGCACTTAAAATGCATGACTAACCATTCCCTGCTGTACTGAAGTTCTGAAACTGAAAGCAATAAAAATGACAGATGAACCTTTTACAGACCAAGAAAAATACTCCTCAGTCGCTGTTCCCCTAAACTGAAGAAAATTTCATACACTAATCCAAGCAGTCCAATTCATCAACAAAGTATTTTTTGGCAGAAATGCTCAATAAAAGAAGCTACGCCATATGTAACTATTACAATAAGATTTCCAGCTACTATATTTAAAATGATTCCTACTGTAATCAATATTTAATGACCAGCTAAGAGGGTTTGCCATTACCCACATACTCTAGCCTGAAGCACTCCCCAAAATGCTTTGGATGTCTGTCTGGAGGTGCTGGGTTGACTGGAATGTGCTGCTGCCTGCTAGAATCAGTTCAAACCAACTCATCAGATGCCGTCATGAGAAAAAGATATAACGTTAGACGCCATAGACTCAGCAGAGCCCATTCCGACCAAGAAGTAAAGTAAATTCTCTTGACATTAATGACATTCTGAAGATGGACAGTGGATATATATTTTTTAAAATAACTACTATGGAAAACCAAAGTGAACTGTATCCTTGGAAATTTTTATATGTATCTTAACGTCGTAATAATTTACATAACACACATAAAAGTTATTCTGACTCATGATGGCAAACGCAACATTATTTCAATCGAGACATTAACTTTTCAGTTATATAGTTGCAGTTTGTTTTGACATCAAACGAAGATTGGCGACACTATAAACTGTTATAATACTAGTATATATGATTTTTAATTTAGAAAAAAAAGTTTTAAAAGCTCCCGTTGGGCCTGGATTGTTATTTACAGAACTGACCACAGTCGAACTGGGACTCAATTCAGAAGAAGAAACTACATCGATCGAGGATAGGATGAAAACTTAAATGACACTTTACCTTTCTCTCCTCGGAGAACTTCCTAGGATGTACCCGAATGAACTCTGACTAACGTCATCTTAAAAAGAAAAGACAAATAAACGCTTTATTGTTGTTGAAAAATCTCTGCTTTCCAACTCTCCGGCAGCGGAGCGTTGCTTGTGATTCCCACTCCTCCTACCAACGCGATGTAAAGCGGGAAACAATGCGCGGTCACGCCTTATTTCAGTAAATTGCAATATTTTTCAAAATAAAAGTCTTGGACAAAAACGGCAAAATATTTGTATTGAATACACTGGTATTGATAAATACAAAATTGAAAGGTTGCGGAACGAGAGGAAAGACCTTTGTTTAAAGAAACTTTAAACTTAAAAAAAATTATTGCTTTTTTGTCTACTGTATGTAGAAGTAGCTTAATAGTTACAAAAATCTGGCCCACTAAAACAAAGGTTGCAGGACATTCCCAAATTTAGATTACCCAGATCAAATGACTAGTATAGCAGTCTTCAAGAAGTTTGTCTACTCTGTCATTTTAACCCTCATGTGGTGTTCAAAACCCAATAACACCTGTGGTGTTCCCGGTCAAAAATGACCGGCCCATAAAAAAAAGCTTATAAATCACTCGTTATACCATATTTTCACCCAATCTTGGATTCAATCTTTTTGTCAACTTGTTCTCTTTCAATTAGGACTGGTTTTATATTTCTGTTTGCATCTGATTAATCATGGGCCTCATTTATCTGAGAGTAGGCATCTCATTTTTTGAGTAAAAAACTAATAATTTATGAGTAAATTTGGAAATATGGAAAAAAATTATGAAAAAAATGGCTACTGTTGATCACACTAGTCTACTCTAATGTTTCACCAGGAATTTTGTTTTGAAACTTTTGTTTTGTAAAAAATATGGCACATAGTCACACTTGTGGTGTTCCCGGTCAAAAATGACCGGCCTGTAAACAATAGCTTAGAAATCACTCATTATACCATATTTTCACCCAATCTTGGATTCAATCTTTTTGTCAACTTGTTCTCTTTCAATTAGGACTGGTTTTGCATTTAATTGTCAAACTATTTAATTGTAGGAGTCATTTATCCGAGCTTATGCACCTCAGTTTTTGAGTGAAAAAAGCATTATTTGTTAATAATTTTGTCAATATTGTGAAAAAGGTGAAAAAAAGTTTCATCTGTTGATCACACTAGCCTACTTTAATGTTTAACCAGGAATTTTTTTTTGAAATGCTTTTATTTTGTACAAAATGGCACAAAGTCACACTTGTGATGTTCCCGGTCAAAAATGGCCGGCCATTGAAAGTGAATGTAGAAGATTACAAAACACAGGGCTTGTATTTTGAAATGCTTTAATTTTTCAGAAAAGGGGTGCACAGTAACACTTGTGCTGTTCCCTGACAAATCTGACCATTGTGACATACAAAAAATAAACACATTAACGCTGTCATATAGAGAATACAAATCAAACACTGTTCATTTTCTTTCAGTTTTCCAAATTATGAACTAACCAAAATAAGAAACTGTGACGGTCTCTGTGTGAACTCATGCAAGTGACTAACAAAAGCATTTTTAAAGTAACTTGCAATTGGTCATTTTGTGTCACTTATGCACATGACTGACAACAGTATAATGTATGTGCCTTGCAAATGTGCACTCTGCATTTGAAACAGACAGTGCCTGTTTTCACATCTTTTGGGCCACACAAACTGCCTCTCTTTTGTTTCTCTCCTTTGCCTGTGCCAGCTGAAGGACCTGGTTCTGGTGTTTGTATGTCTCTCACCAATGTAGCAGAGGGCAGTGCTCTGGGTATATTTTGGCGCCTCTGTATCAGGGGGGTCACCATGGATTTCCCCAGCTCTTCTAGGAACAGCCTCCTCCTGAAGGTTTTCCTTGTGTAATGCTCAAAAAAGTTGTTTTAACGTGTGTGTGTCTGGGTAGCGTGTGTATAAATGTATCGATACATGCACAGGTCCAAGGGCTCGATGTTTGCAAGCACATGTGCTCATATGTGTACATGAAAATAATGAACATGCTCCTGAAAACTAAATTGTTTTGTTATTTTCAGTCTCTCCCATTCACTTTCAATGGTCGGCCATTTTGACCATTTTTGACCATGCCTACTCTCAGATAAATGAGGCCCACGATTAATAAGATGCAAACAGAAATATAAAACCAGTCCTAATTGAAAGAGAACAAGTTGACAAAAAGATTGAATCCAAGATTGGGTGAAAATATGGTATAATGAGTGATTTCTAAGCTATTTTTTACAGGCCGGTCATTTTTGACCGGGAACACCACAAGTGTGACTATGTGCCATATTTTTTACAAAACAAAAGTTTCAAAACAAAATTCCTGGTGAAACATTAGAGTAGACTAGTGTGATCAACAGTAGCCATTTTTTTCATAATTTTTTTCCATATTTCCAAATTTACTCATAAATTATTAGTTTTTTACTCAAAAAATGAGATGCCTACTCTCAGATAAATGAGGCCCATGATTAATCAGATGCAAAAAGAAATATAAAACCAGTCCTAATTGAAAGAGAACAAGTTGACAAAAAGATTGAATCCAAGATTGGGTGAAAATATGGTATAATGAGTAATTTATGAGCTATTTTTTATAGGCCGGTCATTTTTGACCGGGAACACCACAAGTGTAACAAGGTAACAAAACCCCCACAAAAAAGTAAGAAAATTTCCCAAATTTCTTTTAACTTTAGTTATACCCTTTGGGAACAAAGTCACTAAGTTTCAGTCCAAAGCGATAACATTAACTATTATTTTCGGGAAAAAGAAAATCTTCTCCGGGTCAAATTGACCCGAACACCACATGAGGGTGAAAAGCTTGGTTACAGTTAATTAAAAGGCGGATAATATATTTCATAAAGACTCTTCCCAAATGTGTGGTAGTAATTTAGAAACAACAAACTACACATTCAGACAAGCTCTATCAGTCCTGTATCAGTGTATAATTAAAAAAAAATAATAGTTAGAAGAAGAAGAAAAACAATCTTTGAATAAAAAGATATGTGAATTAGCTCAAAACTTTCTTTCAAAAGCACGTCTTTTGAAAGTAGCTATTTGCTTGACATATGTGCCCTCTTTTCAGAGACTAACTATGCATGTAAAACATAGTCTACTAAAAAATATTGAAAGTAACAATAAAATGTAATCAGTGTAACTCTTAAATTTATATCGTTTATTAGAGAATTAGCAAGGCTAAATATTTATAAGCATTGATGCATGGATAATTTTCCTCAAAACATATCTGCCAAAACACAATATGTGTCAACACAATCAGATGCAAAACCAGTGTCAAATCTCTATAAATGTATTATAAATACAGTAAGCATTCGGGTAAATGAATGAATAAATGATTTGAGATGTTTTAGCTACATATTTTGTTGTGTCTACAACATGCCTGTGTGACCTTGTTGAAACAGGTAAAATAAGCAAATCGGTGTTCAATGAATGGTACAGAGACAGGACAACAAAATTATAATAAATAATAATAATATTTTATAGCAAAATAATACTTTTATTAACCATAAAAATATTAAATTGATAAAAAAGTGACAGTATAATAGCGGTATAACCTGCACCTGCTGTTTTACTTCACTGGTCACGGTACTTTACATACATATATTTGCACTACTCATATTTTGCACAGACTGCACACTATTCTAGCTATTACTGTAAATTATCTAAAGTTGTTACTGTACAAAGCACAGTAAACTATTTCTATAAAAATATCATTGTACTAGTTATTTTGCATATAATACATTGTTTAACAATACTTTTGCACACTCATCCAACTGTATTTATTACCACTGTTCTCACGTTGCTGCTGTTCATAATGTATATATAATCCTAAATTGCTCTGTTCATTATGTACATACAATCCCTACATTTGCATTCCTATTTATATTTTGTATATACTTTGCTTAATACTGTATATAGCAACTCCACTGTACATTTTGTATATCATAGCTTCACTTACTTTGCACTTTTATGTATATAAAACACTTTATTATTGCACTTCTGGTTAGATGCTTACTGCATTTCATTAGCTCTACTTGTTCTCTGCATAATGACAATAAAGTTGAATCTAATCGAATCTAATAACCATGAACATGCAAATGTTTCTTCATTATTAAAATGTTTATTTTAAAATATTAGGTGTACTACAAGTAAATATATATATATATTTTTTTTTAATTTTTTTTTTTTATGTGTTTGAAAGACAAAAGCCTTCCAAAGATCTAGTAATACTTGGCTATATAATACACCGAGTGAAAATTAAAACTAAAAATGAATGTGTTCATCACGTTGTTGTGCAATGTTGAAACTTCTTAAACCAGAAATGTTTTAATCAGTGGTCAAATGCTGTGTAGCCCTCTGACTGGTGACTCGTCTTAGTGGGAATGTCCACAAAACTGGAAGACTTTCTGAATGAATACAAGTGGTAGGCTAGAGGAACATTTAAAAGATGAAAAAGAGAAAATATAATTATATAATAATTAGGAAAAATCAATATACTGGTATCAAATTTGGGGATTCTGATTACGTAATTCAGATTACATATAATCACTTATATCCAGCTCTGATTATGCCTGCCCTGGAGGAGGCGTGGCTCTTTATTCTCCTAAAGCGCGTTCTCGGGACTACCAGAGGGGGCGCGCATGCGAGCACAGCAGTGGGTGTCAGAAAAGAGGAGGTGCATGGCGTGATACGCATCTCTCATTTGAGTTTGTGTGTGCGTGCGTGTGTTGTATGTGTGGAGGGGAAGCGCAACACACGTTGTGATATTCGCACTTCTAAACTGAGCTAGAACCAACTTTATTTCCCACTACTTTCGCTTTCATCGAGCGGAGGAGGACGTTCCGGAGTTTTTGTTTTAGGAGTAAGAAGGCAAATCCTCGGCTGTGGAGGAATAATGTCGGCGTCGTCGGCGAAAGTGAGCCGAAAGGAGCAGAACTCGAATCACGACGGAGCGGACGAGACCTCGGGTAAAGTAATGGCGGCCTCCTGCGCACCGCCATTTTCAGTAACTTACATTTCTTGCGTTTAAAGCACGAATATCAATTTTAACTAGCCGCTTGGTGTTTATTTTAACATTTAAACAAAGCCCGAGTTACCCAACAAAAGTCTTTTTTTGCGGTGAAATTTCAGCCAAGGGGTGTTGCGCGCACCGGAGGCCATGTTTCCTTGCGCGGCGGCTTCATTGTGCCACGCGCGAAGAACATTGCGCTAGCGCGCCATTTAATTTATAAAAACAGTATAGTTCCTGGTTGTTTCCACTTATGTATGTGCTTAGCTCTGTGTTTTAAATACAATGTGGCTCGAGTGTTATTTGTGCATTGCATTGCGCCCATGTTGTGTGTTAATAGACTAACTGCTTATTGTGTCTCCCCCGCCATCACGAGCCGTTCCCACATTTGTCATTGAACCATGCTGCCGCTGCATCACAAATCACTGTAAATGTGTTCAATGACGCGCAATTGGGTCAAAATGACTTTCTAATCCGATCTAACTGTTAATGCATGGCAATAATGTGTAATTCATTGGGAGGAAGGTAAATCTGGCCCAGCGCGTGGCCTCCTCCTCTGTTTAAACCTCGCGGCCTTGCGCAGCTATTGCTGAAACTGCACCGGATTGAGCCGGTTGTTTGGCGTTAACACCTCGGTTTCACTTTTAACTTCTCTTGTGTTTTTGAATCGAATATTCGATAATGTTGCTTTATTTTGTTAGTTTGATTTACGAAATAGATCGTGTTTACATTGTGCAAATGCATTGTTTAGTGTAAAGTGGCATATGCAATTATTTGTGAAGTTGTGCTTTTATGTTAGTCCGTATATAAGGATTGCTTGCACATGCAATTTTGTCCTTATTTTTTGTAGGACAATTATGCATTTTAATGGCATAGTGAATTAGCATTTTTGTTAATCTTTCTGTTTATTGCATTTCAGAAAAAGAGCAACAGGAGGCAATTGAACACATTGACGAAGTACAGAATGAAATTGACAGGTGAGTTTGCCAGTGCTGCTCGGGTATCATTTGTTAGCTCAGGTTCAGTGCGGTTTATTTATGCATTTAATTTTTTTTTTTTCCCGCTTCTGTTGCTTTCCTCAGATTGAATGAGCAGGCAAGTGAGGAAATCTTAAAAGTAGAGCAGAAGTACAATAAGCTACGTCAGCCGTTCTTCCAGAAGAGGTCAGAACTTATAGCCAAAATTCCAAACTTCTGGGTCACAACATTCGTCAACCATCCACAAGGTGAGAAGATGCATACAATACTGAGACCATTTGAGGGTGATGTTAAATATTGTTGGTTTCTGATATGGTTCATATATTCTATTCTAATGAATTGTTTCTGATTAATAGTCTCAGCCTTGCTCGGTGAGGAGGATGAAGAAGCACTTCATTACCTGACCAGGGTGGAGGTCACAGAGTTTGAGGACATCAAATCAGGTTACAGAATAGATTTTGTAAGTACCCTTTTTCATCTGGTCGAGTCTGAAAGTAATAAACAGCTATGACCAACGAAGGTCTGACCTGTAATTTTATCTTCTCTGCAGTACTTTGATGAAAATCCATACTTTGAAAACAAAGTCCTCTCAAAAGAGTTCCACTTGAATGAGAGTGGTGACCCATCTTCAAAATCCACTGAAATCAAATGGAAGGCTGGAAAGGTGGGTTAGCTATGTTTTTTTTTTTTTTGCTGTTGGAATGCTGTTCCTTTTTGGGTGTACGTTAACTTTTTATGTACGATGCAGGACCTGACGAAGCGTACTGGACAGACACAGACCAAGGCAGGGAAGAAAAGGCAACATGAAGAGCCAGAGAGTTTCTTCACCTGGTTCACCGATCACTCCGATGCAGGGGCTGATGAACTCGGAGAGGTCATTAAAGATGACATCTGGCCCAACCCTCTGCAGTACTACCTGGTATGAAATATTATTATTATTATTATTATTATTGCATTACTGCAGGTGTGTATTAGCCATAGCATGTCAGAACTTGTATTTATCTTTTTCTCTCTCTCAGGTTCCTGATATGGATGATGAAGAGGGTGAAGGCGAGGAGGAAGATGATGAGGAAGAGGAGGGTTTGGAGGACATTGATGAAGAAGGGGATGAGGAAGAGGGAGAGGAAGATGAAGAGGAGGATGATGGAGAAGATGGTGAGGTGAGAATTATTCAGCACTTTAGGGAAATTCCACTCTTTAATGCATGACAGTTTATATGCAGACATTGATCTAAAATGTATTTATCAATTTATCAAAAGCTGGCTTAAGTTTGACCCCCAAATATTTTCCCTTTCTTTTTTTCAGGATGATGGGGAGGATGACTAAAGGCTGATAAGGACATATTCCAACACTCGCACCTGTTCTTTCCTTTTTGAAGTCATCCTCCAACCATGGGAGCAAAAAGCTTTGTTTTTACTTTTTCTTTTTTTTTGTGCTCCATCTTCTGTTCTACTGAAGCCTCTCCTGTCCTGACCATGTCTAAACCCTGTTAATTCCCTGGACATACAGTTCCTGCATCGGAAAACTAGTGGCATCTCGTTGCTGAAGCCTCTTGCGTCATCTTTAATTACAACCATCTCCAAAGACAAATGCAAAATATTAACAATCTGCACGTCATCCTCTGTAGACTAAACTTAAATAGCAGTTTATATATTAAGTATATGAAAAGATTTTTTTCTGTGAATGGTTGTGAGTTGAAGTAATAAGCCATGGTGCAGTGATCTAATCATAGCGTACATACCTAGCCACTTTTTCTTTTTGTATATTTTCTTTACTGCAGAGGTGGGCCCCAAAGAGTTGACACTGTTTTTCTTATGTGATGTATCGGACAAAAGGAAAGCACCAGCTAGCTCCTGTCACCTCTTGTAAATGTTTTGGGGTCAATATCAGGGTATGGCAGTTGTTATTGTTGACGGTTCAGTGGGGTCGGGTGGGGCAAGTGGGCATTTGACACATCAACATTTGGGTTTATGTTGATTGAATTTTCATTGTAATGTTTTACAGACACCCATGAGGTTTGAAACATTTTTAATAAAAACAAAACAAAAAAACTTCCTCTTGTAATTTTGAGCTTGGCTAATTAAAGGATTATTTAAATGAGATAATAAAGGCTGTAGAATCTTAAAGAACTCTACAACTGGTCTTTTCTCCACCTGTTTTCTTCTTTTGGAGATGTACAAATGAACGTGTTTAAGAGAATAAGGTGTTTTTATACACTTATTTAAAAAAATTTGGTATACCTTTAAACCTGTTTTTTTTTTATAATTTAGCTTAATTTTGAATTGTATCTCATCAAAGGTTAGAATTTTTTACTGCTTTGAGCTCTAACGACTTTGGTTAAAAGGAGACATTTAATCACTGATTTGGGTGTAAAACGGAATAGTTTAACCCATTTTGATTTATTGGCATGTCATTTTCCATGAACAGTATATTACATGTCTTCTAAAAATATCCACTACATTTTGATTGAATGATATGGGGGAAAATATATACATTTTATTATTATTAATAGTGATTTTATATATATATATATATATATATATATATACATATATAATTTATGTTGGGTTAGATGTTGATCATTTATGGTGAAGGTTATGTACACCGAATTGCAGGAAACCCAAGGGAAACGAATGTTTTATCACTTCAAATTATTAATGATAAGATATATTTCTTGAAGTTTAATTATAATGGATTTATTTTAATATAAAGAGAAATGGGTTTGATTTCAATTAATTAATGTTATTCTACTAGTTGCACGTTTATCGCATGATATTTTAGAGCGGACATGTGAGAAAAAAATCACCTTCATAACAAGAACATTACATTATTTCGTGATTAATGAAAACAATAGTTCATATTAGACGCCAGAAGTTATTATGTGTTTGTTTATGACCGGTTATACTTTCCTGTGCCTGTCAGTTGTACATATAATATTTAGTCAGTATGACTTTTGAAAACGTTCACGTGTTCTTTTTATGAAGCATTTCACCAACTAGTGTTAATTTAGTTTTAGATTTTTTCAAAGCCCAGATAGCACCGAATTGTAAGAACGACCCAAGAAAAATATCATTTTATAATGTAAAACTGAAACTGCTCCGAGTAGGTTGACCAATCAGAAGCTAGCACCAGTGACGTACGATAGACAGTCAATCATTGATTGGCTCAGTGTATCCATGGCAGCGCAGTCACGGATGTCACATCCAGGATAACAATGGAGGAACGAACAGTTCTGTGCAGTGGCCAAATACAATAAAATATCGTACAAAATTAGCAACGATAAGTGTTTTTCCTACAACAGAAGCAGATTTTGATTCGTCAAACATAAAACCTTTTTACATACAACGAATAACCATCAAATCGTGCTTTATGGAAATAATCGCTAGCTCCCAGCTAACGGTAACGTCTTATTGGGACTTAAGCATTTTGTAGAGATATAAACATACGTTTTTTGGTCAACATTTGAAACATGTTCACGGATGAAACTCTTGACATAATTGGTGCCGAGTCGACATGGAGAAAGTCACATCAGCAAACACAAGAATCAGTAAGTGAACATTTGCCAGAATATTCATGCTTTTGTAAATATCAAGTCCTTTTGTGTGACGATATATCGTGTGTCTTTTATTCCCGCACAGAGAAGCTGTCAAACTCTTCCAGTTGACACAGCAGAGGTTGAAACACAAGCCAGAGATGTGTCAGACAACAGCACCCAGACACAAGACCAGATCAGTCAAACACTCTCTCTAGATCGAGACATATCGGACTTTCCTGGTTTGCTGGACTTCTTGCATAAAGTTGAAGACATAGTTATCAAAGAACTGGTGAAAAACTCCAAGAGCCATGCTTTTGATGGGTTTCGAGTGAACTGGGAGGATCAGACCGAGTCGGTGAGAGCCTTGAATGCAAAAATATATTAATAAATCGTTTCATAATTGTTAAAATGATTTTGCAGCTGGTGATTTCTTTTTGCACAGGTGTCTTGCATGTACCGTCTTCAGCATGTTGAGGCTCAGGAAAGGGGTCTGCAAGTCACTGGTGTGTCCTGGAACTGCACCGGCTCGGTCATAGGCTGTGGATTCGGCCGGTAACAGCTCTTTCCCCATACAGACACATAAAACCTCCTGCCGTCGCGATTAATGCAGTTTTAATGTTGTATTTTTGGGGTTAGTGTGGATGATGGTGATTGGAGCAATGAGAAGGCTTATGTGTGCACATGGAACCTGGACCGGCAGAACCTGAACCCAAAGCGGCCGGATGTGATCATAGACGTGCCCACTCCGGTCATGTGTCTGTGCTTCCATCCTGTCAGACCGTCTGTGGTTGCTGGTATGGAAATACATTTACAAAATCACATGCTTTTCAATTTTTTTTTCTTTTTATCCCTTAAAGAATGACTCTCACACACACACAGCTAGGTCATATTTTACCTCATAACCAAATAAACATAAAATGTGTAATATTTTTCAAATAAATGCTTTTCATTTGAACTTTTGAATTGGGCATAAGATACTTTTTTAAATATATATATAATTCCGAAGAGTTGTAAGTCTTAAAATCTAAAAGAAAAATCTAATTTGTGCAAGTGATATTCTCCTTGTATTTTTATACTGCAGTATTTGACACTTATATTCAAAAGTGGAATCCAAACCCTCCGTTGTTACGGATAAATAAATATTGCTGCCTCAATTGGTCCTGTGTCTCAGCTGGTCATCTTTACTGTCATTAGGGGGGCTGTACAGTGGTGAGGTGGTGGTCTGGGACACCAGCCGCTCACAGGACCTCATTTTGGCTCAGACGGGAATGTCTGCAGATACCCACCGTGAACCAGTTTTTCAGGTGTTTAACATATTAAATAAAATGAAATGAAATCTGATCAATAAGTTTTCAGTGATCCATACATAACTGTAGAGTATTTGTGTGTGCACAGGTCAGCTGGGTCCCAGGAGCTCGCAGAGGGGAGTTTATGGTACTGAGCGCCGGTTCAGGAGGAAGAGTTCTGTTGTGGACTGTTGATGGAGCTGAAGCCAAACTCATCTTGAGTTCTGGATATGCCCTTGTTCAACAGCAGGTGCCTCAGTGTGGAGCAGCAAGCAGGGTGGGTGTCACAATATGGTCTTGGCAAAAAAAATATTTTGTAAAAATGGCCAACTGTCCAGTTTTCCTTGTGAAGATGATATAATGAAACATATATCCTAATGAACCACATGGTTTTTACACAAATTAATGTACCATATTTTTCGGACTATAAGTCGCACCTAAGTATAAGTCGCATCAGTCCAAAAATACGTCATGAAGAGGAAAAAAACATATATAAGTCACACTGGACTATAAGTTGCATTTATTTAGAACCAAGAGAAAACATTACAGTCTACAGCCGCGAGAGATATCTAATCATTACTGTAATGATCCCAGATAAAGAATGTGCTACTTTTATGACTTTTTTTTCTGACCTGGTGGATCTCAAAAAGCCTGTCATATACAAGTTACATTTATGCTCAAAATCATTAGAAAAATCTAACAAATTATACTAATGATTCATTTATTTTTTTTACTTTTCATGATGAGCCATTTTTTTTTTACCAAATATTTGGTAAATTACATAGTATGTGACATTTTTTTTATTTGTATCATTGAGATGATATTATAGTCTTTATTTTTTTTTATATTTTGATACAGGTTTTATCTTTGGCATTTTTTTATTTATTTTTTTATTTAAACCTTAGGTAAAATTTTAGTTATGTTGTTATGTGTATTTGTCTTTTTTATATATGTCTGTAAAGGTTTTATAATATATATATATATATATATAATATTTATTTATTTTTTGATTATTTATTTGTACGTTTTTACGTTAACAGTGCAATAATATAATATAATATACTAATACAATATGGGATGGAATATGACAACATTTTTGAGCATTCCACCCTAGTAATACAACACAATTTTCTCTCCCTGAAGACCCGAGGTAGTACCACTATAGGAGTAACCTCTGTTGCACTTTCCCCGTGGGACCTGGACACATTCCTGGTGGGCTCAGAGGGAGGCCTTGTGCTCAAATGCTCCTTCAGCAGTGAGACAGTGTCAGCAGTGCCCCCTGATGGTGAGAGCGTGACACTGCGGGCCCCCGTGCAATTCTCTTTCTCACCACTGGGGGGCCCTGTACACTCAGTTCACTTCTCACCGTTCCATAGGTGAGCTTTGTGCTGTATTTTGTACTGTTATTAACTTATTATAATATATACTTTAAGGCTTATTGGCAGTAATTGTAACACACTGGTGTTTCTGAATTTAGGAATCTGTTTGTAAGCGTCGGGACAGATGGTTTGGCTCACCTGCACACTGTGCTCCAGCCCCGTCCCCTGCTGTCTCTACGGGTGTCCGATTCATACGTGTTTGGGGTGAGGTGGTCACCTACACGCCCTCTAGTCTTTGCTGCAGCCACAGGACAGGGTGAGATGTTGGTAATTCTTCAAAAGGCCAGTAAATATAGAGCAGATCTACACTGGATACATATATTAAAGCTGTTTATTATTAATATAATATTGTTAAGTATAATATTAGACATGAATATAGTTTAAATATAATAAAAAATATATATATTGTTATGTATTTATTGTCTAATATGTAAAAAAAGTTAGATTAATTTTTTCTACATTTTATATATACATATATATATACTTTTATATAAAAAGGATTGTGCTCAAATATTTACTGCATTCTAATAAATAGTTTTAATATAGATAAAAAAAAATTATATTTAGCATGGTCTGAAGATATTTTATAATAATTAGAAATGTAAACTCTTCACTGGCAGGTTTGGTCCAGATGTTTGATTTGGGTCGGAGGTCTTTAAGGCCAGCTGCCACAGTTGACCAGAACACAAGTGGTCAGCCAACATATTGTCTGGAGTTCAACCCCAAACACACAAATCTGATGGCAGTGGGTAATGCAGATGGTAGTGTCAACATCTGGCAGCTCAGTGCCGAGTTAACAGAACAAGGTGCAAAGGAGACGGCAGTGCTAGAACAGTTGGCCAATGAGGTGGTGGACTGAGTCTGTTTGAGCTTCCTCTTTTCAGACTGTCCTGATCAGGCTTGAGCATTCTTAAAAACACATTCACATATCTTCAACTGTATATTTACACTGTAAAATAAAAAAACACTTGACAATTCCTTCCAGTTATAACCAGTAGCGTTTATTTAAGCACACTGCAGTCTTGTGGGTGATGTTACAGCATATCCTCTCTATAGGTTAGTTAAACAAAGCAAAGCACTTAACAGCTAAAACAACCACAATAAAATGTAGACAGATCCACTACACTATTGTTAGTGAAGAATGAAGAAGTGTCAGATAAATACGCAGTAATTTAGGAGAGTTAAGAGCAATAGCAAGATACAGATATTGTTATAGAGCATTTCAATTCAGATCCATGCAGTTAGGCTGTGTGTTCTTGTGAAGGAGGGAAAACGCATCCCGATTGGTCACTGGCAGGCAGGATGCGGGGAATCAGTTGACAAAGAGCGAGCGGGTGAATTCCACAAAGTCGAAAGCTGACGGGATCTCGCGGCCCTTGCTGTCCATGTAGGGTTTCATATGGGAAATGCAGTAGTCTGCCTGTTCCTTCGTCAGGTTCTGGAAACACAGAAGGTCGTTAAGATCATCTTTCTAACAACCCAAAAATGAAACTGATCTAAAACTCCTTTTTTTATAAATGGCATGGGTTTGATATTTTGTACCTGGTAGAGTTCTTCCTTGGTGACGTAAGGTTTGTTCTCGGCACTGAGAGCACGGAAAGCGCTTTCGATCTCCTCGCTTGACTTCACGTTCTCTGTTTCTCGGCTGATCATGAAGGCCATGTACTCCTGCAAGGACACGTTTCCATCCCTGAACCAAACAAACCGATGTGAGCTCCATGACAGAAACAACAGAATATTGAGCCCATCCACAGATGATGTTTCTCACCTGTTTGGATCCACTATGTCGAGGATGGACTCGAACTCGGGGTCTGGTTCTCCTTCTTCAACCATGGGCAGGTCGTAGCCCAGTGACCGCAGGCAGGACTTGAACTCTTGGTGATTGAGACGGCCAGATTTTTCTTTGTCGAAGTGCCTGAGAAACAAACATTTCTGTTAAGTTGCCAGAACACTTAAGTTTAACATTTTAATGTTTTTATTTTCTTTAAAGTTAATTGCTCACTTGAACATCATGCTGAATTCCTTCAGGGCATCTTCTGTTACTCCTGTAGTGTTTCTAGAAGATAATTACAATAATTAATAAATAATAACAACAGTGTATTCAAAAATAAATTCTAATTCAAATGATCAAAAATGGTTTTAGTATGATATAATAGAAAAGTGTTGTGGACTGGTTTGAGAAGTGGCACCTGGCTTGGATCTGTTGTTCCAGGTTGTGTTGCATTCTCATGCCCAGCTGGTCGAGTTGGTCCCACTGTTGGGCCAGACCCACGGTGCTGTGTTCTGTGTATTTATTGTCCAGGATCAGCGCCTCCTCCATGGCTGCTCCCAGATCCTCGATCTTCTTCAGCTGACTGCGCATGGCACGAATCTCCTGGTGCTTGCGCTGCAGAAAAAAACCCAAGGGTTAAGACATGAGAACAGAGCACTACATTTATTACTGTCTTGGGTTTAAAGCTTAGAAAAGTGTTTTAATGTGTTCTTTCCTACAGACATCTAAAGTGAACTGTTGAATTCCCATGATCTTTCCATAACTTTCTAGTCATTTATAATGGATGGATATAAAAAAAAAAAAAAAATACTTTATATAAATAGGGCACACACAGTAACATTTAAAGAAAAACTTCAGTCAGCATGACTACAAAAATTGTACTCACTATACTATACAAAAATACATTTATTTAGAGATCAACAGAACTTTATTTTATATTTTATAAAATGTATATTTTTAGGATTTTATCAATTTGCATGGCCTGGGAAAGCTTTCGGACTAAATCTAAAATTAAACTGTGTTCCGAAGATGAACGGAGGTCTTACGGGTTTGGAACAACATGAGGGTGAGTTATTAATTACATAATTTTAATATTTGGGTGAACTAACCCTTTAATAAAAAAAGAAATGTATTACGCTTTCCAAAAAATATTTAGCAGTTTAAATATTCAGCTGTTTTCAATACTGATAATAATCAGAAAAAGCTGAAATTTCATTAATGCGGATTCATTTTGTTATTCCAAATCGATCAGCTTCATTAAAAAGATATCAAACATCCATTTACTGCTCTCAAACTCACCTTAGTGGCCTCTAGCTGGGACTCTAGAGTTCCGGATTCTTCCACCATGCAGGACCTGCCCCACACACAGAATGATGAAACCAGCAGCAGGAGCCCGAGAGCACAAGACACATCCACCCAAAATCATCTCACTCACTCCACATGCCAGTCTACACCTTACAAGAGCGGCTCTCACTAGACTAGCTCAGTTATTAGGTCATTATCAGGAACAAAACCAGTTGTGTTTTCCAGAGGTTTAGAAAGGTCTGTTTTATATGACTCCGGATTATGCTAC
Source organism: Carassius gibelio (assembly GCF_023724105.1). Lineage (NCBI taxonomy): Eukaryota > Metazoa > Chordata > Actinopteri > Cypriniformes > Cyprinidae > Carassius > Carassius gibelio. The sequence goes on along the minus strand of NC_068391.1, from coordinate 6,769,031 downwards.
TTTGTTTAAATGGTTTGCACAACCTGTCATTACATCTGGTTATGTAACCTACATCTTCCTGAATTTCTTGTACCTGATAATAGGACTTACCAATTGTTTTGTTGTAGATATGGAGTACAAACAATGAAGCCATCCCAGAATGCAACTACAGTAAGAAAGTCATGCTAATGAAGCCAAATTATATCCATGGTAATGCAGACCATGCTTAATTAGGGCTGCTGTCAGCAGGGTTAGAAACTTCTATATTTGTACCACTACTTAGTTTTAAAAAGCAAAATGTGCAAAATCAAAGATTAGGAGTCTGACTGAACTAGCCATATTATAAATGTCTAAAAATGTCAATGCACAGCTGTTCAAATTCAGACCAGGAGATTGAAAAAGTCTAAAAGTACGTTTTCAATCATGGAAATCACACAGCAGTTTCCACCCTGGATCTGGTGCATGAATATTTCCCTCCAAATAACCGAAACATGGAAACAACAAAAAGGTTCAAGAATGAGATGAAGTGTTCACACTCCTCAACCTCGGTGCCAAATGAAGCCAGGCTCATTGGGTTAAGAAGCTGGAAGGGTTCATCTAAAAAAAAAAAAGCCTCACATCCCAATGAATGTTAGTAAAAAGGAGTGAACACACACACATAAGAGCCTTTACAGTGGGTGTCAGACTCGAGTGCGTGAGGAGAAGAAAACCCAAAAGGTGTGGGGTGAGAGGTAAGAGGCCAATCATAGGAGGAAAAAAGGGAGAAGACCTTCCAGAAAGATCATCATCGACTTCATACTGAAAGACCCGGACTACCCTCCGATAGGCTATGCTATTCAGAGACGATGGAAGTGGGAGATGAAGAGGGAATGGAAAAAGAGTGAAAAAACAAAGGAATACATCTGGAAATATATAGTCAAAACATACAATAAAATATGCAAAAATAAATGTAAAGCGAGATAAAGTCCTTCTTGATGATCTTAAGACACCCTGTATTATTATTTTGATCCAAATTATTGTTCTACTCTAACCTGAAACTCACAAATTCCTGGTTTATTTTATACCAAATGTGTTTCTATCACGACAGTTCCTTGACATTCATTAAATGCTATTAAACAATACATACACACTCACTCACACACACACACACACTATAGTAAAAGAGTAAAAAATGTGATATTAACCCATCCAGAAGGTATGTCCTGATTAGAAAAATGATTCCAAGCATCATTGTAGCAGTGAGAAGGCCGAAGGAATGGGGAAAGAGAGACAAATAGGGGAGGGAGAGAGAAAGAAACAGTTAAAACATTGAGCTGTGACATCGCCACTACTCAACACTCACATGAATGCTACTGTGATCAGCACAAAGCCTGCTGTAGCATATCAAGCACAGATGGGTTTATGTTCTGTGATCAATGTGAAGAACCATTCACCGATACAGACGACATGGCAAAGCAGGCAATGACTTAAAGACTGTAGTCACAAAAACAGTTGACATGAATACAAATGGGCGTCTAAGAAAGTTACATGGAGATCAGGAAAGCTTGATCAAATCCAAACAGATGTGTGTGATTTCATGCAATGGAAACAAATGTGTTGTATGTTGTGTGTGTTTGGTACTCGAGCATACAATAATACAATAATGACATGGAGAAATCAGCACTCTAAGTAGTGCATGCTGGTCCCCTGTACCTGGTTTCCTGCAGCCACTGGTGGAAAGCATTGGCATGTTGGGCAAACTCTTGTCTGAGTTTATCGTTCTCTTCCTGTCTCCTCTGCTCCTTCTGTAGCTCCAGCTCTCGCTCCTACAGAGCAAGTACAAAAATTATTTAACTACTTTATAAAAAAATTCAGTCATGCTTCAGGATCCCATCATCACCTTGATGATCTTTTGAAGGTTCCTCCAGGTCTCCTCTAGAGCCTCCATGGTGAACCAAGTGTATGGATTGGAGACCATATGGTAACTCTTGATCTGGCGATCAAGTTCTGCAAGTTGGCTGAAGTCGGCCTCTGCGGAGCTGAGCGAGGAGCGGAAGGCATCATGGGCCTCCCGCAGGGCTCTGATCTCCTCCAGAGAGTTGCACCTCACAGGGTCTGTCAGATCTTCTTCAGCGTTCTCAAACCAGCTGTTGAAGGCTGAAGCCTTCTTGGCAAAGGTGAGGAAGAGATCCTCAACCTGGATGGAGTAGCGAACAAGAGAACGGGAGTTTAAGACACACAAAACTCCCCATTCCTAACTTTAGGCAAAATTCCATTCTTCAAACCTTTCTGAAGTGCTCCTGGGCTTCCAGAAGCTTCTTCTTGCGGGCAGCGGAGTTAGACAGCAGCTGGTTCCAGCGCTTCATCAGGGTAGCATGACGAGCTTCAATGGCCTTGGATTGCACGTGTTTGGCTGCCAACAGCTGGTCTTTCAGGGCTGTGATGTTGGTGATGCCTTCCTGCTGGAAGGCCTGAAGCCCAGCATCAAAGGTTTCCTATGAAAGAGTGGAATAAAACAGTTACAGTAGTAAAGGACCTGCTGTTTTACGACTTATGATTGCATTACACATTTTTTCAAATGCAATATCACACCTGTTTAGTGAGAAGAGTCTGCACCGAGGACAGATCACGACCATAGTCATCAGTCTTCAAGCTGTTCTCCTTCTCACCTGATCAAGCCAGTCACATTTGAGTTACAGATTACAAAGCAGCAGAGAAAACACTATTTCTTATCAAACCCTCTTTTAAATGAAAGTTTCTTCACATTTGAATGAAATCTCATTGACTCACCAATCCAGGACTCCACCACATCAGCCTTCCAGTTGAACTGAAGGAAGGCAGAGTTCTCATCCAGCTTAGACTTCCTCTGAGCTGCAGCGCTCTCCAGTTCCAACACCTTCCCACGCAGGGCTTTCATTTTAGCCATGATGTTCTCCACATTGTGGTTCTCCTGCACAATAGCAACAATATGATGAAATTTGACTAGCCGGTCACATTTTACTTTTAAGATCCCGTCTGTAATTAAGCATTAAACGGTCACTATATGGACTTTCTAAATGTTGAACTGTACCTTTCTGATAAGTTCATCTCCATTGGAACACACATCATTCACTCTGTCCCTGTGCACCGTAAAATCTGTTTCAAAAGCTTCGTGTTTCTTCAGCAAGCCCTAGAAAATAAAAGCCAAATGAATAAAAATGAAGACACAAGCTAATAACAGAAATATGAAGGTGTGTCCAAGATCAAGGGATAATCAGCTAAATGTGGTTTATAATTTTGCACCTGCACAGCTGCCAGAGTATCACCGTAATCCTCACTTCCAACCAGGTTCAGTTTCTCATTAATCCAAGCTTCCTCTTCCTCCACATTTGCCACAAACTGCTGGTATTCCAGCGACTCCTCAAGTCTCTGTCCACTAAAAACCAGAAAACCAAATAATAATTGGTGAGATTTTTTTTAATTATTGAAAAAAACAAAAAACAAAAAAACAAAAAAAAAAACATATTGATACGAACATTACAACCTGATCAGAAAAACAAAAAGAAAAAAAGAAAAATAGTATAATCTCTCACCGAGCAGCAGCCAGATCTTTCAGTTCCCTCCAGTGCTCCACAAACTGGGCCAGCCTCTGCTGGATCTCTTCCTGTCCAATAGTGTTGTCGTCAGACAGCTTCTTCCCAGTTTCCAACACAGACTGCAAGGCCACAAAAATACAGTTAGCATTCAGAATGATGATTCAACTGGCTTTTAAAATGCTCTAAGCATTTGTATGAATTGATATGTAACCATGATGCAGGTGCCCCTTCTTACCTGAATAGCCGGCTCGTGTGCTCCAAGCTCAGCCTCCAGCCTCTTGTGTTTCTTCCTCAGATTCTGTACTCCTGTCAAATCACGTCCGTAGTCCTCCGAGCTCACCAACAACTTCTTTTCCCTAATGGAAGCAATGAATTCAATCTAGTATACAGCCTCAAAAGAATGCAGTTGCTGTGATCAATTATCTGATCAATCACTCAGAATAATGTAATCCATACTTGATCCAAGATTCTTCATCGTCCAGATCCCTGAAGAACTGATGCAGACGATGCGACTCATTCAGCTTGGCACGGCGCCCAGCAGCCATGCTCTTGATTTTGCTAAAGCGTCCGTTAACGGCATCACGCTTATCCTTAACCAGAGAGGTGTCGAAGGCATTGCTGGCCATCAGACTGTCAGCCTGGCCATTAAGATCCTTCAGACGATCCTATAAGATCACAAAAACAAGCATTAATCAGAATATACTGGATTTTGGATATAACCTAAACGAGTGATCCCTGATCAGTATGTCTGAAGAGCTACCTCATGAGCAGAGATGTCAGCCTCCAAAAGCTGGTGCTTCTTAAGCAGATTGTTGACCGAGGCCAGATCTTTGCCATAATCCTCAGAGGCAAGAAGAGCCTCAACCTAAGAGCACATGAAAAATGTGTATGGATATTGTTATGATTATTATTTTTACATTTAAGTCATTATTTACGTCAAGACCTACTAAGAATTATCCTAAGTCATATATCAATACCTCAGACAACCAGAAGTCAAAGTCCTTAATGCCAGTGTTGAAGTTCTGCTGCTTGTTTGCCTCCTTCAGTTTTTGGCTCTTCTCAGCAGATTTGTTGACAAGGAACTGCCACTGCTCATCCAGAGCATTAAGACGAGCCTGAGAGCAAATATGAGAATGCAAATTGAGCACAGACTGTAACTCACCATCTGCCTATTTCTGAAATACTTCTAAATGTGTTACCTTTACAGCATCCTCACTTCCAGCACAGGCACCTCTCTGGATGAGAGCATTGCCCGTGTCAATCACCCCACGGATACGATCAGCATTAGCGTGTAACTCGGCCTCAAAAGCCTGGTGCTTCTGGTGCTTGCTCTGAAAGTGTCAAGAAAGCGAAATCCAGCAAAACTGAGCCACACAGTGAAGTCATGCATGGGTGCGGCTTTGAAAAAGCAATAGCTGGTTTTTTATCTAACTCTGCTAAACTTGTATTTAAAATAAGCATAAAAAAAGTGCAGTGACTGAATTAACAAACCACCAAACAAGGACCAAACATGTAACGTGGAACTCATACTGTGAACAGGACACAATCAAAGCCTGATGGAACATTCAATAAAATGAACTGGACAGCATCCAGCACACAATGAACTCTGAGCGGAACCTAGGAGGAGTTGGGGTGTTTTGTTTGAGATCATTCCACATTTTATATCACCCAGAGAGAATGGAAGCAGGAAAAAGCAATTCCAAACGGCTTTTCTAAAGCATTTGCTGATACACTCAAAGAAAGCCGGGCTGCTGGTACTGTAACTGCTTATGGATTCTGGCTGTAGCACACACGTAACAGATTCTGTTGTTTTAACAGTATTCCACAAGAAGCAAAGCAGAATTACTTGTTTGAAAGCACCTCTCCACTTTCTCTCTCTGGGTTGACACAGGATTGGGGCTATGTTCGGAATAGCACTCTAACATACTACGTATTCTACTTTTGCAGCATGCATGTTCGATGTATTCTGTAAAACCTGTATGCATTTAATATCTGAATGATTTACTATATTTGGTAAAATGTGCAGTACAATTAGGACACACTAGCCAAGTTTCCACTGTCGGGCCTAAACCGGGCGTGCTAGTGCATGCCAGGGCCAGTCGTGTTTCCACTGTCACTTCCGGGGCTTGATCGTGCCTCGATAAATAAATAAAATAGAAATATATTTCTGTGTGATTAATTTTGAGTCCTGATAAATGATCTATGATCAATGTATCACGTATTCTATAGTAAAACATAGATGCTTTTGAATTTAAATATTTAACCAAGCATGCAAACAAATGGCTGCTTTTATGATGTTCGTTTTGTGATCGCGCTAGTTCCAGTGACTTATTTCTTAGTTTTCTGATAACTTCTCTTTGTTGGTGAAATTATGAGGTTGCACAACTTGACCTTTATTGGCCCGTCACAAACTAAAAACTTTTTTGCGATATTTATGATAAAATGTGATTTAAAAAGGCTGTTTACATCACATATAGTATATGCGTTTATCAAATGTGTAATGTGTTCTGTTTCACATAGTAGTTCATAAAACGGTAGGCAGCATAAAACATATAATTCTACTACACTATTCTGAACACAGCCAGAAATTGTCTTTCGCATTCTACTTTTTGTTATAGTTTGCTCTTAGTTCCACAACACTGTGAGAAGTTCAGCTTTTCTGTGTGGAACAAATTTAAACCAAGACATCCCAACTTCAATGAAAACAACAAAATGGAGGCCACACCCAGAAATAAAAAAATTAAATTATGCAACAATGGGGCGCAGGAAGGGGACAAACAACTGATGATGCTGTACAAAGCGACACATATAATAGACATACGGAACTCAAATACACATTTACAGACAAAACAATAAGACAATAAACAAGTGGAGAGAGCTTTTTGGGGTTAGTTAGCTCTGGCACACTACTGCACTTACCAGCAGCTTGGACAGCTAGAAACAGACAATGGGAACACAGACAGAATTTCAGTTTAATTTCCTATATAATAAAACACTTGGGGTTGAGGCGGGAATAATATGAGAAACACATTTTAATTTGCACCTGAATATATTACAGTATTAATATATTTACAGGATTAGACTTAGGCGGGATATTCACCTTAATAGCATGTTTGAAAAAATATGCACTTATCTGTCCAGAGATTGATACCTGAAATTTGATGTTACCTGGATATTGGTGGGGTCCTTGTAAGACTCGTCGGTGGCGGTTTGGAGTTTCTCACTGATCCATGCTTCAATTTCATCCACATCTCTGCTGAACTGCTGCAGAGTCTGGGACTCACCCAGCTTAGAGCGTTTCTCAATCATTTGAGCCTTGAGACGGCGCCACCTGGAGGTCAAAAGGACATACTACTTTAACATAAATCACACATTTTGGACAGATTCACTCAGTGAGAGCAGTATCAAAATGAACCCCTACCTGTCTAAGACCTCATTACGGCGGTTAAAGATCTCGGGTTTGGCATAGTGGTCAGCGCTAATAAGCTGGTCAGCAAAAGACTGTAGTGCTGCAATTTTCTCTTCCTGTGAGCACAGACAAATCAAATAATTCAAAATCAAATGAAGTTGAGCTTGACTGCATCATATCACAATGGCGCTTGCTGACCTGCACATTGATAGCCTTATCAAAGTCTTCATGTTTCTTGATGAGAGCCTCCACGCTGTCCAGGGAATCCCCCTTGTCATCACTGGCCAAGAAGGCCTCGCGAGCTGCCATCCAGTTCTCAGCCTGCTCACAGTCACGGTTGAATAGCTGTGGGAGACAAAGAAAAATATGATATTTACCATCTTCAAGTGTCCAAGTTTTGTGTATAAATTGTAAACATGGTCCTTGCTAACCTGAAGCTCCAGGCACTGGTCCAGCATCATCCTGCGCTGGACCCAGGCCTTCTCCAGGTCAGCACGTTCCTGTTCAAGAGCCTCCAGCTTCTGTTGGATTTCAGGGCTGGCGTAGTGGCCACGGGCAAGCAGCTGCTGTCCAAATTGCTCAAATGCCTGGAACGTGCCTGCACGAGCATCTATCTCAGTGCGATGTTCCTACAGAATGTAAATATGTGAGCGTTTAACATATATTCATGGGATAAACAGGGTTTTGCTAAATATTAACAAAAGAAACTCATCTTATAAACAGCAACTGTAACAAAGTACATATCATAGGTGTTTTTAAGTACCTGATGTCTCTCCAACAGGGCTTCAGCTCCAGTGACGTCCTTGGCCATCTCATCTGAAGACACCAGCCCTCTGATTCCATTGATCCAAGACATGAGATCTCTGGGAGAGAGAAGCACAGATTTGTTTAGTCTGTTCATTATTACTGCTCTGATGTCATAAGGCCAGGACACACCAAGCCGGCTTCAAAGAACTAGTGGCGAGGAAAGCCGATTGGTGTTCTCATCTCGTGCAGACTGTCACTGACGTGAGAATGCCGAGAGCCGATGTGTGGAACACACCAAAAAAAGTAACCCCACAGATTATCACCAACGGCCTATACAGTTTCTCCAAGTTGTTTGTTTTGCATATTTTAACTCTCTTTCCATCCCTCTTTTTTTTCCTCCTCACCTGAAGTCACTGAGGAAGCGCTGCAGGTCGTGAGAGTTGCCCAATTTTTCTTTGCGTTGGTCAGCACGACCCACCAGGCTGCTCCAGGCTGTGTTCAACTCGGTGCACTTCTCTTGGATGTCGTCCACAGCCTCAGGATGAGATTGAATCAGACGCTCTGCAGTCTCACCAAGAGAGTTCACCTGCCCCAGGGAGAAAATTATATATCATGACAACTCTAACAATAACTTGATATGACAGTATTAATGTTTTTGTTATTTACGGACTAGATCTGATACAGCTGCTACACCAGTGCAAGCACGCTTGACATGCTGCTGCTGCAGCTTGAACACATAAATCTTGTAGCAGACTTAGACAGGTGGTGCTGGGGGAGGTGGTGGGTTTTAGAGGAACTCTGATTGCTTGTTGCAGAACCAATTTGCAGCGAACACTGTACCAGACTATTTCAATGTTGAACAAGTAAGCTCATGGCTGCAGAATCAGCAGAGGACAATCAGCTTGTGCAGTGTAGTAAATAATGTGATCAGTAGCAGCTTGCATCTAAAGAACCTATCAGACAGTGCCATATAAAGTTTCATGACTGAACTAGATATTTAGTTAATGTTCTGTTAGGAATGAACCACACCAATAATGGTTAACATTTTACCTTGTCTCCTAGAGCGGCCAGATCTCTCTCAAAGCCTTCGTGCTTACGCTGCAGAGCCTGCACGCTGGCGAGATCATGGCCGTAGTTATCAGTGTTCAGGGCTTGGTTCTTCTCTTCAATCCATTCCTTAGTCTCATCTGCATCCCTGTAAATCACACACGGAGCTAAATTCCTCTGCACTTCATGGGGCTCACATCATACAAATACAACATGAACAAAACAGGATGTATGACAAATAATTTTGATGTTAATCAGTGGCGTATATATGTACCTGTGGAACCTCTGCACCTCATGAGCACTACCAAGCATGTTGCTTCTGTCTTCAGCCAGCTGCTGTAAGGACCTCCAGCGGTTGTTCAGCTCCTACACACGAACATAAACCCATTAGCAGCTAATCAAAGGTCAGATTATAGGTCCAGTTAAAACAATGATTGGATCTGAGACAGCGGATTTGACTCCCTGAGGTTACGTCTTAAAATAAAATAAATTAACTGATGAGAAACAAAAAGTTGTTTCTCTGACATTCAGAAATATGAAATTTAACAGCCAACCCACTATCCAAAGCACCACATAAATGGCTCTATATCCTTTGCACCATATTTGCTCTTCATATCAGTAGCAAAAGTGACAGTATGGGTGAGTGGCATAAACAGAAAGGCTACAACATTAAAGTGCATAGGATGAGTGATGACAGTTAGCAAATATGGAAAACTTGGGTGGGTGCATTAGCCACAAACTGAAAAAGTAGCGTTAATGTATTCTAGAATGGTTGTTTTACCTCCACCAAAACATCTGGTGTGAAGAAATAAAGGAGTTATTTCAAATAGTCAACAAAGACACATGAATGGAAACAAAGGGAGAGGGATGCAAATGCACAGTTGATGGTTCAGTAAAAGGACGTAGGGAACAAGAAACCATGGTAAGAGTACAAGACCACCATGAGGAGTTAGTCCTCCAGGTACATGGGGCACAATGCAGGATTTAGCGGGATCGGTTGAGAAAAGGTTTAAAGACTTAAACTAAGAACCTAGAATCTTACCTTAATAGTATTAAAGTTGGCAGTTGTTTGAACAGCCAAGCGAACAGACTACATTGAGTAAAAAATGTGTAAAAAAACAGAGAGAGGGCAGGAAAAACACACCAGTCAAGAAAGTGTCACAAAAGGAGTTACAAGAACCAGACTGTTCTTGTCTTTCTGTAACCACAGTATCCAAAATCCTCTGTGGATGACATACAGGCTAAACAAGACCCTACATAAAAACTAAACAAGCATCAATTTCAGTGACCCAAGATTACAATAGATGATATAATAGATTACATTTAAAGCATTTCAAATTCAGCATTATGCTATATTACCTTCCATGGAGATGCACCTTTGGAATCTGGTTCATCCTGTGAAATATATACAATAAATAGAATCATTTTACATAATAATAATAATAATAATAATAAACACTGTATGATATTCATGTGTTTGTTTCATGCAGACAACACAACTGTTGTAGAGACAAGATGAATGGTACAATAATGACCTTGCCAGGAGATGAGCCCAGCATCTCTAGTTGCTGAAGGCAGGATGAAGGGGTGATGTGAAGGAATGAAGGGTCACAAGGAGAAAAGGGAAAAATAAGTAAGATTACCAAATCTACAAAGCTCATGAATTCAGGTATATAAATAAGAGTACATAAAAACATAAACATAAAATCGATGAGTGGAATGACTCAAAATATAGAAAACATCATGATGTACAGTACCATCAAAAAGTTTGAGCTTGGTTATAGTTTTTTTGTTTTAGAAAGAAGGCTAGTATGCTTACCAAAGCTACACTTATATGAACAAATATACAGTAAAAACATTAATATTGTTAAATATTACAAATTAAAATAACTGTTTTCATTTCCTTCAGAAATCATTCTAATATGCTGATTTGGTGCTCAAGAAACTCTTACTATTATCAGTGTTGTAAACAGTTAATTAGCCTAATATATATATTTTTTTAAACTGCAAATCTTTTAGGATTCTTTGATAAATAGAAAGCTCAAAAGAACAGTAATTATTTGAAATCGAAATCTTTCCTAACATTATAAATGTCTTTACAATCACTTTTGTTCAATTTAATGCACGGGAGCAAAGAAAAAAAAAAAATTTTCAAAGGCAATATCCCATAATTCCTCAAATAAAAACTGGTAGTCAAATAAACGCTGGGCGTCTTATAGTGGCCAGGGGCGTGGTCAACATGGACAATTAAAGGCCGGTCTTAAACAAAGACTGGGGGAAAATTTGTGTGGATAATCAGCAGTCAGATAACGAACGTACACGCCCACTGCTGGAGCCGGAGCCGGAGCCGGAGCCGGAGCCGGAGCCGGTTCTCGTTCTCAAGTCAAGAACCGGTTGCATCGGTTTTTGGATCAACAGTACACTGAACCGAGAACTGTTTCTGTCGGACACGTCCGGTTTGAGAACCGAGGAGCTGATGATACTGTGAGCATGCGTGATTCAGCGTGAAGCAGTCTGACACACAGCGCGTCTTTTAAGGATTGATTCTGAACTGATTCTGTGCTAACGTTATGATCTCGGTCCTGGAATAATATTGCTTTTAATATAAAACTGTTCATATACGGATTATTTATCAAAAAGATGGAATTAGAAATAAAGGCATGTCTCTAATAAAAGCCTGTTACCTTCTGCAGTTCAGGTAAATAAAGGCCCCGGTTTTTATTTGAGGAATTACGGTATGTTTAATCAAATTCACTGTATTTAACCCTTAGGGGACTAAGCCCTTTTTGGTCCGTTTTCTCTATTTTTACATTTCGGCTTATAAACCATATGTAATGAGGATGGACCACCATGTATTTGGTATCAATGGATTCAGAAGACCCTAAGCTACCATATGCATGCATGCAATATGTCTATAAAGGAAGTATGAGTGAAAAATTGTACAATAAACTAGAGAATTTCAAAGACGAAAATGAGATTTTTGTCATTTATTACTGAAAATCCTACCTCACACAACAATAGTTAAAAGTTTTTGACCCAAAAATATATTTTTCAAACTCTTTGCTTGACAGAAATGGGTTAATGTTCAATCAAATGTGTAAAGATCAATTAAATAATTAACTTTATTTACAAACAGTCCTAGGCGTTTTTTTTATTTTTGGGACTAAGCCCTTTTTGGTCTGTTTTCTCTATTTTTATATTTGGGCTTATAAATCATATGTAAAGGAGATGAAACACCCTGTGTTTGGTATCTATGGATTCAGAAGACCCTAAGCTACCATAAGCATGCATGCAATATGTTTATATAAAGGAAGTATGAGTGAAAAATTTTACAATAAACTAGAGCATTTCAAAAACTAAAATTAGATTTTTGTCATTTATTACTGAAAAACACACAATATAGAACAGTTTTTGAACAAAGAAAATATATTTTTTCAAACTCTTTGCTTGACAGAAATGTGTTATTGTTTAATCAAATGTGTAAAGAACAATTAAATAATTAACTTTTTTTAAAAACAGTCCTAGGCATGCCAGTGAGCAAAGCAAGGCCTCTCCAGGCCTCTCCAGGCCTTTCCAGTAATTGTTCCAGAGCTTGTTCTGCCGTAAATCTTTTACTGCTTGCCATTTTGATAAAACAATTGTGTAATAATGCTGTATCTCTCTCGAATTGATCTCTTTGTGCTCGCTAACACACTTTCTGCTATCTCCACGTGATGCTGATTCTCCGATCGCTCGAATTTAGCTCTTTGTGCTCGCTAATACTCCGATCGCGTTCTGCTTTCTCCACCCTGATGCTGATTCTCTGAACGCTTATTGATTACATGTCTTTTACTTTAGTCCAGCCAGCTTTTACAAGGCTACAGCAGAGCTACAGAGTCCTCTGAATCGCTAGAAGACATAACCTTCCTCTGATTGGGTTAGAAAAAGACTCCTCCCAGCGGCAATTTTTCCATTGGCTGTTGCGTGTTGAATCTGCCTAGCACAATCTTTTTCATTGGCCTGTTTACGCAGTGGTATTGCGCAATAAGGGAAGTGTTTAATATACAAACTGGACACCGCTGTTTTCAGCGGAATCTGAGGAAGACGGCAAAAAAACCCGCATCTCTCTAACATTAATAGTTTTTGAGATAACTACACATTTGTAAAAGTATGCCATTTTGGGCGGTACCGCCTAATCCGTCCCCAGAGGGTTAAAGTGTTTTTAGTCATACCTGGGCCTGCACAACAGGAGCCTCTTCAGCCATCAGTCCTTCAGACTCCAGCTCAGATGCCACCTTGTTTATATCCCTCAGCCGAGACTCATTTGCTTTCAGGTCCTAATAAACAATAAAAAGCAAGTTTAGAATCAGTGAACACGTATTAGTTAACATAAGTTTCCAGTGATAAATGAGTCATAAAGGTTTAGGAAAAACATACCTTCTGAAAGTCATCAAACTTCTTCTGCAGCACTTCCACTTGCTCCAGATCAGAGCCGACCTCCTCATTAGTAAGCGCTGACTCTTTCTCATTGATCCACTGCTGCAGCTCGTTCGCCTCACGGAAAAGCATGAACTTCTTGCAGCTCTTCTCCAGCATGTCCTTCCTCTTCTCTCCCAACTCTTGCAGTGTACCATACCTAAAGAGAGAGGTCAGAGCCATTCAATGCTGTGACTGAAACATCTCCTTCTAGGAGAGGAAATGGGAAATGGAAACATGGAAAGGGTTTCACAGCTAATGGCAAGAAATCGGTAAAGCGACCGAAAATGCAGAGTGAAACATCTAGATACCAATTCTACAAAAAAAAAAAAAACTCTGAATGACAACATCCTCAGAAGATATGTAAACATCTATTCCTTGATGGAATAGAAGAGGAAGAAGAATGAGACAATGATCTGATGGACAGACAGAATGACAGAAGACCTTAAGCATGAGAGAAAACAGCACAATAAAAGAGGGGAATGTGGATGAACACAGTTCCTACTCACAGTTCCTCCACCTGCTTCATGCGCACAGACACGCTGCACACCTCCTTGGTGACCACAGTCCTGCCACAGGGCAGGGCAAGAAGACACATGCAAGCATTTAAATTAAGATAGAAAAGAAAGGAAAAGAAGAGGAGTAATGAGGGGTCAGAAACACTATTAAGAGTTAGTTTTTATAAGATGCCTTATTTGAGCTGCAGGAAGAATAAAGATGCAAAGATCTTAAGAGGCTTTGTGTTAAAAGGAAATGATTTTGTTAGAATGTAAGTTGCAAAGTTGAAAAAATTACAAATAAAATGTTCACATTAGGGCCATCAATCAATTAAAATTATGAATGAATATTTTTAAATATTTTTTGTGGAAACAGTGATCCTATTTTGTGGAAATAGTGATTCTATTGAACAATGTTCAAAAGAACAAATGTGAATTTTTTTTTGTAACATTATAAATGTATTTACTGTCACTTTCAATCAATTGAATGAATCCTTACTGAATAAAAATTTTAAATTATTTTCCTTCTGACCTCAAACTTTTGAGACATTGATAGCCCGAATGCATATTAAACAAAGTAGGAATTCTGCCCACAATCATTTGATTAGAAAACCAAAGGCAGAATGACTCTTACTGATTCTCAATCTGTTCCTGTCGCAGAGCAATGCTGCCCTGTTCGTTCAGCAGATTCTCACGAGAGGAAGATTGAGTCGGGTCCAACTTCTTCACGTACGCTGCGGGAACAAAACCCTGCCTGTCGTTCACTTCCACTTTCCACCAGTCCTGAAACGAGATATATTTCTTTCATGAGTCCAAGCATTCATCTGGATTCAAACTGGCATGCTAAGTGACACATGTAGTGTGCCCTATAAATCACCTTGTTGGTGCTGTTGAGCAGAGTCAGGATGTCGCCCTTCTTCATGGTGACCTCACGTGGACTCTTCTCCTGGTAATCGTACAAAGCAAGCACCAGCTCCTTGCCAGTCTCATCATCAGTGGGGGCCACTTGTTGCTGTTGATTTAAATCAGTGAAAAAGGACCACATTTTCATTGCCATAACATTGAACAGAAGATTACATGTTATATTCCTTTGGGCAATGCAGAAGTGTTATTATGTGATCTTACTCTGCAGGCCTCAGCTTGTTCTTTTAAGGCCTGGATGCTGCTGCCATATGCACTCAGATCAGACATCAGTGCCTCGTGCTTCTTCAGCAGAGCCTGCAAATAATAACACTAACATGTTAGAGCCATCTAATTACTTTTTATACAAAACTGCAATTTAAGATGCCACAAAGGTACTTTAAACATCTTATGATGTATGAAGGATGCATGGATGAAAAAATTACATTTTTTTTCTAGCTCAAATATTAGTTTCTAACTAGTTTCATTCTAGATCCAGCCCTCCTCCTTGTTTACCTCTGCAGAATCTTCATCCTTGCCATAGTCAGTGCTTCCTACAATGGGCTCCTTCTCTCTCATCCAAGACTCAGCCTCATTGGCATCAGCAAAGTACTGCTGAGCCTGAAGGGAGTCCTCCAGATCCTGTCTACGCTGGGAAGCTTTTCCCTTCAGTCCATCCCAACGATTGTGCAGATCTTGCAATTTAGCTTTCACATCCTCCCCTGCAAAATGGCCTGAAAAGGGGAAAAAAATCTTTGAATAATAACTAAAAATGTTCTGAACCAATGCCTAGTAGAAAGTCAGTCTCTTATGAAAGATTTAAATAGAATTTAGCTAGAATTAAATATACCCTCTTCAATCATGGCCTCCCCCTTCTGAGTAACAGCCTTGATTCGGGGTTCATGGCCAGAGATTTCCGCCTGCAGAGCCTGGTGTTTCTTCAGAAGGTTCTGGACTCCAATGAGATCTTTTCCTGAAAGAGTATGAGAAAATAATTGTTTTAAGAATATAAATATTTTATAGTAATTTTAGATTTAATGTCATGTAATTTAACCACACGAACCCCTGTTGGTAGAGGAAGCAATGGGTTCCTTTTCTCGGATCCATGTCTCCTCATCTTCCACATCCCTGAAAAGTTGCTGAAGGCGCAGAGAGTCTGACAGCTTTTGTTTGCGGGCGGCCATGGGCTCCTTTAGACCCTCGTAGCGTGCCACCAGAGCCTCTTGTTTTTTGCGGATGTTATCAGCATCAAAATGACCAGCCTCCTGGAACTGCCTGGCCTGAATAGTAATGCCATCAATGCGGTCCTGTAAAAAGGTGAGAGAAAAAACTATAGTTAAGATGAAGAAAGTTCAGTTTAACCTGCCAATTGCACAGAATCATACAAGAAACAGTGTAAACATCCAATATCCTTTACTCTGGATATCATTAAGACATTGTTACCTGGTGGGCAGCCACATCAGCCTCCAGCAGAGCATGCTTCTTCTGAAGGTTCTGGACGCTGGTCAGATCTTTGCCAAAGTCATCTGAGGCTAGGTGTCCCTCCACCTCATATAGCCACAGCTCGATGTCCTCTACATTACGATTGAACTGCTGCTGCTGGTTAGCTTCACGCAATTTAATCCCTGAAAGAGTCATTTATGTGATATAACTGAAAATCTGCCTTCGGTTTCATAATTACCATTAATAAATCAGACCGTTTTAACTGCTGTCTCTTCCTGTCAAATAGGTAGTCCTATCATGCTGTGCCTTTTTTTCACCTTTGAGTTCAGTTGCCTCTAGAAGTTTCTTCCACTGAGAGCTGACCTCTTCCATTCGGGTGGACACCTCGCTGGAGGCGTAGTGTTTCCCATCAACCAGCTCCTGGCCTGACTTCTGCAGTGCATCAATGCGACTCTGATTAGCAGAAAGCTCAGCTTCGAAGGCTTGGTGTTTCTGCACCTTCCCCTGCAGGTTGGATGGGTCCTGAAAGAGAAGGAATAAAGGGTGAGAGAAAGAAGGAAAAATAAACAAATGATTCCAAATGTGCAAAATAACTGAAAAAACCTTGTAGGCCTCATCAGTGGCGGTCTTCATTTTCTCATTGATCCAGCTTTTGAGCTCATCAGAGTCCCGAAAGAACTGCTGCAGATGGAAAGAGTCCTCCAGGGCTGCACGGCGAAACTGAGCGCGCTCGTGAAGAGCATTGCGTCTGCTCAGCAGCTGAAGTAGAAAAAAAAGGTGTTCAAGTCATAGTATTACCAGTGATACAGCACTTCTGTCAGCAATAAACTGAAGGGAGGAAAGTGCTTGCGAAGCTGCAGTGAAGGAAGTTTCAGGGTGCTCATCTCCACTTACTGCATCTCTGCGAGTGGCCACATCCTCCTTGGCGTAGTGATTATTCTGGATCAGTTTGGTGGCAAATTCATCCAGGGCCTGTATATTTCAGTGTAGAATTAAAAGGAAACTGAGTAAGATTTGTAAAACTAATTATTTAAGCCTTGAATTTTACATCAGACTGTGTGATTTCTTACAGTGATCTTCTCTTCCTGGGCACTGAGGGATTTCTCAAAGTCTTCATGTTTCTTCAGAAGAGCTTCAACGCTATCCAGAGAGTCACCCAAATCTTCATTCAGCAGGAAAGCCTTTGAAAAAGACAGTTTGAAATGTCTAAAATTTTGCTCTCAGTTGTAAACAACATAAAAGTGTCCCACATTTAAGAGAAAGTCGTCACAATAAAAGAAGTCTAGATGAATTTTTACCTCTTGCTTGCTCATCCAGTTGTCAACCTGCTCAGTGTCTCTGTAAAAGAGCTGCAGGTCCATGCACTGCTCATACTGCTGCCTACGTAGCTCCCATAGCTCCAGAAGAGACACTTTCTCTTCAGACAGGATGCCCAGCTACACCAACAAACACAAAATGAGGGTCATTCAGAAGCTCACTTTAGAATTAAAAATGCATCAATGATGAGTTTAAAAATAGCCTACAAAAACACAGATCCAAGTTTAGACACACCTTTTCCTTGACTTCCTCAGAAGCATAATGTCCGGTGTTCAGCAGAGCCTGCCCAGCCTCATCGGTAGATTTGAAACTATCCTCATGAGCATCAATCTCACCCTGGTAAAACATAATGGGCATTATGGTCTTTCAGTGTCAAGCATCCTTGGTAGAGCAATAATATAAATGCAATGCAAAACAGGCAAATCACAGTTTTGAAAGAAAGGTTATAAATACTTTATTTACTATCCAAACATAATTTTCCCATGTTGCTTTACTTGTTTAAATTTTCAAAGTTCAATACCTTATGCTCCTGGTGGCGGTCAAGTAGGGCCTCAGCTCCGGCCACATCATTGGCCAACTCATCTGCGTTGATCAGAGCCTTCATCTCCGTCACCCAGCTGGTCAGGTCACGGAAATCTGCAGTGAAGCGCTGCAGCCTAGAAGCAAGACAACAACCATAAGATCACCAGGTAGCTCTGTGTAAACTTAACTTAAAATCTCATCAACCAATCAGTTTGAAGCAGTGATCAAAAGCAAAAGGTGTATCCTAACCTACCTGTAGGAGTCATTGAGCCGAGCATGTCGCTCAGCTGCCAGGGTACGGATCTGCTCCCAGTTGGTAATGAGTTCATCTCTTTTCAGGTGGATCTGAGTGGCATTCTGGGGGTGTGTCTGCTGCAGACGGTCCGCCTCACCACCAAGAGTGTTTACCTGAAGACAGAAGAAAATGACTTATGACTGTACAATGCTTGCACATTCTGTAGTACATCTCTGCATTAAATTAAATATACATAAATAAAATAATGAGAGAATAAATGTATAAATGTTATGGGCAGGTCTGTTTTGTGGGATATATATATATATATATAAAAAAAACTGACCTTGTCCTCTAAGGCCGCCAAGTCTCTTTCCAGCCCCTCGTGCTTCCGGAGCAGGGCTTGAACACTGGCAAGGTCACGACCAAAATCATCAGATGCCATCAGCTGCTCCTTCTCCTTAATCCAGCTGATTGTCTCATCCACATCCCTGTAGGTCAGAACAGAACATTTTAATAACTAAAGTCAAACCAACAAATCTGTATATAAGTTAGTGATTGCAAATGTCTTGAATAACTCACCGGTTGAAACGCTGCACCTCAGCAGCTCCAAACAGCTTGCCCTGCCTCTGCTGAGCCAATCCCTTCAGCCTCTGCCAGGCAGAGTTCACTTCCTCCTGCTTCTTCAGGATGAGCTCGGCCTCGGGATGGTTCTCCTGGGTTAGTTTACCGGCTGCCTGGTTCACCTCATTCACACGCTCCTCGTGGGCTGCCAGGTCTGTCTGGAACTCTTCAAACTTCTTCTGCAGAACCTCCACATGCTCCAGGTCCTGGCCAAGCTCCTCTGAGGTGGCAATAGCTTCCTGCAATTAATTTATTGTCAGTGTGCCTTCAAATATATTAGGTGAAATATTTTTCAGCACTGACCAAACATTTATACAGTGCAATAAATGATGTCTAGTCTGATGTCTCACCTTGTCACTGATCCAGTCCAGGGCATCCTCACACTCACGGAGGTACTGCACCAATTTCTGGGCCTGCAGGAGACGCACTCCCTTCTCTTTAGTCTTCTGCAGCAGCAGGTCCCACAGACGGTGAAGTTCCTCTAGACGGGTCTGAATTTTAAGAGGTGACAAAGCCAGACAAATAGGATCAAAACAAACTCAAAACAAAACAAAAAAGTTTAAGGACAGCTCAGTTTTAGTCTAGAAATATATTTTTGCGGCAAAAGAAAGTCAGTTTGAATAGAAAGACTGAATAAGGTAGACCAAAAAAGAACACAGCACTCAGTTCCTTCAAGAGACATGCACTGTAAAAGGAAGCAGAACAAATGAAAATAAACCTATTTCACCGCACTCAATACCTACTGGAATAAAAGCGCCATAATTGACACTTTTTACTATTGGTCGCTGAGTGGTCCGGTAAGGCGTGAAAGACTGATCCATATAAGATAAAGTTACATTTCACCTTTCTCCATTATGGAACTCTAGCATGTGGTATTGAAAATAAAGAGCCTTACTCGAATGGTTTCAGATGCAAAGTGGCTCTCAGATATCATGAGATTGCCGGTCTCGTCCAGTTTAATGATGGCTCCAGCATTAGCCTGCACCTCTGCCTCAAAGGCTTGATGTTTCTGGAGCTTTCCCTAAGACAAGGGGGGAAATGCTGTATTAGACAAATATAGTGGTAAAGACAAGATGCAGCATATGCAGATTTTTGTTTTTAAACATTGAATATTGTGAAATACATTTCTTTAGAGAAATTTGCCACTTTGTAAGGCCTGATTTGAACCAATTGCATAAATCTTTATTAATGTCTGCATAAATCACAACACAAACCTTGTGACCAAAGTCACTGCAGGTGTTAATTTACTGTATTTAAGATATTATAATCTGATGACCTTATAAAGTAATTCACTGTTGATTACAGCAGACAGACCCTGTCAAGGAATTTACAGCTTAAAGGAAGAATCACTTCAAGAATAGAGATGACAACACATTTTTCTCAGAGATCTCAGAAAGGGCATTTAGGGAACTTATTTTTTTCTCTCTCACTTGTAGGTTACTGGGGTCCTTGTAGTTCTCATCAGAGGCAATCTGTAGCTTCTCCTGGATCCATTTCTCTAGCTCATCTGCATCTCGACGGAAGAACTGGAACCGGTAAGAGTCTTCAAGTTTCTGTCTGCGTACAACGGACAGCTCCTTGAAACGACGGTAGCGATCCAGAACCTGCTGTCGGCGTTCCTGGATGTCGTCGGCTGACTCCAGAACTTTAACTCCACTGATATCCATTTTCTAAAAGAGGGAAAAGATCATTAATAAATCTCCAAATGTAAAAGTTCTTCCACATGAACTTGGGCTTTGAAAGCAAATGCAAAAATGTAAATACATTTTTGAAGACCCTTAGCGTGGCCTTCTGATCAGAATGGAACAAGAGTACAGCAATAGTGGTTTTTTTTCAAAGGAAACAATGGGAAATTCCAGGTAATAGCAAAAAAGGATTTAAAGAATTTATACTACAACTTTCAATGTTTAAATTAAAACAATATTGTACTGACGCAAATTAGATAAAATAAATAATAATAAAATGACACAATCAAATCTATCCGGAACAAACAATCACTTAAGGGAGGAACCTAAAACCAGGCAGACATTTTATGAGTTAAAAGACACAACTCTCCCCAGCAATGGCCAACAGCTGAGCACATGGTGGCCTCTGCGCAAATTCCTAACTCTTCTGAGCAAACCGGCACAAAGAGAGTGCTGCCATCAGCCCCCTGCTGACTGAACACAACCCCCACCAATCCAAAGCTACATCCATCCCAATCCACTAAATCTGTCCCATACTGTTAGCAGGGAGGGGGATGTGTGATTTCAGCTGTATTTGAGGGTGGAGGGGACAATGTTATGGTTGTTTCCAGAATGACTGAACCAGTGAAAGAAGGGTCACACCCAGGTTACAGCTAGGGCCGGGCAAAAAAATCAATGTGATTTTCATCTGTATCTCATCAGTAAACCCACTCTTGTGATAAGTGATAAGTATCTCCTGGACATGCATTCAGATTAGAGTCTGCTAGCGAAGTGGAGTGGCAACAATTTCCCCTCTGTGCTTTGATCACGTAATAATCACCCCGTTTCCCAGTAAATGTAAATGCCGCTCTAGGAGCCTTAGTTCACTGACAAGCTGCTGAAAACTGCTTTCAAAATCGTTGGAGATTCATTGGCGATTAATCACAGGAGTGGCTGAATGAACGAGATGCGCATGAAAATCACATTTCGATTTTTTGCCCAACCCTAGTTACAATGAATAGGGCCTTTCAGGGCGAGAACCTTTTCATATTACCAGAACTAATTGTGTAACTACTCACTTTTGGTGTTTTCGCACCGCCGAAACTGGGTACAATTATAGTACCGGACTGCCTTTTGAGAATCAAATTAGATCCTACTCTGGAGCAGGGTCTAACCAGCTCAACTGGTACTAACCGTGACATAAGTATACACTAGGGTTGTAACGGTATGAGATTTTCATGGTATGATAATCATCTCAGAAAATATCACGGTTATATGATTTCATGGTATACAGTATTAAACAATCACAATGTTTTTTTTTTTTTTTTTTGGTTGAACAAATGTTTGAAAGCATGTGTTTATTCAAATTTCATTAATCAAAAACAACAAAATGTAATTACTGACTACTTCTTAGTTTAATAACTTCTATTTATCATTAATTACTTATACAAATTCACAAATTCTGGTTTCACTTAATTTTCTGGATTCTGTACTTTTTAATACAAATATACTATCAAAAATGATGGTAATGAAAATGCATAAAGATTTTATTTGGTTAATCATTTTAAACTTATGTTTTTGCAAAGGGTTGCACAACAGAGATTTACTAAAATAAAATAAGTGAAACAAATAAGATGTTCCTTAAAAATATGTAATTAATATTAGTATTATTATTATTTTTGAAGTAGGCTACATAGTACAGTCATAATTTCTGTCAATTTCTCTGAGTTAAACGTGGACTTTTATTTTGAAGGGTTGTACTGAAGAGCTCGGAAAGTCAGAATGTATTTGTTATTGACCATGATTTTCTCAAATAAAATGATGAAATCATTATAAATTGTTCTCTCAGTGAGGCTCTCATTGTTTGTGTACACGTCCTCAGATAGTGAGACAGCAGGCACTGTTAAACAAGGCACTATAAGCCACGCCAGTGCATACTTGATTGTGTAGTACAAGTCACAACGTCGCTCATTCACAGAGAGACATGCAAAACAAACAGATTAGCCCATTTATTTATATCGCAGTGCTTTTGTCATTATTTTACAGGTTAGAGATAGAGATTAGATATAATGGCCTCTGTCTCTGATGTTGTCTCCATTGTATGTGTGGCTGTTATTTTCTCCCAATACCATAGATAAGCAAATGTACACGGTATGATAATTGCACATTATATCATGGTATATCGACATGTATATCGTTACAACCCTAGTATACACTGATTGGCCAGACACGTTCAAAAATGCCTTCACTTGCCATCATTAAAAAGCTTTCGTTATACAATTCAATTCATGTGTATTTCTCTGTGTTTATTTAAAAATCGCATTTCTGTGTGACTGCATGTGGATTTTGTCTGACAATTACATGCTAAGATCATTCATGGGCCTTGTACGCCATTTGCTGAAGTGAATCCATATAGGATGCATTTGGAAAGGGTTCAGGATAATCCCAAGGTCCAGAAGACTAACAAAACAGCACTTTTAACAACATGAAGAGTGGCCAGAATAAGGAGTAGTCTGCATATAATGCACTGTCAGCCTGGATCAATACAGCCTTTTGTTATGCTGGCCAGAACTGCCATCTTTCCTCTATAACCCCCCATGTAGATAGAAGAAATAAGCTAAATAAAGGGGAAAATGGTGGAACGGGAGGAAAGAGAAGATGGCGATCATAATGCTAAATATAAAAGAGACAGAAATGGCAATATCTTATGAAGTATCGAGAAGAAGTTTGATAATTAACTGCAGGAGATCAGCCCTATTTACAAAACATCTGCTTGATATAATAACCGAAAGATGGAAAAGAAAAAGCAGATAAGGGATTGATTAGCTAATGGCTGATCCATTAGTGAGGTCTTTGCTTAATCATAACTTCTTAAAATGCATAAAACACATCCAGATGAGAAATGGTATGATTGATAATTGATGATCTAATGCACAGCTTGTTCTCTACTGTGAATATGTCCTGTTTTTGTCCAGATCAGCTGGACGCATGCCGCCCTTCCCCCAATCCTGCCTCTTCCAAAAATATCCTGTCTCAATGTCCACTTAGATTAGACAAGAGATTACGACCAGATCACCATTGTTTTACTCTGACAGCTCTGTGAAGATAGATGTCATGACCACGGATCTCCACTGTTAAATTAAGCCGGTAAATGTGTGTTGGAAAAAACGCAATAGGCCACACCCATGCACAGATAAAAGTCAGCATATGACAACCCAAGATGAGTCTTTAATAAACATGAATTCTCAGCATATAGGTTGTGATGCATTTTCAAAATGCTTAAGCATGAAATAAGAGAGTTGCATATTAAAATGACCCCCAAAAATGTAATAAAACTCACCAGAATATAAAGCTACGTGTTCATAAGAGACACACTGCAGTCCAGCTGTAGGAACAGATAGCACCTCTAAATGCGACTGCACACTAGTGATAACACAATCTCACACGTTCTTCTCTCTCCCCGTTTCTCTCTAACATTTGTCTTAGTCTGTTGCTTCTGAATCCAAATGAACACAGCAGTCCAGCTCTTTCCCACTTGCTCATTCACTGAGCAAAGCTCTTCAGTAACTGCCTCTCACATTCCCAACACACGATGACGCAACTGAAGTTGCAGACCAACCTCTCGCCCTGCTGCAATACAGTCGCCATTTATGATTTATGAACAGGCAACCATTACAAGAGTTTTGCTGAAAACCATTTTATGTTCTTGTGGTTTGTGTGTAAAACAAACAAACAAAAAAAAAAACACTCTGTAAAACCAACTATCTTTGTTATAGTAAAACTATAACCACTGTGGCCAAAAACCACAAATGGAAGAAGGAGAAGTCAATTGAATAATAAAAATAATAATAATAAACCAATAAAATTATTAAATAATGAACAATTAAAAGTCTGGGGTTAGTTAATTGTTTAAAAATATATCAACATTTTTATTTTGCATGGATGCATTTACTTGATCAAAAGTGACCGTTCTTTTTGTCAAGACATTTCTTTTTACAAAAATAATAACTAGAAAATATTACTTGAGCAGAATTTTATTTCATTAAATCCCTAACCAATTGTTTGCAGCCTACAAGAATCCATTTTAGGTTTTAGGATAGTCCCACTCCAACTAGACAATCAGGATTCTCTAATAGCGTCAAGGCTCCTATTCCCAGTCCGTCCTGATAATAAGGTCGTCCTGATAGACATTCTTAAGTTTCTCTTTGCAGAAAAGCTGGGATATTAATAACCACAAAGCTGAAGGTGACACATATTTTCAAAGCAGTACTCGGAAGACGGTGACAACTGAGTGACACGGAGCCTTTAACCAGGCAAAACTAGTACATGCAAAGTGAGTCAATCATGAAGTTACATTGCGAAGATGACTACATTCTTATGAGATCACGAGGTGACATGAAGAATGAAGTGGTGCAATAAGACTTTTTCCAAAGCATTCATTTTTCATAACATGGATTCCATACTCTAAACATGAGTGTTCAGCACGAGTGAAGTACTTATTAAATGCACTCCCACTCTCAAGCTGAAAATACTAAGAACTCGGTGAGGTCACATCGAAAGCCTGGAAGTTTCCATGGTAACACATCTGTATCCGAGAGGCGCTGACGTCTGAATTGGAGGATGCAAGCCTAAGGAATTTAGAGGAAATGGGTGGGCTGTCTCCAAAGATTTACCTTGGCTAATAGTAGATTTTGGATGAGACCAAAATCTGATAGAGATACAGATGAATGCGCCTATATTATTAAAGCCCTTACATTTAAAGAATTGGCAAAAATGAAAATTTGATGAAAATGTACTCACCATCAGGCAATCCAAAATGTAGACAAGTTTGTCTTTATTGGAACAGATTTAGCATTAAATCACTTTCTGACCAACAGGTCCTCTGCAGTGAATGGGTGCCATCAAAATGAGAGTTCAAACAGCTGATAAAAAAACATCATAAAAATCCACAAATAATAAACACGACTGCAGTCCATCAATTAACATCTTGTGAAGTGAACAGCTGTCTGTTTGTAAGAAATTAATTTCTTATATTTGAACTGTAACCAAAGCTTCTGTGGAAATGACAAGTCCATAATCCACAATAATGCTTCCTCCAGTGAAAAAGCTGTTGTCCTCTCACATCAAAATCCACTAATATATTTGTTTAAAACAGTTTTGGACTGTTTTCACTCATAAACAGTGCTTGCTCTGTACATATTTATAGACGGAGGACTCGCATTTTACCTGGATGCAGTGGTTTGAAGTAAAAAAAAAAATCTTAACAATGAATTTTTATACAAACATGCAGCTTTTAGCTTAACAAGGCTATTGTGATAATTTTATCAGTTGTTTGGACTCTCATTATGAAGGCAACCATTCACATGGTGAGCAAGGGATGTAATGCTGAAATTCTTCAAATATGTTCTGATGAAGAAACAAACTCATCTACATCTTGAATGACTGGAAGGTAAGTACATTTTCATGTTTGAGTTGACTAAGACTTTAAAGCATATCATATCTTGGTAATGACTACTCTACTGATTAAGAGTTAAATGAACCCATACAATATTAATGATTACAGTGAGCTGCAGGGAAAAAAGGTTCTCACATCACAGCTGCCAGGGATCAAAACATCACATGTAGTCTGACTTTATGAGAAGAATTAATCCATGGCAACTAGGCTACATCATGCAGAATACACCCACACAAACCATGCAACAAACACACAAAACCTGAAATAAACTAGCATCTAGCAATTTCCATGCATCATATATTAAAAAAAGCATACACAGACAAAAATTCATAATATCCTGTTGTCCTCATGTCACATATCCTATCACTTACGTTCAGCTCAGGTATATGCAATGATGTTTCTTGAGATCATGATGAATGCATGAGTACGCAGAAAACAAAACCTCTCTCTGACTGCATTTGTCTAACCATCTCCTCTCCCTGTCGCTGCAGTGCAGACAAAAGCATCAGCACTGCAGTGACGGGCCTGTATGGGGCAACAGCCATGGTAAAGCCCAGCCCATGCATCTCTCTTTTCAAGAGAAAAAGGAGAAAAACACTTCACACAGAGGTTTCTTCCTACATAGACAATGCGAACACTTTCAGTTTATTTTCTCATTGCTACTACACAGCAAACCAGGGCAGAGACACACATAACTCACATATTTTACCTTCAGTTTGGGTTTAAGAAACTTGGACATGGTAACAGGTGTCTCTTCGGTGGCTACAAGGCGTAATGTAAAACAACATTATTGGTTAAAACATTGAGACCAGTTAATAAAAATAGAATTGGGACAAATGCGCATAAACTAGGGCTGCAAGATTAATAGTATTTTAATCATGAGTTCTGCTCCTCTCAATACAATATTTTTACAAGATTATCAGTTCAACTGTTGTCAATCATGCAGCCCTAGCATTTAATACGACCAAGGCCTGGCTAATTTAAGGCATTTTTGTATGTCATGCAGTATCATATCAGCTTATACATTGTAATAACACAACACAGACCACAGGAAAGAGACCATCAATCCCTCAACACCTTTTTGATATAATCGCCACTGGCAGGTACATTTTTTAGTTTAATTGCCAGACTGATATAATATTTTACACACACACACACACACACACACACATACATGCTTGGCAGATGCAAATGCAGAAAAAGGGTGTACCTTAGAGCCTGTTAAATAAAGTAAACCACTTCAGGTTTATGTTTCACCAGGATGCAATGTGAAACCAGAGCAAACAATGGCACAACACACAGCATTTGGTCTTTTTTCTTTGAGCCTCACAAGGCATCATCCTAATGCAACAGTGACAGGCATCAGTATAATATCTGTGTCATTATGGAAACAGAGCTGCTATTAATTCAATAATCAGTTGTTTTTTCCAGTGACACCCTAATGACCTCCACAAATCATCTACTCGTCAAAAATAAATAGAATTTAGAATCAGGATTGGTGCAACAGCTTGAACCAAGAAGAATTCTAATATAGGTTTAAACAACTACTTAAACAACCCTTTTTTTTTTTTTGTGAAACTAAACAAAATTACAGGACCCTGACACTTGGGAGGGGTCAACTGAAATAGTTACACAGCTGCACAAAGGCAACATGTCTCAAAGGAAACCCCCACCAACCCTTACAAAGACCCTGCATGTTATGAGTTATGAGTTATGAGACAGTAGACCACACCCTTTGAAAGATTCTCAACAATTTCAGCATGCATGCCGTCAGCTTATGAGGAAACAGGATGAAGAGAGCAATGAACATTAATGTATTTTTTCTGAAACACACTAGACTGTCTATGCTGTTATACAGAGACCAACAAAAGTGTTGAATTTCAAATTCTGATACGACAGGTTATGCAAGGTTATTTCATAATGTGCAATTGCACAGAGGCACCAGATCTGAAAATAGGCCTCTTGTGCTGATTAAGGGCAACTAAAAACGTTACTGGAAAAGTCATATTATTAGAGATTGGCCGATATAGCTTTTATGTCTGATACAGATTAGTTTCTGCGTCTGATTTTAAGTAACAATTACACCATTTAAAAAAATGACTACTGGTGTTATGCTATTCAAGTTATACAAAATTATTTTGCAATCTAAATGGTTGCACATTTATAATCATCTTTGGTGCCAATTAGTAATAATTATTCATGGACTAAATTTACTAACTTATTGTATTTGATTTAGCAATTCATTTATTCCTTTATTTTCCTATTATGACATTTATTTATTTATTTTTTGCAGGTTTGGTCCTTCATATATTATCAGCAAATCTAATTTTAATATCAATAAAAAAACGTTTTGGATCTAACCAATTATCTGTCTGCCTCTACATATTATAATGAATAAGGGGACCAGTATTGCAGATTATAAGCAATGCATGCTAATGTCTCCAAAAAAATTTCAGGAGCTCAGCAGGGTCATTGGCATGTCAGCAGTTGGCTGACATGCCAATGTCTATGGGTTCAAAATGCATTGGTGCAAATCATGGTCAAACAATAGTTTCAAACACTTTGCATGAACCAGAAAACAACAGAGTACAGAATATAATTTGTGACAACATAACACATACTATCCATTTATTTTCCCTGTTATATCCATCCACATGGTTTAGCCAGTCCAAATGAATTATTGATAAAATAATTATGACCTGCCTTCAAAGAGTTTATACAGCTTATTTTAATAACAGTCTAAACACTGTTATTACCAGAGGTTTTCCAGCATTCATACATTTTAAGGGATAAACCATTATCTAACCAAAACTCAAATCTATGTTTATGCATGTTTATAATAAGCACTTTACATTTAAAAAGACCATAATTAAACAATAAAGCCAAGCAACCAGGGCTCATTTGAGGGCAAATTGTTATGATAAGGCCGAGAGAGAAACAAGCGCTGGGCGGATCCTCTACAGTCTGATTATATAGATCAATAAATTCACATTAAGCCAATGAAAATACACAAATTGTGTATCGACAGAACAAGGTAACGTTACATGGTTGAAACGAATGTCTTTGTTTGGAAGAACATTTGGAATTCTATTAGGTTGCTGGTTTATCTGCAAGTAGAGATGCATTCCATGTAAACCTAAATCAATATAATTCAGCTAGGCTTTTATTTAATCATTTAATCAAATGTCCCTATGCAGTCACATAGACTTAAATGAATCTTACTATCCTGTATCCGCGCATGTTTAATTTATAATCTAACGCTAGCCGGGAATATGCGTTAGGTTAGCTCCGCAGCTAACGACTCCATTGGACAGGGCAATGAAAACCTTGTCTGAAAAACGTATATAATTCATAATAATGACACAACAATGTAATAATAGTACATTTATAGTACAATGAGAGAGACGTTCTGTTCTGTATATCATTAAACCGATTCAAACGGCCGTTGAAACGCCCAGGACGGCCCTAAGCAGAGCTAACGCGACAAAAACACAAGCATACCTTTAGTTTTGGACTAAAACGCCCGGGAAATGTGTTCTCTACGAAAAAGTGCACATCTGTAAAACTTAAATAGTGCATAATAGCTTACCTTGTCGAAGTATTTGCTGTTTTTCTGGGTCTGGGTGGCAACGGGTGGCGACCTCAACGAATGAAATAGCAGCGTAGCGCGCGAGCGACCGAATGGAACGAGCTGCGCGAGATGCACTGCAGCAACTAGCCGAGCGCCGACGGAAAATGACGAAGAGGTCTAGTGATCCCCATAGTGCTTTTGTCTTTGAGTGTTTTTAAAATTCTGTGTTTTAGACAAAACACAATGAATATATGTTATATATTTATTTATTTATTCAGATTTCTGTATATAACATAAATATATGATTTTGCAATTTGCTGCTGAAAGTAAATTTAGCATTTTTTTTATCAGTTTAATTTGGTGAATTTTTTGACTGTGATGAATATAAGTAATTATGTTTCTTTTAAATTCCTGGCAGTACTCCTGGTCTGGAAAACACTGCCATAATAAATCTGCCTGGCAGGATTTCTGCTGTATCACAGTGTCCTGGCACATCCAGATCCAGATGAAATTTGCAAGAAGGCCTATAAATAAAACAAGACAATAATAAAAAAAAGACCAACTGAAGCAGTTTCTGAGTCAAACCCGTTATATGTGCATGCAGAAGTGAGGGCAGATATAATCTGACTGACATTTTCTTTCCTGACTAAAGCACAATGTTCAGATAGAACTACATGGAAGAGAGTATTAAAGCATTTTTTTTTTTTGTAAATATAATAATCTTCAAGTAGAGAAACATAAATATCATAAAGAGAGAGCAGAGTGCTTTTGGTTGTAAACGGAAATAATAATGAAAAGCAATAAATAGAACGCTCCCCTAATGAAGCATTGTTATTATATATTAGCCAAGAGGTTTTAATTATTAATGTATTTTATATATATATATATATATATATATATATATATATATATATATATATATATATATATATATATATATATATATATATATATATATATATATATATATATATATATATATATATACACACACACACATATATATACATAAATGTGTGTGTGAGAGAGAGCAAAATAATTATACTGTTATAATTTGGGGTCAGCAAGATTTATTTATGAAATAACACATTTAATTTATTCAGCTTTGACATCACAGGAATATATTACATCTTATACTACATTAAAATAGAAAACATTTTCTTAGTTTTAACCATAGTTCAAACTATTTTTTTTTACTGAAGTTTTGATCAAATAAATGTAGCCTTGACTTTTATTAGAGACAAAACCATTAAAAAAAATGTACAGACCCCATATTACACTATAGTGTATGTGTTTCTAATTGCTGAATCAATTTTTCTAGGTATATAATTCTCTATTTTCGTTGAAAGAAAAGAATGACAATAAAAATGACAAAAAAAATTCTCATCTCATTTTTCAGAGAGTTGACCTCTGTCACCAGGCTGTCGATCTTCCTCTCGTACTGATTGATGAGTCCATGCAGTGTCTCTTCTTCATCAGGGACGAGATCTTCTATTCGGAGAGGAGACTGGGAGCGTTCTGGTTCCTGTGGAGGTGTTATCTCCAGACGATGAGATGGACCCTAAAATATACATGAACATCATGATCTGAAATACACAATACTGATTACTTCTACAAAGGACTGCATAGTGTGTATTATTTTTACATGAAATATGTACAAACACAAATGGGAATATTGTAATATTGCTAATTTGTAATATTGTAATATTTGACTGACCTCCCACTTAAATGGGATCTCTCGTGTTGAGACTTTGCCATGTGGGATACGTGGGACCCTTGTCTTCACATTAACAGTAGGATGCAAGCTACTTTTTGTTTTAACCTGGATCATAAAAGACATCCATTGTGTGATATGGATCTAATGGACCTTTGGAATATTTTAAACAGCATTAAGAGAACTGAAACTGCACACCTCTGTAGACATTTCTTTATTATTTTGTAATAATCATTGTAAATATATATGCAAGGATATTTTGAGCATGGGTGTCTATGCACTGACTGCAAGCTGGTGTTATACCTGGACTGTTTTGGTAGGGCTGCATTTTGTGCTCTTCTTCACATGACATGTAGAGGTGGGGAAGAAGAGTTTGTTGTTGATTTTCTCTGCATAAGAAAGATAAATATCAATAAATGTGCCTATGTAAATTCATTTTCCCAAACTGTCCAGATTGTAAATTGTTCAACTCACTGCACAATTAATATACACAATCTACATCAGTGATATAAATAAGTAGGTTGAATTCTATATTTATACTCTTAAAAATGACATGTCTGATGATCAAACAAATGTAAAATAACAAAATAAATTAAAAAAAGGTACATAAACACATTTTTAAATTAATGTATACCACCTCATTTATTTTTGTATTTTATGATAACATTAAAATTCATACAGTCAGAACTTCACACTAACCACTCGAGTAAGGTACCAGTCTTTGTTTGTGGATCAGGGAACACATGTCTGAAGTATCATTTTACTGGTCACACATCCTCAGGTCAAGTTTCAGAAGACAGTACTCAAAGAGGTGAACCGAGACCACCACAACATACCCTCTTATAATCATGAATGACATCTGGCTTATATAAAGGTGACAACCAATTGAATATATGCAAGTTTATTCAATATGTCCACCATTACATCATCAATGGATTCAGAAGTGAATGGAGGCAAAATATGACACTGAGCTAGAAGTTAACAGGCAATTAACCTGCAAAGGAAGCAAAAACTATCTTTAACGGTACATTAAAACAAAGACGGCGAAAAATGAATGAAACAGATTCAAAAGGATTCGGTGCGAGTTCGTGATTGGAGGGAATCGCAGGTACTATATCAGTGGTTAGACGAGAAACTTCAAACAAGTTGCGATGCTCTCTATTATTTTATTACAGAGTCTGTTGCACAAACGTGAAGAAGCCTAACAACTGAGTTAGCTTTCAAAATAAAAGCGTTTCAACAAAATTCCTATATGCGAATAAATAATAAAATCAAACATTGTAAATAAATATATGTAAAATTTTTATAGTCACATTAAAGAAATGTATTATGTTTATGTTTAAACCAATTAATTGTAAAATAAAATGTATAAGTATATATCATTAAAACGTATCGAAATATTCATAAAATATTTATTTATTTTGTTATTTTTCTTGTTATTATTATTGTTGTTTTTGTACTTTAAAATTTTTTGACTATATTTTTTCACAGTATACATAAATCTATGTTTGCTGCAGACGGCTGAAGAGACTTGACTGGATTCTTGTGTAGGTTGTTTCAAAATAAAAGTTATTCAAAGGCGTAATTTGAGCAAAGTCTAAATCCTCCCCTAAAACACCACAAGATGGGGATAGCGACACTTGTGTTTCAAAGTTTCATAAAACCTGACACATGCAAAAAAGTGTTTTTGTTGAGTCTAAGAATAACAATGTTGCCACTGGACTCTCTCTCTCTCTCTCTCTCTCTCTCTCTCTATTTTTTTTTCTTACCTGATTTACAAATACAAAACAAAACCACAGTAATTATCACAATAAACTATTTATATATATACATGATAATAAATTATAAAAGTAATTTTTAACACTTCTCAGAATCAGAATCAGAAATCAGAAAGAGCTTTGCCAAGTATGCTTGCGCGTACAAGGAATTTGTTTTGAGTTAGATGAGCTTCCAGTTCACAGAGACACCAACACACAGTCAAAAAAAAAAAAAAAAAAAAAAAAAAAAAAAAAATATTGTAGGCAAAAAATAAGTGTATAAACAATTGTGCTATAAATGATAATGGAATAGGATAAGATGCAGGGATGTACTAGGATGGAAGGGTAACAAATAAATATAAGGATATTGCACTTTTTTTTGCATAACCACATCTCGTATTAATTTTTTATGGTATCAGTATCTGCACGATTTACATATTTCATCTGCCAATATTTGCTGTGCTGCTTTTAATCTGCCAATCTACCTCATGTAACACCGGGTGAGAGTGGTTACACTCACAGCACAGGAGCCGTGGGTTTCAGGCTCATTAATTATTCATCTACTCGTCATTATGGGAGGGGTTCCGCAACCGGAAGTCAGATGTTGCTGTTGAGTCACCCCTGACTGGTAATAGCCAGATAGCGGAAAACAGCTAGAGATGATGCTGGAGAGTTCGGCATCTTTGAACCATTCCAGAGAGTGAATAAATGCGTTTTTCAATTAGGATATCGCCTTGAGCATTTGTGCTTTACTTTACAAGACTGACGTTTAATCAAAATGATGGAAGAAATTGACAGATTTCAAGTACCACCAGTAAATCCAGAGATGAAGCTGTTGGTAAGTGTCACTCTCACTGCATGGAGAATAACAGCGTGTACCTACCTTTACAGGTTGTGGGAAATGAAACCGTGTGAGAAGATAGTAATTCTGTATTACCTCATTTAACCTGCCCCACAAACGCCGGTGCATTACCACATGTCATCTAGGATCGGTGGTTGTTTTTTTTTTGTGTTTTTAGACAAAACATATATATCCAACTATATGTTGACACTATGCCAGTTCTCACATTTACTAAGTTGTGTTTATATGTTCGTAAACCTGCTGATATTATTTTTGACTGACAGAAATGTCAGTTTTTTTTTATTATGTGTCTGATAAGTGAATGGAACATTCTTTTGAATCAGAGCTTTTCAATGAATCGATCCGCGAGGTTTGTTCACGAATCGGATTGAATGGAAAAGACGATTATTGTTCAGATGAATCGCCAGAAACCTACCCATCTCCACCCCCTATATATGTGGATCCAGCCCATCCCCCTGGATATTGTGGTCTGCAGTGAGGGGCCACTGAATTAATGAGCTCTCAATTATGTCATTTAAGTAATGATGTGAAATTAAATTACTTTACAAAGCCGAATAGCAAAAAATGTGAAAAATTAACTGCACTGCAATGTTCTTTTTGTGCCAATGTCAGGGCCACATGATGATGCATCTTTATTTTAAAATGAAATTAAATTCAAATCTGTACATTAAATGCAATAAAAAATTAAAGAACCGTTTGAATGATTTGTTAGAGAAACATAATGCTGTAGAATTTACGCACAAGGATGAAAATTACTAACAATACAGTCTGGAAAGTACTAGACTTGAGTAGATTTGAACTCGTCAACCCAATCCGACAGTAGTAGCAGACACATCTTGAATTATTTTTACAGAGCTTGTGTAAATAAATATGTTTTCATTCAGTTAGTATGCCTGTATTATCCAGTGGGACTGAAGTGTGTAATTTAGAATATGCTGGTTTGGTGAGATATGGCCCCAGTTGATAATTCCATTATTTTTTCATTGGCGCCCCATTATTCCCTAAGTGCCAAAGTCCCAGCTGTTACCCTATACAACAAACAGTGCTTTCTCATGCTAATTCAGTCGTCTGTGGGCAGAAAAGGAAATAAACCCATTGCAACATGGCTCCTGTTTTTCAGAGAAGAAAACTCCTTCCATTTAGGGATTTACTAGTTATTGGCTTTCGGATTTGTTGTACTCATCACCTTCATCTATAGAGAGATGAATATGACAGCTTATTAGGTCACATAAATAAGTAAAAGAAAAAAAAAATAATAATAATTTTAATTTTCTATTGACATGTGGATAAAAGGAGGGCAGCAATGACAGTAAGCTGCCAGAGAATCAGTTTACAGTGACTGTAGGCTGTTTTCCAGGATTAGCATATTTTGTTGCTTCTAGAACAACATTCCTGTCAAACAAACATTGTCCTGAGTCCTGACACAAACCCTAACCATTCAAAACCCTATAAATCAGTGGGAAATTTAAGTAAAAGAACCCATCCCATCCCTTTTATTCTATTGGTATATTAGGCTAGTGACAATGCCCCTGAATTTTCGAGATACCCCTACCGGAGGTAGAACTAAACCCAACAATGTTTTTCCTCATCTCTAAGGTCTCCCATATATGAAATGGATTCTTGGCTAAAAATATTTTACTGCTAAGATTGTTAAATTAACAGATATTGTTATACACCACAAAATCAATAAAGGACTAAAATATAGCCTGTCCGTATGGGAGTTAAGGCATATAAACTAATGCAGATCAATCACACAAGCTCTGAGAGCTTTGAAACTTGACCTGTTTGTAGTCAGGAAGTTGATTTAACTACTAGAAAAGACTGGATGTAAATATATTGATGTATGGAATAAATAGACACATGTAAACACATATCTAAAATAAGCGGACATGCACAAATTCAATATCTATGCAGAATGTTTTCATTTACTTTGTGTTTGCTTTGCCTGGCATTATCATAGAAACACATATGATGGCTTGTTGGAAAGGTGGGGTTGTGCTGAATCCAGCAATACCAAATATGTAAAAATATGATAAAAGAGAAGTGTTCTGTCACTCAATGTATGAGGTGTCCAAAATGAATGAAAATGGAACACTGACATAATTGAGTCCAAACCCATTCATTATCAGTGGTGAGGAGAATGTTGAGAAATTCAAATATAAGAGACATCAAAAAATATTAAACATGGCACCTTGTACTATATGGAAACAAAGATTGAAATCGAAAGATAACACCTTACCATAGCACAAACAGGAGACCAGGAGTTTTAACTTAATGAACTTTTTAATAAAACTATAACTTAACTTCACACAATACAACCTAAATTACTGTCTTAAATAAAACAAATGGCAATCTAACTAAAGAAACAAACACTCTTCGGGGAAATGAGCCCTGTCTTCTCAGGCTGTTTAGTTTATTTTCTAGCAGCAACCATTTGGAACATCAACTGCTTTTGGTAACCATTGGAGAAGGGTCTGGCTGCAGACTTGCACTTGCACTCTCAGACACTGCTTCTGCTAGCGACGTCACTTGCAGTCTTTATTTTTTATTTTGTTCTATTTATTGATAACTTTTTGTTTGAATTTCCCAACATTTTATAACAGTTGCCATGTGGCGAAGACAAGAAAAAATAAACTAAATTACAATGTCAATTGCAATCGCTACTTGCACTCTCTGCTACCTGTGACTTCACTTGCAATCAACACAAATCGTGCATGTTGCCACTGGAGACAAGACGCTGTGGTGGTGATTAAACGATTAAAACTAATTTAGTACTATAACGTACAGGGTCCTGCAAGAAAAAGACAAGCACAGACCTTGGCCACAGAACAGCAGAATATGAACGCAATGCACAAAGTCTTTTGTTAAGCGTTTTCCTCCTGTAGAAAAAACCTAACACTTAATATGGCATAATGTATTCAGACACATTAAGTTCAATTAAAAGATCAAATTCGATATATAGTTATTATTCAATGTACTGCAAGTCAAGCAGATGGCTATGAACACAATGTGCAAACTTTGTCCTCCCATACAAAATAACGCTTAATGTGGCCTAATAACAGACTAAGATGATAAAGACAATTTAGTAGGCCTAGCCTAGCCTATATGTCTTGTTGTTGACTCTAAGTACATACAGACCAGCAAATATGAACGGGCATTATGCATTAAGTGATTTTAAAAGGATCAACTCCGTACAGGCAAGAAGACGAGTACAGAACGCAGTGCGTTAAATTGTACATTAAACATTTTCCTCCTATAGAAAATCAATATAAATAAAACACATAATGTAGGTTAATGGACAAAGACAGTGATATAAACAAGTTGTAGACAGTTTATTCTATATGGAAAAATGCTTAATGTGAAACTTTGCGTGTTGCGTTTATTCTGGGCTCACCTGCTTGCCTGTACATATTAGTTATGTATTTTAATAAAGTAGAGAAGCATGAGTTTGGCCTTTCTCATCTATGTCCATTATGCCACATTTTGCGGTATGTGAGGAAAATACTATATACATATTCCTTATATTAATGAACTGTACATTTAATTTGATATTTTAATAGCATCTTAATATATTAAGCCATGTTAAGTGTTTTTTTTCTACGCTTAGCTAGAGACTTTGTGCAAATGTTCATATTCTGGTGTTCTGGCCATGGATTTGCCGATCTTGTCTTTTTCTTGCAGGACCCTGTACGTTATAGTACTAAATTAGTTTTAATAATTTAATCACCACCACAGCGTCTTGTCTCCATTGGCAACATGCACGATTTGTGTTGATTGCAAGTGAAGTCACAGGTAGCGGAGAGTTCAAGTAGCAATTGCAAGTGACATTGTAATTTAGTTTCTTTTTTCTTGTCTTCACAACCTGGCTTTATAAAATGTTGGGAAATTCAAACGAAAAGTAATAAAAAAAAATAAACAAAATAAAAAATAAAGACTGCAAGTGATGTCACTAGCGGAAGTGCAAATGTCTGAGTGTGCAAGTCTGAGAGTGCAAGTACAAGCCTACAGCCAGACCCTCTTGAAACATTATGGGGTCAACTCCCCATGATGTTACAACTGCAACACACCACTCATCCACATTGTCATCAGTGACAAAGTGGGTCATATTTGGACAGTCAGGGCAAGAGCAAAACCCTGTGCAGGTCAAGCCCACAGAAAGACACTGGCATTTGGTGGCATCGGTGCAGTTTTCGTTTTTACAGTAGAGGTGGGTGAGGTCTCTAACTCCTTTAGGTGCTGGTGCCTTCTGGAACATCACAGATTAAATGCAGCCACCTTCTCTGAGCCTCCATCCTCTACCAACTGGGTTCCAGAGAAGAGGTTTGGCCAGGTGGCTGTGATGCCACACTGCTGTTTGGTACACGGCTCTCAGCACATGTTGCTGGAAGCCATCTTCTGTTGGGGGTAGTTTTGCTGCTGACACCTCAGCTCATCCAGGTTGGTGCTAGGAAGCCCATCTTGGTGCCTCTTCTTTGTCTTTCAAGATCTTTGATTGAGTGTTGGTGGTCATATCTATCAAAAACTATAACGACACAGCTGTTACCTTCCTTTCCCATTAAAGTTGCAATCTTTTTCCAGACACACTCACCCAGGTCATTGTACGTTTGAAAGGCTGAATCATTGAGCATTTGAAGAAGATCCATGCCATCAATGATATATGCTGATGGTTATTTTACACTTTGCAGCTGCTGTTGTCTTCTTTATGCTTCCATCATCAAAAAACAAAGAGGGTGGGACAAAATCATGTTTAATCTGAGATACGAGATTTTTATGACTTGGGAGTGGGGAGATACGAGGTTATGCACTCATTGATAAGAATGATACAGGCACAGACGTCGCTGCTGCCAGCAGTGTTCATCAAAGTCTGCGGTAGTGTCGAGCCTTTTGACAAGAGATAAGGCTTTAAGGGGTAACTAAACCCCTGGTCAGAGCCTGACTCCACCCACTGGCAATATTTGAAAAATGCTGAAAAGTGGGCAGACCACACCGGAGATAGAGGGGACAAACCAAGGGCAGGGCTGAGCCGGTGGGGCGTGAACCTGAGACCCTCAGTGACAGATTAATTGACAGCTGCTGTTAGAGTCGCTAAAATGGAGAGTGACTCTAGTGACGCAAGTAGTTTTGCAACAGAGCGTTCATTTCAAGTAGAGGACTTTTCTCCCCCACCTTCACCTGAAGTGGAGGATGCCGAGGTGTCTGAGGACACA
This sequence comes from Carassius gibelio, assembly GCF_023724105.1. NCBI lineage: Eukaryota > Metazoa > Chordata > Actinopteri > Cypriniformes > Cyprinidae > Carassius > Carassius gibelio. Next base: position 6,730,075 of record NC_068391.1, on the reverse strand, counting down.
GGGCCAGGGCCTGAGCTATATCAATTCAAGCCACTGGCTCAAACTGCGGTCTTAACTCCCGGATTCTGATAGGCATCCGATGATGCTAGCGAAGCATCCGTGCAAGAGAGAATGGGGCCAGTCTCCGAGTAAGGCACTGCGTCGCTTTTCAGCGTGAGCTGTGTGGAGCCTTACAGCTGTGTGGACCATTACCGAAGCATTACAGCTATGGATTTTTTACAAAACAAGCCTACTCAAATGTATCTAACCTAACGATTTTCATTCGTTATTGTAAGAAATGAAAAAGAGTTATGCAAAGATAGGCTTACTCGGTGCCAGTAGACAGACCTTTTTTCTCCCATAAATAAAACCTGTTGGCCTACTTGGGGCATTTTACATGCACAGTGCCAACTTTGAGTCAGTAAAATAATAATAAAAACAATAATTTAATGCTGGTATCCAAAACATTTAATTCAATACAAGTAGAATTAGAAATTAGATACATTTTAAAACTTCAATGCACATGTATAATAAGCCTAGTAATAATAACCCTAGTACTATCGATCATAACATACTTCTACAGAGACTGGAAAACTGGGTTGGGCTTTCTGGGATGGTACTCAAATGGTTCAGGTCATACTTAGAAGGGAGAGGCTATTATGTGAGTCTAGGAGAGCATAAGTCTAAGTGGACGTCCATGAGATGTGGAGTGCCACAAGGGTCAATTCTTGCACCGCTCTTGGTTAGCCTGTATATGCTTCCACTAAGTCAAATAATGAGAAAGAACCAAATTGCCTATCACAGCTATGCTGATGATACCCAGATTTACCGGCACGTCTGCTGCTTTAAATTCTCGAGCTCATTACAGCAGGATTGATTCTGATTGGTTGGCAATGTTTTATCGTTCATCAGGGGGGAAAATCATTCTGAAAGTGATTCCAACGATATCGTTTCTTTATTGTTATAGTTATGGTGTGGACTCTGCTATTCTTTAATATTGAGAACGATTTTTAGAACTATATCTTTATCGTTATCTTTATAGTTATCGTGCTTGGTGTGAACGGCCTTTAGCGGGCAAAATCCTCAATAAATAAGCACTTTAACATCTGAAGACCGGAGGAGGTTTGGAGAGAAGCTCAAAATTTGTATTGGTGACAAAATCGAAGCTATTCAAAGCCCATATGAAATCTGGGATGACAAAAAACGTTGGTCCGACTCGCCCGTGTCTTGGCCACCAATCTGCTGGGGGGACATTTATTCTTATTTAATAGAAACCCCTGGACCCTTCACTCATGAAAGATTAAAGGCTTTCAAAAGTCTGAAGGCCTATGATTATTTTGTTTCTCGAAAAGTTGGGCCAATCTTTTCTGCCAAACAGAAAGCAGTGATCGTGCTAAAAGCAGAGGTTAGACCTGGCCAAGCAGAGTCACAGCATGATTCGCATCTCCCGTGGGTGATCGCCAAAGAGAACGGCAAAATAATCACTGCTCACTGCGACTGCAAATCCGGGTAAGTCTTCATTGATCAGTGTTCTTATTTCCTTATTTATTTACTGAAAATGTAGTGACTGTTGTACCAATTCAATTGTTTTCAGTGTGAGACTTTCAATGGCGTCTGTACTAATGGTGAAAAATTGTATATCACAGCTTACAAATTTCTCCTTCTTTCAAATCCAGTCTTGGAGAATTTAATGTTTAAAGTAGAAGCAGCTGTCAGGATAGGACTTACAAATGCTGCATGTACTAGTGAGGCTTGCAGCAAAGCACAGCTACAGAATGATGTGAGGAACATAGTCTGGGAGCTGTGGATTGCGGTTTGGGACACCTGAATCAGAAAGCGAAAACATATGACTCGGTTGATTTGACTCAGTTTTATTTATTTTTATTCAATCTTCTATAAATACATAGTCACTAAGACTTATCATGAACAAAATGTGCCTCACAAACTCGATCAGAAGCTGCAGGCTTTCTTCGGAACGTCCAGGTTCAATCGCCTAATTGCACGCAACAATTTCTTTCATTTTTCGCTATCCTTTTCGGAGGGAATTCGAAAAAACTTTTTATCAGGCCCCCAACTAACCGTACAATCGACCACACAGCAATAGTGAACCATCCTCTTCTCTAAATCCTCCTCCAAACGTGCAAAACAATCAAATTACAGGTATCTAGCGGTGTTTCCTGCCACACGATTCCCATGATGCAACGCGACAAACATAAACAATGACGTCACAAAAGATCCGCCTATTGACTCCCTTTGCCAATGCATTGATAAAATTAATAGTTGGATGTGCCAGAGCTTTCTTCAGCTAAACAAGGAAAAAACTGAAGTCATTGCATTTGGAAACAAACATGAAGTGTTCAAGGTGAATGCATACCTTGACTCTAGGGGTCAAACAACTAAAAATCATGTCAGGAATCTTGGTGTGATTCTGGAGACCGGTCTGAGTTTCAGTAGTCATGTCAAAGCAGTAGCTAAATCAGCATACTATCATCTCAAAAACATTGCAAGAATTAGAGGTTTTGTTTCCAGCCAAGACATGGAGAAACTTGTTCATGCCTTTATCACCAGCAGGGTGGACAATTGTAATGGGCTCCTCACCGGCCTTCCCAAAAAGACCATTAGACAGCTGCAGCTCATGCAGAACACTGCTGCCAGGATTCTGACAAGAACCAGAAAATCTGAGCATATCACACCAGTCCTCAGGTCCTTACACTGGCTTCCAGTTAAATATAGGATTGATTTTAAAGTACTTTTACTCGTATATAAGTCACTAAATGACCTAGGACCGAAATATATTGCAGATATGTTCACTGAATATAAACCTAACAAAGCACTCAGATCACTAGGATCAAGTCAGTTAGAAATACCAAAGGTTCACACAAAACAAGGGGAGTCCTCCTTTAGTTACTATGCTGCCTGCAGTTGGAATCTGCTTCACTATACTGATTGCACTATATTTTCACTTTTTTTATGTAAAATCATTTTCTAACTGTTTTTAAATTCATTTTAGTTAAGTAGTGTTTTTCATAATTTTAAAAGTTTTAAAATTGCTTGTCTTTATTTTTTTATTTTTCTTCATGATTATTTTACTTTATTTTATGTAAAGCACTTTGAATTACCATTGTGTATGAAATGTGCTATATAAATAAACTTGCCTTGCCTTGCCTAGTAATAAGTAGACATTTAAAATACATCAATAACTGATATCATAGTTTAAAATAGATAAAATCAGAGTTAAGGCTTGCTTTATGTGTTGCTCGATGAGGATTTCTCAATCGTTGCGACTTTAAATCCTGAGGACACAAAATGGCGTGGAAGCTCCTGCCGTGGAGTGAAGAAGAGGTGGCGTTACGAGGATTCTCAGACAGTTGAAGTGCCCAATGGAGTTAAGAGATTTGCTCTCAATCTATTTTCAACACTTTAGATTGTTTACCACGTGGGGTTTGACCAATAGCATTGAATTGTGAAATAATATGAAATAGACAAAATTTGGACATGCGAGGATTCTGCCCGTCAGTGACGATATTTTAATAAAGGTGTTCCATTCCAGTGTTAACCTGATTCAATTGGATCTGTGGTTCATATGAATTGTATAGTATACTGTGCCTTATGAAATGTATCATTATTAAATGTATCATAAATATAGATCAGCACTTACCTAATGTAAGTTACTTTGCAGTAACCATGAATTTGTCAACATTTCTCTCACCACTGTTAATGTGATTTGGACTTGAGGCTATTTTGTCCATCGTTCTTTCATTTTGGACACCTCATACATTGAGTGACAGAACACTTCTCTTTTATTATATATTTACATATTAATAATTTAAGTTGTATTGTGTGAAGTTAAGTTATAGTTTTATTAAAAAGTTCATTAAGTTAAAACTCCTGGGGCCCTATTTTAACGATCTGAAACGCAAGTGTCAAAGCACGAAGCGCAAGTAAGTTTGTGGGCGGGTCTCGGCGCTGTTGCTATTTTCCCGGCGGGATAAATGGCTCTTGCGACCGGCGCAAATCTAAAATGGGTTGGTCTGAAGTAGCTTCATTATTCATAGGTGTGGTTTGGGCGTAACGTGAAATAAACCAATCAGAGCGTCATCCAACATTCCCTTTAAAAGCAGGTGCGCAAGTTCCATTATGGATTGCTATTATTATGGCGTATTTACCAGGCGCACGCCAGGAGCGGTTCACAGCCGAGGAGACTGATGTTCTTGTAAGAGCAGTGAAAGACAGAGAAGTTGTGTTGTATGGGGATGGGAGAATAATTAGCCTGAATAATTTGTAAGCTAGATTTATGCCTATTTTTTTCACATCTTTGTGTCACACCACAATGATTTCCGTCATCTCATGTGTTAATATTTTTTTAGTGTAACAATTTATGATTTGCAAAAATAACTGTTGCATCTGTGTAGATTACATGAGCAAAGTGTATGCGCGTTGTGCACGCTATACATTATGGTCAAGCATGCGCCCTTAAAATAGCATAATGAACAACGCGCAACGCGCCACTGACTTTAGACCAGGTTTTTTCTGGTCAGTGGCGCAATTGTTTAATGGAACAGCAAAATAGCACCAGGGATTGTTTGCGCCGGAACACGCCTCCTTTTTTGCGCTGAACCGCCCAGGGAGCGCAAGTTCATTCACTAGTTTAGCGACGTGCTTCTGTGGAGGGAAAAGCGCGCTTTGCGCGGGTGCAAAATAGGAATGACACATGCGTCGGTGTACAAAGTCAATTGCGCTGGGTGCAAGATAGGGCCCCTGGTCTCCTGTTTGTGCTATGGTAAGGTGTTATCTTTCGATTTCAATCTTTGTTTCCATATAGTACAAGGTGCCATGTTTAATATTTTTTTATGTCTCTTATATTTGAATTTCTCAACATTCTCCTCACCACTGATAATGAATGGGTTTGGACTCAATTATGTCAGTGTTCCATTTTCATTCATTTTGGACACCTCATACATTGAGTGACAGAACACTTCTCTTTTATCATATATTTACATATTTGGTATTGCTGGATTCAGCACAACCCCACCTTTCCAACAAGCCATCATATGTGTTTCTATGATAATGCCAGGCAAAGCAAACACAAAGTAAATGAAAACATTCTGCATAGATATTAAATTTGTGCATGTCCGCTTATTTTAGATATGTGTTTACATGTGTCTATTTATTCCATACATCAAGATATTCACATCCAGTCTTTTCTAGTAGTTAAATCAACTTCCTGACTACAAACATGTCAAGTTTCAAAGCTCTCAGAGCTTGTGTGATTGATCTGCATTAGTTTATATACCTTAACTCCCATACGGACAGGCTAAATTTTAGTCCTTTATTGGTTTTGTGGTGTATAACAATATCTGTTAATTTAACAATCTTAGCAGTAAAATATTTTTAGCCAAGAATCCATTTCATATATGGGAGACCTTAGAGATTAAGAAAAACATTGTTGGGTTTAGTTCTACCTCCGGTAGGGGTATCTCGAAAACTAAAGCACTTTTTGACCATTTGTCACTAGCCTATATATATTGGTTATCTGATTAACCACTGTCACCTGGTAGTCACCTTATGGATCATTCTTTGCTTTGGTTGGACCATATACATCTTGCCATATTATCCCACCAATCCTTTTCATCGCCTCAGCTGTGTCAGCATTGGCTCATCTTCATCTCCTTCATCAACCTACATCACCAACATGCCTTGAAATGATTGACATCCATATAAAAATCCTGGAGGTCCCACATGATGCCATTAATCTATATTTAATCTAAAATCTTGACTGATGTTAATAATTGACCATCACTTTGACATCCATTTTAAAGTCCTTGAGGACAAACATTAGTCCATGTGATAAATTTAACACGAGACAGTGTGTGTGTGTGTGTGTGTGTTTCTGTGGATGTGTGTCTTGCTCTTGCACTGCTCTAGATCAAACAGACTTGCTTATGTGTTTCAGTTCCTATATATTTCTGATCACTTTAGTCTTGTGACAACACTCTAAATCAGCTTTAAAGAATGAGACCAGAGATAGTGTTGAATCAGATTGGGTTCTGTAGTGCTGTGAGGCTTCTCTTCTCTTGGTTTTCTCTAGTAGATCTTGCATAAATTTCACAGGCAGTTGTACATGTAGCTGGTGGAATAAGCAAGACTTTGATGTTCTTCTTTGTGGTGTTGCTCTGAGATTTGTGTAGTCTATGTAGCCTAACAAAGGCTGTCTGGAAAGCTTAGTAACATTGGCTTACTCAACAAAGTCTTTTATAGACCGCAAAGTACAAAGACAAATAGCTTTTTAAAATTGATGTTGAAGTGAAGCATTAACTCCTTGCTTCGGAGGTGTGTTCTGATTTCTTTTTTAATTATATTGTGGACGAGCAACAGCTGGAGATAAAGATGAATGACAATGTAATTCATGCCCAGCATATGATTAGAAGCTTCAAGAGCTTGATGGTATCCTGCTGGGCTATTACCCACAATCCCCCGCTGGTCTCTTTAGCTGGTGCTGAGCTTAAAGGGTTTGTGAGAGCCCTGCCAGGCCTACAGCTGGCACTATGCCACGACTGAACCAGTGGACAAAGAGGTTTCCTTCAACAACAAGTCTGCTTCATGTTTGTTTCACAAATGGATTTCTTTATGATACAGGTCTTTTTTTTTTATATCCAGTAACCCCTCCAATGGTTTTAGCATCATTTAGTTATCGCTTACATGAGCTAAGCATGTTTGTTTTGTTAATGTCAGACATTTGATATAAAATTAAATTAAATACATTTATGCATTTAGCAGACGCTTTTATCCAAAGCGAATTACAGTGCATTCAGGCTGCCAATTTTTACGTATCATTTGATACCGGGGAATCGAACCCCCAACCTTGCGCTTGATAACGCAATGCTTTACCAATTGAGCTACAGGAACACTATTGATATAAAATTTTGATATTGATATTTGATATTGTTTATAGGTGGGCAGTGGAAAAAGTTCAGAAGTAGTGCTAAAAATTAAAATGTTTGTCAGTGATATATATTTATTTATTATTATTATTTTTTTTTTTTACTTTTTTTTTTTTACCAAACTGTTTCAGTTAGTCATCTGGTGTGTCATGAACTGCACCAAAAACATAGCATTGCTATAATCGCATGGCTCTAGTGGCTCAAGATGACGGCCCAAAGACTCTCAAATGGCCACATGCAATGAAGGCAGGCTTTTTTGTAGGTCATAATAGACACTCTGTTGGCAAAGGCAGCTTGGGTGTGCTCTCAACACTTCCTCCAACAAGCTCCCTCTGTTCTGTCTCGAGTGATGTCACTGTGCACTCCGACTCTACGTATTGAAGGCTGGAGCAACAAAACATGCCTGGTGTCATGCGAGCCAACTTTGCAGGAAGTACCGGCCAGTTACTATGACAGCTAGAATCTCTCTCCTTCATCCATCTCTCAACTAGCAGCTGTGCAGAAAAAAGGCTGAGGAGAATGGAAGGTGTGTTGGCTCAGACTTTGAGTAGTAATGAAGGCGTGTAAATCTTATATTGGACAACAAGACAGTAAGATTTGTCTATCCATCAGTCTAATTTTAGTGCCATTAGTTCTATATATTTCTGAAAGAAATAAAGACTCAATTTGTAATAAAGACTCAAGACTTGCATATTGTAAGAGACCTTTGACTATTAAGCATATTTTACTGGCCTGTCGTACTTTTGATTTTGTTACAGATTTGTTCAGAAATTTTGTCAGTAGATGGTTTAAAAATAATTTCTATCAAATATTATTTGTATAAGTATTTTATTTATTTATTTATTTATTTATTTTTGCAATTACTATCTAAAATGAAATAAAATATTTATTAAATATTGTTTAAGGCAAGACATCCCAAAAATAAACCAGTGTATTCATAATTGATTTGTTTTTCATATTTCCCCATTGACTATATTAAAAATGGCTTGTTGTTGTTGTTTCTGATATTTTATGTTAAAGTATGCAAAAGGTACATTATCTAATTAAATATGCACTAATTAGATTAGACGTTTCTAGAAGAGAAGCCTGAAAATTGGATAAAGCCAGATTCAAAATTCTTATCAATTTAATCATAATAGTTAAAGTAGATTTTTTTTTTTTTTTTACAGATAGAACTATTAGAATAGATTTTGGATATGTCTTTTTATCACTCCATAAATCAGAAAATACTGCCAACTTCCAGAACAAATCATTTTCATAATGTTTCTAGGAATAAAATAATGTATTAATGCAGGCAAAATCCGGATTAATCTGATAACCAATAACCTTTCAGTACATTAGGAGTTTTCTATCCATCTCAGGTCCCAGAATCGATAAGTTGCCGGAGCACAGTTGTGAAAGCAAATCTGAGACGTTTTGAGGGAGATCTATTAAAATGACCTGTTTGGATGACAGTGTGGTGACATTATTGTGACTGGTGTTATTTTACCCAACACCCTTGATACATGCCCTGCCTCTCCAGATGCCATTATTTACAACCAGTCCAATTTTTGATGTCTATTTTTCATCAGCACACTGAGCATGGTTGGGGTTTAAGAGAGAGCCCTTCTATGTTACATTGTTTCAGATTTGAAAGGCTTTTCCAGATTTGCTTTCTTAATTCATATCGAAACCAAAGCTTCGTCAAAATCCATTTGTCAACTAATCAATTTTGGAAATGTATTGCATATCGTTAATATCTAGCATCTGCACTCAGGAATGGAGTGTTGCATCTACTCATAAGTATGATTGTTTTTATGTTTTTTTTTTTTTTTGTCAGGATCCTGCAGAAACGTCCACTTTGGAGGCTGAAACAGGAACGAGAGAATCAGAGTCAGTCACCATCAACTACAAGCCCTCTCCACTGCAAGTGAAGATAGGTAAGGCAATGATCTGAATAACATGCCATATCGACACCACTGGAATTTCTCCATTTGAGTGTAAAAACAACTGGACTGATTCTCCCACTTGATTCTGTGATTGTGAAGCATACGGTTTGGAGCGAGAGCTAAGAAGCGAAAAGCAGTAGGCCGTGTGAAATGGATCCGTGGTTTTCGATAAGCAGGAGTGTAATGAGTCTTTAAGTCTGAATGGTTCTCTCACATAAAGTAAATACAGCTTTTCAAATACAATCGTGGAGCTCTTTTGGGCTTTTCTTTTCTGCAAGGACATTTGAAATATGAGCAAAATAAATTTCTGTGTAAATTGCAAAAAACATCTTTATGTAATTTGTCAGGTTTCAAAAGCAACTAAATAGTTATCCATATTTTGGACCATTATTTGAACATGAAAAAATGTTTTAATGCTCAATTTCATTTGAAGCAATCTACTTTGTGTAACTTGTAATCTTTTAATAATGAATGTAATAACTTAATAATCATTTGGAATTTGGTATAATGCAAAACGTTTACATTTATAATAAATTTCAATTATATAATTTATAAACCATAATTAATTATAAACCAATTATTGGCTGTTTACCAAAACAACAACAACAACTTTTTTTATTATATTTACATTTCTATTAAGCTTTAATTTATTCTTATTTCAGTTTGAGTAATTTTAGTTCTACAAATTATGTCAGTTAGTTGAAAACTAGTTGAGAGTTAGCTGTTTTCAAATTGAAAAGTAATTTTTTTGTTGAAGTTTTTCATCTAATATTTATTTTTATTTTATTGCAGCTTAATTTCAATTATGTAAAGCAATGTTTCATAATTTAAAATTTAGTCATTTAGCAGACGCTTTTATCCAAAGCGACTTCAAAAACAACGAGAGCAATGATCTGCAAGTGCTATAATGAATCTCATTAAGCTTAATGCAATACATTAGTTTATTTTTTATTAAATAATAAAAAGAAAACACTGTAAAAAATAAAAACAAATAAATAAAAATCAGACATCTCCAACTAAAATTTTTCCAATGACTGATATCATGTTAATGTTTCAACTGGCCAAATGTAATGACTGTGAATTAAATTGTATAAATTCAATTAAGCCAATTGAAAAATTTAGATAAAAAATTTTAGAGACAAAATAACAAAAATAAACAAAAATATTAGAGAAGCTAGTTTTTATTTGTATTTTTATAGAAATCAAGCAGTTGTTTGACCGATATATCCAACAACCAATCACAGTTCGTTTCGTTCAGCGTCACGTTTAGGGCCGTAGAAATGTCGCCACAATAACAGACCGTTGTGTAAAACGCTCGGAAGTATGTTAAAGATTCTATGCCATGAACTTTAAATATTTCACATACTTTTGAAACTCCATTGTTTAGTTAATCATGCTAAGCGCTCGTCGACTCGTCATAGTTGTAAACATGACGGCTTTCTTTTTTCGTGAGGGGGTTTGGTGCCATGGCATCTTTGTTTCCAGGTGGAACGTTAAAGAACGCGACACACGCGTCTCCCGGAAATCCTGTAGAATTCAACAAATCCAATGACGACTCCAGAAGTGGTTCCACTTTTGTTTTTCAGATGTTTAGCCAACGGTCCGTGGGTGCGACGTCTGAGGCTGAGATTAGAAAGAACCAGTCTGCATCTGTTCACGTCGATTTCTGTTGAGTTGCGCGCTGTAGGGCATTCAGAAATACAGCAGTTGCTGTTGTTAATTAAACTTCACTTTACAGTCCTCCCTCTGACAGCCTTATTAATCTCCCACACACACATGCAGGCCAATGTGTGTAAGTCACACAGAAGTCGAGCTCAGACTTCACGCCTGAAGAAACCGTTCTCCAGCCAGAGAACCACGCAGAATGGAGAATATTAATAAGACTGTAGTCTCAACGTATCATAAAACTTTGTGCTGCCATGGTAATTATCTGGATTCAATAGAACACATTCAAAGCGTAACTGCAGTCATAAATGTATGCAAGAAAGACAGTCTTCAGTATGCAAATGGCTATGAGAATGAAGACCAATACCGATTCCCCATGCAAATATTACGATCACACCATCAGCTGTTGGTTATGTTTTGAATGCTGAGCGTTCTATCAATGTAAGTCAACAGGAGATTTACAAATTGTAATTTTCTTCCAATTTGTTCTTTCGGTAGAGAAACAGCGAGAGCTTGCGAGGAAGGGCTCAGTGAAGAATGGAACTGTGGGTAGTCCAGTAAATCAGCAGCCCAAGAAAAATAATGTTATGGCCAGAACAAGGTGAGGTTTGGTCCACTCTCATTTTCATGAGAAATAACTTCATTAAAAATGACTTTCTTACCTCTTGTGTGTGTGTATATATATATATATATATATATATATATATATATATATATATATACATATACACACATACATATATATATGTATGTATGTATGTATGTATGTATGTGTGTGTATATATGTGTGTGTGTGTGTGTGTGTGTGTGTGCGTGTGTGTGTGTGTGTGTGTGGGTGGGTGTATATAAAACAAATGTATGGCCTAATAATAATGGTTGATAAGTTTAGTACATCAAAATATGAACAGCAACAACATCATATAAATCCCAGCAGCTTTATATGAAGGCTTAACCTTCTGTGAATGTTAATTAGTGTTAGTGCAGTGTGTATGAGGACTTCTGCCTTCCCACCGGTCCCTAGGGCCCTGTCAGGATTAGCTCAAATGCAAGGACCCATCCGCAGGCCTGGTTTAGAGCACAGCTTTAGGCCTGAAGATTAGCTGCACACAGGCCTGCTTACTCTAATATCCAGAGGGCCAGAGATTAACTGAGCTTTTGTCCCAGAGATGAGCAACAAAAGATGTCTAGCGCCCGCTCTGGCTAATGTAACAGGGTTTGATAATGTTAAACTCAGCCATGCCGCTTATTTATTTGATTTCCCTTGCCAGATTTGTCCTAGTACTTAAAGATTTGGGAAAAGAGGATGTTTAAATGAAAGGTTAATAGTTAAAAATAAAACCAAAATATGCTGCCTTTGTTTTCGAGGGTTTCTAATAGTCAGATATAATTTAGATAATATTCTATTTATATAACTGGTAATATTTTATATTACTGGTAATGTGCCAGTGGATTAAAAAATATATATATATTTTTTTTTTATTTTATTTTATCATTTGATTTTTGGTATTAAATTGTATAATTTTATCATCAGTTGTTTTCAATCTGATTCATTAATATTCAAGCATAGATGTACCGTACATGTTTGATTGAACTGGTCTGACAGTCTCTTCCTTTTTTCCTACTCTCTTTTCAGGTTGGTTGTCCCTAATAAAGGCTATTCATCCTTAGACCAGAGTCCAGATGAGAAGCCACTTGTAGCACTGGACACTGACAGGTATTCACACTAAAAACTTCATTCTATTTCTGTCTCTAGAAATCGTTAGTGAATTTTTCAGAATGCTTCACTTCCAGGGAAGGATTAGGATGTATCTATGAGACTATGAGAAACTATGAGAGAAAGAAATAAATCCACTAATTAAAGCTTTGTGCCATTTTCCTAGCAGACGCAACACCAGCCATCTCCATTAAAGAAGGACCTGACATTTAATCAGAATACCAACTAATTTTAATGTGACTAAAGCTGGTGCCCTTCAGTCTGGTGTGAGAAACTGGCAAAGCATAAAAGATTAAAAATTAATGTGCTTTCCGGAAGGCAAAGCTAGACATTTGGCGAAATGAAGCAACATTTGCTTTTGCAAAAAAATAAAATACAAATAAAAAAAATAATAATAATAAAATTGTCATTGATCACAGAAGAGACTCTCATTAATTATGATGAAAATTGTCTGGAAAAGCAGAAGCAAGTTTCATCACCTGGTTCAGTTTGTAGTATCTTTTTATAATATTGTGTCTTTAGGGAACACTTTCACATTTTCTTTTGTATATTCTTCATCCGTTAAGTTAACGAATGTTCGATAAGTTTCTGAGACCAAAAATGTCATTGGTTTTTAATTGATTATTAACATAATTTTAAAGCATTTATTTTCATATGAACTTTGTCCACCCTCTCTCTGATCCTTATATTTCAACTGTATTTTTTCGGTACCTTTAATATTTCTTCTGCCATTCAAAAAATTGGGGTCAGTATGATTTTTTTGAATCTCTTATTTGAGTCTCTTATGCCAAGGCTGTGTTTATTTAATCAAGAATACAGTAGAAACATAATATTGTGAAATAATATTACTGATCTAATATAACTGATCTATTTCAGTATATTTTAAAATGTATTTTAGTTCTGTGATGGCAAAGGGGAATTTTCAGCAGCAATTACTCCATTCTTCAGTGTCACATGAATTTCTTCTCAAGAAATCCTGAAACAATGTTTTAAACAGTTGTGCTGCTTAATATTTATATAATTTGTTTAATAATTTAATGTGCACTGTGTGTTTTGCAGCTTCATTTTCATAATTATAATTATCTTGTTTCAGGAAATAGTGGAAAACGCAGTTTTTGAATGATATGGTTCCAATGATATGGAATGATTGTGTTAATGTGCACCCAGAAAAAAATGAAAAATTTGCCATTATTTACTCCCCTTCCGCTTGTTCCAAACCTGTATTCGTTTCTTTTGAATACTTACAGAAACGTATTTTGAAGAATGTCAGTAACCAAAGTAGCTGTTGACCTCCACTGTTTGGTTTCCAGTATTCTTCAGTATATCTTTGTGTGGCGAGTGGGGCGGGGCCGAGAGGCGTGGGAACGAGGAGTGAGGCCAGGTGTAGTGATTGGAGATGAGCTACACCTGAGCCCCACCGCTAGTATCGAGTCCCACGTAGGAGATGGAAGGATATAAAACTGGAGTGACGACCGTGAAGGACGAGAGAGGACCAGGCCTGGGACATTATTTTATGTTTGCTTTTTATTTATGCGCACCAGTCGTCCGTGAGGGGCTGGTGCGCCGTTTTGTATTTACTTTTGAATATTAAAATGAGTTTTTGATTGTGCGCCGGTTCCCGCCTCCTTCTTCCCGATGAATATGGAGATTTGTTTATTACAGTGGTGCCGAAACCCGGGAGAAGGAGGGACGCGCTGCTGAAGATCCCTCGCCGCTGTGGTGAATCCGCGGTGCCCTCGAGCTGGCGAGGTACGTGCCGCCATTGACGCTCGAGGCGGTGGGCTGGAGCGAGTTGCCGGGGACGGGCGAGCTCGCTGCCGACCGCCCACGACAAGGAGGGGCGGCTGCCGTCCGTGAGGGAGCGGAGGAGTCGGCGCCGTTCGCCAGGGGGCCGGAGCCTGCCGCCTCCGTGACGGAATCCGGAGGGGCAGGGAACGGGGGACTCCTGCCGCTGCCCAAAATCGGAGGAGCCGTCGCCGTCCACCGGGCGGCGGAGGAGTGTCGTGCCGTCCGCCGAGGGCCGTCCAGTGCCACCGCCGGGCACCGCGGAGGAGATCACCCAGCCGGTGGAGGGCCGAGCAGCAGTGCGTCTGGGAACCGGAATTTTTTTTTTTTTTTTTCTCTCTCCCCTCTCTCGTCCCTGTCGCTCCTCCTTCCATCTCCTTTTCTCTCGCCTCGTCTGTCCTACCCCCAGGTTCCCGCAGGTCCCCGTGAGCGGTCTCCCCCGGAGGGAAGGGGGGGGGGGGGGGAGTAGAGCGCAGTCTCGGGAGTACCCCCCGGCCTGCGAGGGGCGATGGGGGTATGTGGCGAGTGGGGCGGGGCCGAGAGGCGTGGGAACGAGGAGTGAGGCCAGGTGTAGTGATTGGAGATGAGCTACACCTGAGCCCCACCGCTCGTTCCCACGCCTCTCGGCCCCGCCCCACTCGCCACACTTTGTTTGTGCTCAACAGAAGAACGAAACTCATACAGGTTTGGAACAACTTGATTGTGAGTAAATGATGACAGAATTTTCATATTTTAGTGAACTATCCCTTTAAGAATTCCAGACTATGGCATGGCCTTAGTGCAGAGGCACCATTAACAGTGTAACACTGGCCAGGATGTTTCTTGTCTAAGTTTCCAGGAAAAAAGCAAGAAAACATGTCTGTTGACAGAAGTCCAAAGCACTTGACATCATCGGTGTGGTTTGTGTAGCCTACAGGCCTCTGTAATGAGATGTGTCACAGTATGTGTTCAGCCATAATAGCGTGGTTGCTGTTCAGTTGAGATGATCAGGCACAGCGTGCAGTGTTTCACACAGATGGGTCTCTTAACTTAATGCTTTCTGTGCTGCCAGCTGTCTGTAGATTCTCTGTGACCTCAGCTGCCTGCGGTTGTGATTAAGTCATGTTTTAGGTCACTCATCCTTCAATGTCTGTCTCTTTCTGTTTTTCCATATCAGCCTCGCTGTATGTAACACTCATTCCCTGACATTTAGTAAATACACCCACTGTCTCTCACATGCTCAGGGACTTTGTCCATCACATGCTTGTACTAGTTGCTGTCATACTAATTCTTGAAGTGCTCAGCTTCATTAAAACAACTTGTAATTAACGCAGCAATCAGATTTTTCCTGATAAATTAATTTGGCTAAAATGTCATCTTCAGTTTTCTCTCTCACTTGCTGTACTGTGAATAATTTTTTTTTATGATAAAAATGTGTCTAATATTACTAGAAACCACATGTTGGAAAAATAAACAAGGGAAATCAACACTCAATATGGAAGCTATATCTGACATACCTAAACAGATCTTTGCTGAATCAAAAAAAAGGTTTGACTTTGTTTTGTCTTTACGTGAGCCATTTCTTCTTGGAATTGCAGCAGAAGGGATAATTTAATCGATCTGTGGCTGTTTATCTCAAATTAAGGTACCCATTTGTGACCATGTACTTACTGTTGGTTTTTTTTTTAGTGACGATGACTTCGATATGTCCAGATATTCATCATCTGGATATTCCTCAGCCGAGGTGAGATGTCTAAATTACCAGGTACTTATGAAATGAAATAAAGCCACTTAAGTATTTGAACTCTTTGCCATCTCATTAGACTTATACTTGCCTCTACAGTACATTGTTAAAAATAAATCAACTGCTAATTGAGTAGAAATTTAGCCAATATTTTTATGTATATTTTTATGTTACAATATTTATTATATTTTATTTTATTTTTTATTTCATTTTATTTTGTAGTTTAGTTTCGTTAAGTCATCACATATTTACTAAAGTGGCATTGTATAATGTAATATTTTAATGGTTCAGTTCAGTATACTATATACACACATACACACACACACTGAACAAAATTACAAACGCAACACTTTTGTTTTTGCCCCTATTTGTCATGAGCTGAACTCAAAGATCTAAGACACAAAAGGCCTATTTCTCTCAAATATTGTTCACAAATCTGTCTAAATCTGTGTTAGTAAGCACTTCTCCTTTGCCAAGATAATCCGTCCACCTCACAGGTGTGGCATATCAAGATGCTGATTAGACAGCATGATTATTGCACAGGTGTGCCTTAAGCTGGCCACTAATGTTATGTATGTATGTCTGTGTGTGTGTGTATATATCTATATGTATATGTATGTATGTATGCATGTGTATACACACACACACACACACACACATGTTTGTTTTTGTGAAAAGTGGGGACATCCCATAGGCGTAATGGTTTTTATAATGTAGAAACTGTATATTCTATCGCCATTCACCAACCCTGCCCCTAACCCTAACCCTCACAGGAAACTTTGTGCATTTTTACTTTCTCAAAAAAACTAATTCTGTATGATTTATAAGTGTTTTGAAAAATGGGGACATGGGTTATGTCCTCATAAGTCACCCTCTCCTTGTAATACCTGTGTCATACCCATGTCATTATACAGAGTTGTGTCCTGATATGTCACAAAAACATGCCCACACACACACACACACACACACACACACACACACACATATATATATACACATGCATATTGGTAAATTATATTATTTTAAATATTTTAAATGATCAGATAACTAATCATTTTGTTAAATTGTGTTCTTTTGCCACAGCAAATAAACCAAGATTTAAACATCCAGCTGCTGAAGGATGGCTACCGACTGGACGAAATCCCAGATGATGAAGACCTTGATCTCATCCCCCCCAAATCAGTCAACCCCACCTGCATGTGCTGCCAAGCCACTTCCTCCACAGCCTGTCAAATTCAGTAACCCCAGCCTTCCTTGGACCCCTCCTGTCTCAAGCCTGTGAGTTAAACTCACAGTTAGCACCCTCAGCATAGAATTAACAACTAAAGAACTTAAAAAAAAAAAACAATAGAATGGGTGTATTAAAATGAACATAAAATAGGGAAAAGTAATGAATGAAAATGCACAAATACGTAACAGTCTTTGGTTCCTCCTATGGCAGGACGTGATTATCATCATGAGAGGGCACTAGAGTTAGGTGTGTAAAGCTGCATCGAGGTGTGAATATAAATGCATGGTGCAACATTAGAAGAATGCAGCTCTTTTAAATTGGAACAAAAATGAACATTTCACACTACAGTTCTCCCAACGTTTTTGTCTTAGTTAATCAGGAAGGACCCTTTACATCAAATCAGAAAGGTTTTCATTTTCACTTATATAATACACATTTAAAAATGATTTAATTTAAAGGGTAAGAGTATCTTTTGGCCACCCTAATGATTTCATTTTTATTTAAACTCCGTTTCTGTTTTATAGGTCTATCAAAGCAAAAATCAACATTTTTTGGTTGCTCTAGAATATCTGCCTTTAACTGATGCTAGGAGAGATGTGTTTTGTAATGAAAGGGAGTGTATAGTGACCAGGTGAATTCGTTTCTCAGATCATTTAGATTGCAGACGTATGTATTAATATATTATTTGTAGCTTTGTAGCAAACAATAATAAAGGGAATTCTCTTAAATTGAGATATATATCGATACAGAAGACACCAATCTGCTACGAAATTGACAGCAGATTTAATTAAGTCAGGGAATTTTATTGAATAATTGATATGTGTTTACTAAGAGACTTTATTTTTTGAATATTCTTTTGTGTTCAGTGTTTCGGTCAGTGTTGCTTCACACAAACCCAACAGTTAAACTGGATTAAAGGAACTTAAATTTTAGTTTTCAAAGATAAACGAAAAATGTACCTCTACATAAGACACAAGATAATTCGATACAGTTTTCTGATTAATTTAATTTTTATGAGAATTAGGAGGGGAGGGGAAGAAAGTTTGTATTGATTTACTTGAAGATAATAGCAGCTGCCAGATACATATCCCATAATCTCTGTCATTTACCGGACAAAAAAAAAAATCTATCAATTATGTTTAATCGATTTCTGTCCGAATGCACAAAATGTGTTGTTTCTTTTATTTTAAAGATGGAAAGGTGATGAAATGATTATAGCCAGCATTCAAAATGTTGCCAGAAATCAATTAGTCACTTCTGTGAACTCGTTTTTATAGTCATTTAAAAGTGCAGTACCATTCTGTCCGACATTAAGTTTGGTACTCAGGAACAGGATACTCTACATTTTCTGTTTCGCTTCAATTTGATGCCTTTCCTTACAAATGTCTTTATAAATGAATCTCAGCTGTTTGAGTCAATGGCCAAATCTATATAACTTCTGTCAAAAACAACACTACAACACTCAGAGTATGAAGTTCTTTGCATCTATTTGAATATTGTACTGCTCTCTACAGTATGTCGGTTTTCTTTTCGTCTCGCAACAGTTGTTTGTTTTGTACAACTTACAGAGCACCTTATCGTCTTATCGCGTGTACATCGTCACCCAGTTGCCATTGCAGGCTGTAATTACATGCCATTTCACCAAGCACGTAACAATAGTAATGCTCCAGTTTTCATCTGATGTGGCAAATTAAGAGAATTTATGAAGGGAGATTACAATGTAGTAGAATAGTAATCTAATTTTATACATATATACACACACACTACTGTTCAAAAGTCTTAGGTCCATAGGATTTTAATTCTTTCCCAATAGCTTAGTATTTTTAAAGCATTAATTTGGCAGTGAAGACATTTATGGGGTTAAAATATTTCAGTTTCAAATCACTGTTTTTCTTTTGCATTTTCCATAATTAAAATCCTGAAAAAAATAAACATCGTTTCCACAAAATGTTTTAATCAGTATAGTTTCAGCCATGCCATAAAAAAATGATAGTATAATTCAGACATTTTTTTTTTTTTTCTTGAAATCTCAAATTTTTTTCCCAGTTCTGGCTTTTCTTCTCTGAAAGTATAAAGTCTGAAATGTGAGATAAAAAGTCACAATTAATTACATTTTTTATTTTTAATCGTGTGGCGGAAACAAGCTTCCACAGTTTTCATCATTGCCATCAATCAATTACTTTTTAAAATATATTACAATAAAAAAAATATATTTTATGTTGTAATAATATTTCACAATATTTCTGTTTTTACTGTATAAATTCTTTCTTGGTGAGTATTAGGGACTTTCAAGAATCTTGAAAGATCTAAATGTATGAATTGACAAGCTTTTTGCTTTGGTTATTGTGGATCGTTTTGAAACTCCTTCAGAACAGTATGCTGTTACATATTTTCTTTTTACTGTATTATTGCGTATAGATACAAAATGCAACAATGGAAACTCCCCAAACCTATATCCCGAAATGCTTACATTTTATTGTTGTATTAATATGCAGGCAAGTATTTCATACTCCACTGCCATACAGAGGTGCATTCACTCAGTATTTTTGTGATATCACAGTGCATTCGACACCAGCATGAGCATTACACAAATGTTTTCATTTACCAATGCCAATGTTATTTTATTCCAATGTTGGCCATGTTTCAGAGTGGTATGGCCCTTAGCGTAACACAAACCTACAAAATGCCTGTTCAGTAGACTTACATAGATATGTACATCGGATGGCAAGTTCTCTTAAGCCTGCCATTTCTAAGCTGTCATGGTACTTACAGATGACTGACTGATCTGTGTAGTGATGAATGAGGATGTCTGTCATCCCCTGTGCCTCTGCTTTGCTTCTTTGGTTCAAGATAATCACTCTGTTCTGTAACGCCTAATAGATTGTCCAATTTCTGTTACTTCACTTAAGTAGACTATGCCTTAAGTCAAGCTATACAATGGGTTATGTTATTTATTACCGGTGGTATGTTTTTAATATATTGATATACAGGATTTTTTTAACATTTAGTTTTTTGTTCTACTTTCTTTCCTTCATTTCCACCACTTCTGTTGATAAACATGATTGTGAAGACATGAACCGTTTCCATGCCAGTATTTAACAATGTTGTTCTGTGTAGTGAATCATATCAGTAAATACAATTACAGTAAATTACAATTGCACCACCCTTGTCCTGCGTATTTTTATGCATATGTATGCTACCAGAAAAAAAAGTTTTGACTTTATTATATATAATTTATATACTGAATATGAATTAGAAAAATGTTTATGAAATACAATTGTTTAAATTATTTTTTTAAATTAATTTATTGTTGTTAAGGCTGTGGATACAAGTCTGACTCGCCGCTGTGTGATCATGAAGCTGCCTGATTTCAAGATTTCACGCCACCTAGAGGCCAAAAAATCAGAATGCACAAAGCGGTTTTTATACTGCTACCCCAAAACATTTCTTCAGTACCAGAGGAAATTGTGCAGGTCAATCAGCAACACCTACTACAGTTATGCACAATTACGCTTGATGTATAGCGTACAAATAACTGTAGGCTATTTGTGATCAATGACAGAAGTAGATTATATAGATAACTCTCAATTCCCCAACCTGGTTCGCTAAAGGTCAGAAAATGAATTTCCTCAACTGTCTCTAGGGCTTTATGGTGGCTGAATCTCAGGTCCTGCAGAAGGAGACCCTCATGCCTGTGTGTGTGGTCCCAGAGGAAGAGAGAAGTCACTCAGGCTGCAGCAACTAAGTCTGCTTCTGTACTAGTGAGAGGTGAGAGGGATGCTACAGAGTACCAGCACTCATAAAAAAGGTCAAATAATGTAACATTTTAGCTGTAAATGCTATAGCCACTCAAATGTATTATTATGCATGTATTATTATGACTGGTTAAAGATAAAATACAAAATAAAATGAAACAAAATAATAATAATAAAAACTGCCATAGATGCCCGTGAATGACTTGCTAAATAAAATAAAATTTATAAAAATAAAATTAAATGCACCATTAATAATTAAACACCAAATGGAAAGTAATGTATTTGAATTGGATATAAAAAATTAACTTAAATTACACTGTTTGAACATAAAAATAAATGGTCAGTAATACATAAATGAAACAGGAAAGAGATTTCTGCATTAAAAAAGGCATTGTTTATTATTAACTTTGCATCTATTTGATTTTATTTAAATATTTTAAATTTGTATTTATTCAGATGGTTTAGAATTAGCATTTTTTTATATGATATGGAACAAGTGATATTAAATTAAAATGAAATTTCAAATTTTCAGTTAATAAATATATAAACCTGGTCATTGTGTATACAAAGAAAAGTCTGTTTATTAGTACTATTACAGTACTATGACAGAAATCTTACCTGTTTCATTTATGTATGACTGACAAACATGCATCACATTAGTTTATTAATTTTGTTTAATCTTGGTTGGATTAAAAACATGCAATCCAAATGGAAATTATAAATGTAATTTGAATACATAAACCTTAAAAGATGTTAGGCCTACATGTTTTCTTGAGTGTACTAAGTGCTGTACTAAGTAAATATTCATATAAGCAGATTTACAGTAAATTTTAAGCCATCTTTTTTTTTTTCTCAGTTCTCCGTAGTATCCTCACTGCCACTGCTTTCCAAATATTAGTGAACAACAACTCCCCCATCAAGCCTATTACCCATACCACCATCATGACTTTAGAGGTGAGAATGAAGGCTGGCCACACACAGCAACTCTGTCCTTTTCTGGAAAACGTAATAGTGTTGGGCTATAATTAAACCTGTCAGTCAAGTCGATTTATTACTTCATTTCAAGGGAGTACTTCCTGAAGCTGGAGAAAACCCACCCACTATTGTAATTACAGCCCATTATGACTCATTTGGCCTTGCTCTTGTAAGTCACCACACACACATACACAGGGAGATCAACTACACTCAAGGCACTTTTTCCCCAGTATATATTAATAAATGCTTCATCTTTTTTGGTCACATTATACATCACACTCTCTTTAAACATGATTCCGAATGATTTATGGATGTTGCAATTGGGATGGTTCACTTGCTGTGGGGACTGAGCCTTTCAAACAGCCTTTCAAAAGAATAAAGATACTTTTGATATTTTAATTTTTCAAAGTACATTAGTTTTTTTATTTATTTTTATTTTAGTGTGTATTATGAGATTGTATGTGTGTCTAGTGGCTGGCGTATGGTGCAGACTCTAATGGCATGGCTGTTTTCGACTCTTTCATCTCCTCTACAGCGACCCACGAAGCCAGGCTCTCTTAGTTCTTTCTTTGTTTTATAACTTAAAATGTTTGTGTTGGGAAAATAATTTAAAAACTGGCAACACGAACACTATTTTGCATTATTTTTCATTAACATCTTTTAGATACCACCTTTTATTCTCCCTGACTGGTGGTGGTAAATATATCTTCCTGGGCACCAAGCGTTGGCTGGAGGACAATATGGACCATGCATGTGGGTAAATTATTGCCAAAATGTATTATTGGCACATACTTTACTCCCTAGTCATTTTAATTTAGAAAGAGTTATTATTAGATCATATTAGATGTCTTTTTTTTCTTTTTTTTTGTTAGTGACTTTTATTTTTTTTCCTTATTTTATACCTGCATAGGTTGAAATTTAATCAGTAATCAATAATCTGAATCTGTAATCCCATATTTCTTGAATGTGAGGCTTGGTTAATTTGTTTAAATAATTACTTTTTGTTTGCAGAACTATGTCTACTAAACTGAAAGCAAATGTGGAAGCCAAGCACCAATAAACTGGACTAAAGCAGAAACATTAGACAACCATTGCACATCTACAACACAAATTTTGGAATTCATGTCTTGATTTTTTTTATTGTGTTTTATAATTCCCCTTGATTCCTTTTTTAAATTAAATATCATTTCTCTCTTTTCGAATTAGCGACTTTCATTCAGAAATCCTTCTGGAACTTTACTGTATGTTTGGTCATTGAAGGGAAAGAGACAAAATCAGTTGTTTGGACTCTCATTTTGACAGCACCCATAGGTTATTTCTCTATGCGAGTGATTATTAAAAAAAGTAGAACTTGACAGAAACCACCCTTCAGACCCATTTCCTGTTATTAAGTATGTATGGAACTATCTGAGAAACCTCAAAGCTGTCCTGTGCATAATAGGTCGCTGATGGCATATTTGTTGGCACAGCTACAGATGATATTTTGTGTGGCTGACAGTGACTGTGGATACGTGCCAAATGCTCAGTTAAATGACTCTCTTGATTATCTCTGATGAATGAAGAACTTCTTTCATTTATACAGGATTAGTCATTCATTATTGTCATCCGAAATATCGTATCTACTACAAAGGCATTAACAAATTCCCCTAATGTATCATATTATAGTTACTGTGGAGTTTAATATCTACACATTTATGGCTGTAGTAGCATGATTCATAGACAGAGAAAGGGAAATTGACTTGCTTTCCGCAGTTCTGTGCTTTTTTATATATATTTTTATTCAGCACGGATGCAATAAATTGATCTAAAGTGACAATAAAGAGAGTTATGATGAAACAAAAGTTTTCCAATTCAAAGAAATGCAGTTTTTTGTTCTTCTTTCTATTCATTTGACAAACCTGATATATTTATCATACTTCACACAAAATTATTAAACCGCACAACTGTTTTCAACGTTTCAAAATGAGCAGCAAATCAGCATATTAAAAATAATTTCTGAAGGATCATGTGACACTGAAGAATGGAGTAATGATGCTGACAATTTAGCTATGCCATCACAATAATAAATCACAATTTCAACATTTGAAAATATTTGAAAACGGAACAGTTATTTTAAATTGTAATAATGTTTTACAATATTACTATTTTACTGTAAATTATGATTTAAATAAACATATGAAAATTATACATTTATTTCTTATTTAGTTTGAAGCAACTCCAAATTTTTTATTTTTTTTGTCCTATCCTAGAAAACAGGTCCCATCCTGCATAACTACTTAATATGGTAATTAATTTTTTCTCTTCAAAGTGGTGGAATGCTTATTAAAAAACTACATCTCTAATTTCTTTCTTTTTAAAAACGTATTAATTTAAATTTGTATTCTTAGAATCAGTATTAAATAATTATATTAATTATTCTGCCCATGCAGCTCTAAATCTGCCACCCCTAAATCCCCACCCCTAAACCTAACCTTACCCATTATTTATTCATAAAATCAGAGGAAAATGATAGCTGATTAACAAGGGTGTAGAAGCACCCAATCCTGATTGTAAACCTGAAACTGACATTTCCTGAAAAATGATATCTGAATTCTGATTGGTTGATAGGAATGTTATTCCAGGATCAACAAGGATGTTAATCCAGGAACATGTACTTGATGAAATCACGTTTAACCTCAGTCATGTCCCGCTGAACAGGGCCCACAAAAGACACACAGGATCTAAGGCTTGAATTATTGATCAAGGCTTGGGTCCTTACCCGGCTTGGGTCCAACCTACCCGGCTAAGACCTTCCTGTGCAAATCAATGGAACAATCCTCATCCACGGCCAGTGTCCTGACATTTTATTCTACCCATCAGATTTTCCTACCAGCATGCACATATCAATATTGCGTCCTTTTTCTCATTCTAAACAATGACTTTTAATGTATCTGGATTACTGTAAGGGTGGGTTTAGGGTTTGGGTAGGTGTAGACTTTAATAAAAACACAATCTAATTGGTAGAAAAACATTTTTTTGTTGGTTTCCTGTAGCTGTATCCCTTCTAGCTACAACCGTGAATATAACGCATAATTATTGTATTTGCAGTACTGTAAGGGTAGGTGTATACATTAATAAACCATAAATTTATGCACTTTTCATTGTCGAATTGTACTACCCACTGTTTTAGTGGGAGGTAGGAAAGTCTGGAATTGACAGAACACCAGTAAGAGCTTCCTGAACTAATACAATAATTGTTGATCACCATAAATGTCATTTATTTTATATATACATGGGTCTCTTTTGGCATTAGGGGTTTCAGTGACATTTGTTTAGACCCATATATTCATATACATTCATTGCTTCTTTGGTTTGCATTTTGTGAGGTGTTTTTTTTGTTTGTATTCTCTCACCATTATTTTGCTGCTAATGTGTGAATGACACAGCTGTATGAGTGAAATAATTGGATTAAATCAAAGTACTGAGGTAAGAAAAGCACTGTAAACAACAAGCAACATTTTCAATTACCTTGAACTGAACTGCTCTGACAAAACATGAATAATTCACCAGCCAGGAGAGCATTGTAGCCGCTTGATTGTGCAAAACAACCTACATGTGGGGGTCCTGAACAGGAAGCTCCGGTTACATTGTTTCCAAACCGCTAAACAGGGATCGAGGTTGGGGTCGACTCTCACTATGCTAGCAAAACAATCTAACCACTGCTGGGTCAGTGTTAGAGGATATTAAGTGTCACTTAGGGTTGGTTTTCTGAAACCATTTTGCCACCCAGGACTTCCTGATTCCAAGAACGCTGCAGACAGGATAAGGCCCACAGAAACACTTTCAGACAACTTCTCCTCCGACCTCTTTTCTACCTCCATTCAGACACATATCAGTCAAGTATCCAGGTATCAATACAATTTGTGTCACTACAGCTGAGGTTGAGTCAAAAAAAAAAAAATTTTTTTTTATATATATATCACTGTCATTGATCAAATCAGTGTAGTTGAAAATATATTGAGTGCTCAGTACCAGCTTCAGACAAATATATGAACTATACTTGGGACATATATAACTACTATTGGGACATATATAACTACAACGTATCAATTTTGTTTTTTTTTCTGTATTGACCTTAAGACGTACAAACAGCACATGGACAGTTGATGCAGAGCTCATCACAAAAAGACTCAACACATCTGAGTCCTCGTCTGCAGTTTGTACACTGCCACCTGGCTTCCCAAACCATAACAAACCAACTTTGCTCATGCAACAAACACAAACACACACGGGTAATGCTTTTGCAGTTCTACCTGATGGATAGGCATTGCATAATTAGTTTTAGTTTAACCTAAATATTATTTTATGACATTATTTTATGTTTTGTGTTTGAATAAACAAGATGAATTTCCAGTACTGCTGTATGCCTTCAATAATGTCTTCAAACGCATTGAATACCTGAACATTACTATTGTATGTTTCTGACACTATCTGTTTATGAAGAGATCATGCTGTGATTTTGTCCTCAAATTCATATAGTTTTTAGGATCATTTCATTTCTCTTATTTGAACCAACAGATGGATATCATGCCATCTTTTAAAACCCTTCAAACACCAGGTTAACCATCATCACACAAGATCACGCAAAAAATTAACAACTGATTGCAGGTATTTAAAAAAAAAAAAAAAAAAAAAAACAACAACAACGACAATGAGTAAACAATAATAATAATAATAAAATAAAAAAATGTATTATTATAATTCAGATAAACAGTAAAATTGCGAAATATTTTTATAATTTTAAATAAATGGTTTCTATTAAAAACTTTTTTAAATTAAATTTATTCCTGTGATAATAATGTTGAATTGGAAGCAGACATTACTTCAGTCTTCAGTGTCTCACGATCCGTCAGAAATCATTCTAATAAGATGATTTGATGCTTAAAAGCATTTCTTATTAAACAATTAATTTAAACAAAATAAATAAATGATATAACATACTACCAATAATGAAACTAACTATTTAATAAATACATAAAAACAGATCAATAAAAACAAATCCCTTTTCAGTTATGAACAGCCACTAGAGATAATCAGCTATGGTCTTTCAAACATATTATAACGTGATGCTTTGATTCAGTGCGTTGAATAAAATCTGTAAAAGCTGTAAATGTGTATAAAGCTGGATACTACATCATCCACTCAGAGATTGTATCAAAAGCACTACTAAAAACAACTTTTTTTTGGTTGTTTTTGTTGTCAGTTAGATAATGTCATTTTACAGTGTATTATTGAGGTACATTTTGTGTTTAGAGATCCCGCCTCGTAAAATATGCTTGGGTGCAGCTTCATTTTATTGACTGTAGAATGTATTTTTGGATGTAAATGTGCATCACACGACAAATAAACAAGGTTTATGATGTGCCTGTTAAATGTTTGTTATTATTTTGTCTTACAAACATTACCATGGTAACTATAGTTTTTATACAATGTAAATACGACATAGCATATTAAAGCTTCAACTTACATTAACATCCCAATATCTAGGTGACCCATTTTAACTGATGAGGGGTAGAAAACACTTTTGAATAAAATAGGTTAAATTCGTATATAGGTTACATTAAATTTATTTAACCAAACTCAAACCAGTCAAATCAGTTGATACATTTCAAATATATTTTGACAGCTGGTAAAAATAGTTACTCTATTCAAAATCATGCATTATATGATATATATATATATATATATTTTTTATAATTTTTTTGCAAACTTTGCCACCACTGTCATAAAAAAAATAATTTAAACGCGTTATGAAGCCATTTGATTTATTTAGAAAATTGATCAAATTTACTTAAAAATAAAATTTCCTATTTAATAATAATGATAGTAATAATAATATAGAAAAAATTTATTTATTTATTTTATACCACGCTCTTTAATGATCCACATATTTAAATAAAGTAGCTTTTTAGTTTTAAAGGGGGGGTGAAATGCTATTTCATGCATACTGAGTTTTTTACACTGTTAAAGAGTTGGATTCCCATGCTAAACATGGACAAAGTTTCAAAAATTAAGTTGTACGTTTGAAGGAGTATTTTTGTTCCCAAAATACTCCTTCCGGTTTGTCACAAGTTTAGGAAAGTTTTTTTCGAGTATGGGTCTGTGTGACGTTAGATGGAGCGGAATTTCCTTATATGGGTCCTGACGCACTTCTGCCGGAAGAGTGCGCGCTCTTTACTAGAGAAGAAGAAGAGCGCGCGCTCCCGTATAGCAGAGCACTGAGAGCACAACACACTTCACTGATCAGAGCGAGAGCGTCGCCAAATGTCACAAAAGAAGTGTGTTTTTGGTTGCTAGGGCAAGACAACCCTGCACAGATTACCAAAAAAAAAAAAAAAAAAACAGCATTAAGGGACCAGTGGATGGAGTTTATTTTTACAGAGCATCAACGGAGTTGTGCAAGTGTTTTTGTTTGTTCCCTGCATTTCGAAGATGCTTGTTCACAAGGCCCAGTTTGATGACGGATTTGCGTATCGTTTATTTCTTAAGGATGATGCAGTCCCAAGGAAAAAGGGTCACGATCGTGTGTTGGAACCGCAGGCGGTGAGTAAAACTGCTTCAAATATCTCTGCCTCCTTGTTAGTGCGTCCGCCTCCCATGCCAGAGACTCGGGTTCGAGCCCCGCTCGGAGCGAGTCGTTGCTGCTGCTGCTCTCGTTCAGTTTCAGCCTCTGGATCTGATTCTGGATCATAAATAAACGGCTGAATCTGACTGTAAGCCATGGTTTGTTTTGGATGATGGGTTTTCCCTCACGGTAATGTCACAGCTTCCACATGCTCTCAACGCAAAAGCTCGTGATTCTTTAGCTCCGCCCACACGCCACGCCTCCAGTCGGTCGTGTTTTTCCGGCAAAAATCGGTACAGACTATCTTTCTCTTATGAATATAATAAAACTAAAGACTTTTTGGATTTATGAAGGATGCAGTACTACTCTATATGTACTCAAGATTAACAGGATATTGAGTGAAAACGAGCATTTCACCCCCCCTTTGTGACAAACCGGAAGGAGTATTTTGGGAACAAAAATACTCCTTCAAACGTACAACTTAATTTTTGAAACTTTGTCCATGTTTAGCATGGGAATCCAACTCTTTAACAGTGTAAAAAACTCAGTATGCATGAAATAGCATTTCACCCCCCCTTTAAAGTAGTGATAGCATTCAAGGGATGGATGGTGGGTTACCCTGGTATATTTTTGAGATCCACAGAAAAAAAACTTGTTAAGCGTACAACACGACATTTTGTATATGTTTAGCTGCTGACAGCCAATCAAACCCAAACGGCAATATTAGCACTCTCTCTTTCGCTGAGCAGCCTATAACACTCAATTTCCCAGAGTCAAAGAGTCTGTGTGAAGAGCGAGTCGCCACATAAACTCCTCCCCTATCAAGACACCGAGGAGTACAGCGTCTTGAATTGGTCGGAGGAACATGTCAACAAGACACGAAACCAACAATCCTCGAGCTGGTATGTTATTTCATGTAACTGCAAATGTTTAGACATTTAAATAGCGAATTTCTTCTGTCAGCCTCGGTAATACCCTGCGTATGTTTAACCGTAGACCCACTTTTTCTGATACATCGACCATTTGCTTTGTCTTGTCTTGTTATTTCATAACTCCTCTCATATGATCAAAAGGCTAAACTGTTTTGTAAAGATATTTCATTTGTCGTCGTCCAATGATAACATGTCCATTTAAGGAGTTTTAGATCTATATGTTATTTTAGTGACTAATACATATCTCGGTAACGTTACTTGTGTTACACTTTAACCCATGTGATAGTCTGTGTGTTAGGTCTCATTTGTCCCGAGTTATTAAAATAAGAAGCATGAAAGCCTTTTAAAGAGGTCAGCCAGTATTAATTGTGTATCAAGTGTTTGGCTATTTTAGGAAAAGTTTACTTGTATATCCTGGTGATACAGCTCTATTAACATGTACATGTTTTCATTGCCTGAACCTCTCAGGAATAAAATAAGGTAGCAAAGACTGAATAACCAGTTTTTTTCGTAGTCACATGTTCCGAATCAGCTAAATTGTGTTTACTTGAGTGCTGTGAGATAATACATGATTGCTTCATCTCTTCAGAAAGGTTTTCTTGTTAAGGTGGGCTTTTAAGTATTAGATTTATTCATTTGCTTGGGAGAGTATCTTTTTGTTAAACATATGTTTGTTGTCCGTCACTGTTTGTTCTTCAGTCAGTTGCTCCATAAGACAGTAACTCAACCTACTGAGCAAAAACGTCTTTCATTTAGGGAAGTACTGAAGTTTCTTTTCAGAGAATCACATGCCAAATATAATATTATAGCAATGTGTACACTTTTTAAGAGACCTACCATTAGAATTTAAAACAATGAAAAATGCTTCTGTTGGATATTTTCAATTTGATTTTATATAGATATATTAAATTCTATGTCTTTATAGCATTATTTGTATTTTTAGTAGTAGTTTTGTTCTTTCACTTTTGTCCTATTTCCTCCCATTGCTGCCACAGCTGTACTAGTCGATTTTAAAGTAGGTACCAAAACAAATGAACCCTATCTATATTTTAACGCATATTTTAAAACTTATTATAAACAATTAATACAAGTATATTTAAAATTTTTAAAAACATGATTGAACAAGGCCCATGCACTATATTTTTTTTGTTATTCTCTGTTACACTCAGATATAATTCGTCAAAATACAGAAATAAAATTGACCGCCCACTTCCATAAAGCATTGCAAATGACACTGAGTCAATTTGTACACCTTCAAACAACTTGGTTTAGTATTTCAAAAATACTTTATTTTGATTATTAATGACATACAGTTAATAATTTAATATTTTATATTTGTGGGACAAGTGCTTTGTGGGACAAGTAGTATACATTGACGATTAGAGATGTGTGAAAATGACTAAAAATGATATCTCTATATTTTCTAGAATTTTGTCAGACTATAATAAGATGATTATTTTGCTTAGCATATTATTGCGCTGGTACTTTGGTTTAGGACTGCTGTGGACAGAACGAGCTGTCAAAAGCTTTTCATATTCTTCATATTATGTGTGGTGGTTAGTTTGCAGGAGAGACAGAAATTGACTTTTAAGTTGAAATTGATTTGAACCTTTCATGGGCATTTTTACCGTCAGGCCATTTTTTTCTAACCTAATTAAATGTATGCAACATCCTTTAAATTCTAAAATTTAAACAATAAATTCAAATATTAAGAAACTGTAGGTCTGTTACTTATCAAATGAAATCATTATCAACAAAATGTGTGTTTGTAGTGCAAAGGTGGCACAGAATCTCTATCTGAAATGGCATTTAGATGCATTAACACGGACTGTTTAATGCAGGACATTAATGCATTTAACCTGTAGTTACAAGTTTATAAGAATCGTTTTGATGTTTTTATTTGTATTTTTTGTACTTTTACATGTGCACAGTAGTCTAATATATATCAGATAGTGTTTTGTGCACTCTTTGGGTGTGGTGTGGTTTAGTTTTTGCGACATACTTGATAATGTCAAATCGCATATCGTTAAAACAACAATTACAACATTATCTTAGACAGTATATATCTCTCAGCCCTCATTACAAGTACAACCTTTTTTTACTTCTCAAATGTAAAGTTCCCATTCAAAACGTTTATTTGGTTGTTTTGATTAAAATCTCTTTATTAAGTTTTTTTTTAAAGAAACTATTGACAAAATGATATGCTTCCCAAAACCACGTCACTGGTGCACCTTATTAGTGTGCTGTACATTTCCCTCAAAAAACACAAAGAGAGAGCCTCTGCGCTGGCAGTTCAGCTCTTCTAGGTCTTTCCTCAGTAGAAAACATTAACTGTGCCTTTCATTTGAACCAAGTGTGTCTGGTGGCAGTTATCCAGTCTTAAAGTTTTGTAGGTGGCGTTGCATACTGCCGAACCGGAGGCCCTTGTGGTGTCCTCTGGTGCAGTCAATTCACACACTGCCACAGTGAGAAATCTTGACAGCATGAATAAACTGCTTTTGTTTGTGCCTTTACCTCCAAGCAGACCAATTCACGCCAATATCAAAGCTAAAGTTTTTAGTTTTTTAATACTTAATGCTGTAATTTGTACCGTGATTCCTACATTTGCATGACCAGTAGATTCTTGTTTGGACTTCAGCCGTTTACATTGACACTTTTTGCCACTCCTTTTCCCTCAGGCTCATAATGAACAAGAGGAAAATGCTACACTGAGAGAAGGAAAAATGGATGCAAGACTCCATTTTGCACAAAATTCGCAAGTTATTCGGTTTTGTTCTCTGTCTGCTAAATGTCTTCTAAAGTCTGTATAAACTTTTAGCCTTCAGTTTTATCAACTTTTCAACTGTGAATTCAAAATCGAAGACTCAGAATGTATCAAGTAGTCCCAGGAGGCGCAGGAGGAACCATTACCGATGGCATGCCCATCAAGAAGATAGACAAGAACAGTCGCCCTCTGGTGGGGGCTGGAGTTATTGGTGTGATTCTAGTGATAGCAGCAGTGACTGCATGGTGCTATTATATTGCCTCGCTACGTAAAGCTGACCTACTGAAGACAGAATTGCTTGATCTGAATAAGGATGGCTTCCTCATCCGTAACCAGGCTGGGGGGATTGTCCTGAAGATGGGCTTCAGGTCAGTATGGTCCTAATATTCTTCTGATCCTAAAATGTTCCGATAGCACTACAGACTATCCACTGTAAAGTCTTGGTCCTGAAGCAGAACCAGTTGTGAATCATTTTTACTGTTCACTGATAACTCAATTCAGTAATCATTTTTCCAATTATGAAAGTTCTTCTTGTTTTATAACTTGTCACGAATAAAATTCTAAAAGAAACTTATGTATGCTTGCTGATTTCAGATCTGGCACGCTTGATTTAGACTCCTGCTCAAAGGAGGGAGTGATCCTTCGCTGCTCACGTTCATTTGCTGGCAAGGTGAACTTCTTCATTATGACGGTAAAGCCAAAGGAAACGGTGATGTGTTACCGTGTGCGTTGGGAAGAGTTGGAGTCCGACCGACCTGTGGAGCATGCCATGTCCTACAACGAATCGCACTGGTATGGTGGTGCTGAGACTGCTGTTCAGCATTGGCCTATTGCCATTTCGGGCCAGCAGGCACCCAAACCTTTTGTCACTAGTGACGTGTACACCAATCGCCATGACTTTGGTGGCATCCTTGAGCGCTACTGGCTTTCATCCAATGCGACTGCCATTAAGATCAATGACAGTGTGCCTTTCCACCTGGGCTGGAATGATACAGAGAAAACCATGTACTTCCAGGCACGATATCAGGACAGTCCATACAAACCTTCACCTGGAAGGCCTCCCTACGCTGAGCTTAGTTACAGAGTCTGCGTGGGCCCAGATGTGACCTCTATCCACAAGGTCATGGTTCGTCGATACTTCCCTAAACCCAACAAAGTGCCTGCCAAAGAAATGTTCTGGCACCCAATATGGTCCACCTGGGCTTTACATAAGACTGACATCAACCAGGAAAAGCTTTTAACCTATGCAGAGAATATACACAAACATGGTTTCAACTGTAGCCACTTAGAACTTGATGATCGTTACACAAGTCAGTACGGGGAATTTGAGTTTGACACACAGAAGTTCCCAAATGCTTCTGCCATGTTTCAAAAGCTCAAGGCAGATGGCTTCCTTGTATCTCTGTGGACACATCCCTTTGTGAATTATGATTCTTCCAATTTCGGGCCATGTGTACAGAAAGGGCTGTTCGTGATGGAGCCTACAGGTCAACTTCCTGCCTTGGTTAAGTGGTGGAATGGCATTGGTGGAATCCTCGATTTTACCAATTCAGAAGCCCGCAACTGGTTCATGTCCCAGCTTCGCTCTTTACGCCACAAATATGGTGTTTCTTCCTTCAAGTTTGATGCAGGCGAGACCAACTACTTGCCGTGGCAGTTTAGAACTCGAGTCCACCTCCCCGACCCAAGCACCTTCACTCGCCGGTACACCGAAATGGCCATTCCTTTCAATGAACGCGCTGAACTTCGGTCTGGCTACAGCTCTCAGAATATCTCCTGTTTTTTCCGTCCAATCGACCGGGACTCTGTGTGGGGCTATGAACTTGGCCTGAAGTCCCTGATTCCAACCGTCCTCACCATCAGTATCCTAGGCTACCAGTTCATCTTGCCAGACATGATTGGAGGCAATGCCTATCCCAACCGTACTGATGGAAATGGCAAGCTGCCAGACCGCGAGCTCTATATTCGGTGGCTGGAGCTGTCTGCTTTCATGCCTTCCATGCAGTTCTCCATTCCTCCATGGGAGTATGATGAAGAGGTGGTGGCTATCGCTCAGCGGTTCACAGAACTACATGAGACACTAGTGGCTCCCAGGGTCATAGAACTGGCAGGAGAAGTACTGGACACTGGAGACCCCATAATTCGCCCATTATGGTGGATCGCCACCAGTGATGAAACGGCTTATAGAGTTGACTCACAGTTTTTGATAGGAGATGACTTGATGGTGGCACCAGTACTGGAACAGGGCAAGCAAGAAAGGGATATCTATCTACCAGCCGGACGCTGGAAAAGTTACAAAGGAGAACGATTTGACAACAAAGAGCCAATACATCTAACAGATTATCCAGTTGATCTTGATGAAATTGCTTACTTTGAATGGGTTCAGTGAGAATTATAGGAAGCATCTGGAGTTTTGAGCATGTTTTACATTAAAAGGGTTTGTGTAGTTGTTAATTGAATTTAATTTTTTTCAGGGAATTTAGTACTCATCCAGGGTTTAAATTGAACAAAAACAGGACTGTTTAAGAAATAAGCTTCCAGTTTGCATATTTTGACGTTCTTCATCAGCTTGGCTGTGCTGTTTTGTGCCATTATAAAAGTTAAACATGCATAATATATCTAAAACTAATGTCTTAATCAGTGCCTTGCATTTAAACAGTGAATGTCTTTGAGATACCAGCCCAAAACTTTGACACAGTTAAGCTTTTACATATGCTTCTTGCCAAATTAACTAACTTTAAGGATGTATTAACGGGCTGTGACAGGTCATTTTGCACAGTGTATTCCTGATGTTCTCTCATCTGCATTTTTAAAAAGGGAAATTTTACCAGTACTGTACATAAGCCTTCCTCTTACAAGGCAAATGTTATTAATTACTTTCAGATGTTCTCCACATAGCAGATCAACTTGATTTCTCTGAAATGTACAATTTTGCGAATGTATTTAAAACATTAATGTATGGCTTTATAACTGCAAGCAATAACAATGCTGCATCCCAGTAAATGTAGGCTGTGCATGCAGCACATTTGAGCATAATCTGCCCTACTCTTGTCTTGTAAGCACCAATACTTGAAATAATCACATTAGAAGTTTGTATGAGTAATGTTGCATTGGATTGACCAGCAGTCTTTTTTACTCTACTTGATCACGTTATCATGTAGTGCCAAACACATCACCAGCAGGCCTTGTTCATGCATTACTGCATTACTACCACATCCACAAAAACATTTTCCTCCACATCAAATACAGTTGTTTTTCTTTTCATATTAAGTTGATGTGTGCTGCTCAACTTGTTTTGAATATTTTGCAGTGCTGTCTAATTTTTGTGCTTTGCAGTAAGGACACAACAATTAATGCAGAGTCAGTTAATCTTTATCAGATTATATTTTTGCTGCACAAGGGTCACCTTTGTGTTTGTTGTTTGTTTAACACTCTTCCAGCACGCTGACAATCGACTCACACTGCAAGCTCTCTCTTATCTGCGACCTTCAAGCTTATTTTTAGCTCTTCTCACACAACTGTGAAAGCGCACTCATCCACTCTGGTGAAACAAAGAATCTGTCAAGCAATGTGTCTGCTCTAAAAGTAGCTACAGAGTGTGTCGACACATGGCAGCTGCCTTTTCAGTGCTTCTGCACCTCAAATAATGTCTAGGGTGCTGCTTCTTGCTATTTTAATAACTTGAGAAGAGGTGTTTGGGGTAATTTTTTTTTTTTACCGTGACAATGTGTTTATGGATTTTTCCCTGAGGAGATCTTGTTAATAGGCCCCTGACAGTGTGGGCCCCCGGTTGACCCAGACAAACTGTAGACTGCTGGTGTTCCAGAAACTCACTAGAGCAAAGCCACCGTAAGCTTCCCACAGACTGGAAATTCAAAAAAGACTGATATTGTGTGAACACATAAATTCCCAGAAGCAAAAATGCTTTGTACATTTCGTAGACTCTCTGTGTGTGTGTGTGTGTGTGTGTGTGTGTGTGTGTAATCCTTCACCATCATTTGTGTTGCTTTTAAATTTTTTTTTGCAAAATGTCTCAGCCTAATACATTTGTTTTTATTTCAAAACAAATAGAAGTGAATGAAACGTAATTATTTGTTTTGTGCATAAAGCTATGCATTTTGCTTTGCATTTTACATGTCCTGGTAAAGCGAATGCCGAGTTTGATAAGCTGCCCTGAAAATGGTATCGTTCTCTAGAGTGTCACAGGAGGGCAGTGTTCCACTGCTTTTAAAACCCCTCCAATTGAAGCTTGTGAAGTGTGTTGGCATGGCACAAGAAAATCATGTACTTTGTTATTTCAGTATTTTTCTCTCACTGAATATAATTAGCCTGATATTGAAGTAAAATGGTACCATTAAACTTTTGACCTCTCTCAAGAGTTATGAGTTATTAATTGTATACTTTCTCTTCTGCATTAATTGTACTGCTCTACATCAGCGATAGACTGTCTTTAGTGGTCGAATGATGCCACCCCCTCACTACTCACTACTACCAGTTCACTATTTTCCCATTTTATAGTGTTACTGGACTTTAGCACCACATGAATTTTGGCACTAATATGCAATGCAATTTTAGCTTGTCTTTCCAGTGGTTATTAGTTTAGTTTCTTTGGCATTCTGCAGTTGGTTCTGCCGGCCTCAGCCCTCTGTATAATTTCAGTATGGTTTTCCATTGTATTTCT
Organism: Carassius gibelio; assembly: GCF_023724105.1. Lineage (NCBI taxonomy): Eukaryota > Metazoa > Chordata > Actinopteri > Cypriniformes > Cyprinidae > Carassius > Carassius gibelio. The sequence goes on along the minus strand of NC_068391.1, from coordinate 6,693,398 downwards.
AATTTGTGGGAAGTAAATGAAAACGTTAATGAATCATTCTATGGAACAACTTTGTTGACTTTTGTTTTAATGTAGATGCAGGCTGTAAGATTTCCAAACAACAACAGAATGACGGAAATAAGAGCAGCTCGAATAGCAACTTAATTGTAAATACCCAATCTTAAGACCCAAAACCAGTTTGCACATAGATTTATAACAGTAAAGACTATGGTTATACTTGAGATGGTAACAAAATAGACACCTCTGTGTTTTCAATTCCAAATAGCGCTTTTGAAATTGCATGTACAAATGGTTTAGCTCTAGTTAGTGAGAGATATTTAACGTCAGAAGACCACTGTCCACAGGTCCACAGGTCTACAGGTTTGGTTTGATCCATCTTCATCTCATTTTCCTTACTGGTGGATTGGGCTGTATCTCTTCGCTAAGTTCAAATGAAGCTTTCAGGCAGGGTGGTCATAGGTCCATGGATTCGTTTAATCTCCAACCTCCTTTAGCCCATCACAGGAATAGTAATTATTACAAAGCAGGTTAAGCCTGATCAAAGTTTGAATCAGACTTTGACCTGCGCTCTCCTCAGAGAGGCATCTTGGTTTTTTATGCCCTACTCATCATTGGTAGATAATGACACAGTGTTGAGGGAATATACAGGTTATTTGGAGGTTGCCTTGAATCAATAAATCATTTAGTAGAGTTTGGGACAGAGGTGGAACAGTGATTTGTTGAGCAGGAAAGGGCAAAGACCAAAGGTGGCCTGACAGTAGTATGTTTGGTCCAAGATTTACAACACAATTCCACATAAAGAGAATTTCGTTTTTCATGTTATAATATTTGTTTTAATCACACCTTATACACAAGTCAATATGTAATTATACAGGAAACTATTTTTATTTATTTCATGTGTTGTATTGTGCATGCATTTTTGTTGCAAAGAAAAAATAATAAAAATCATAATCATATAGGCATCATGCACATTAGTGCTTTGCGTTTAACATTTAATCCAAGTGCACACACACAGAGCAGTGGGCAGCCATTTTTTGCTGTGGTGGTGAGCAGTTTGGGGTCTCACCTCATTTGTGGTATTAAAGGTGGAAGAGAACAAAAATCAAATCCCTGCTAGAGCTGAGACTCAAATCTGTGACCTTTGAGTTATAAGTCCGATTCTCTATTAGACCACAACTGTGCCCAAGAACGAAGCCCCTAAAATTGGTTTGTATTCTTGTCAAGATCAAATTACTTGCTTCTTCTCTAAAGCAAACTTTTATATTTAGCTGATGTCACTTCTTTTTTCTTTGTTTCGACTACCTATCATTTGTATTAAGCCCCTAAATGGTACATGGTGATGGAAAAATTAGATGGGAGAAAAAAAGACATTGCTTCTGTGTTGTCTCCCAAAGATTTTATGTTCCACAGAGAAACTTTGCATTTTTTCACAAAAAAAGTTATTTGCTAGCATACACAAAGTACCTCAGCCTCAGGGGAATGCAAGACGTTTGGGAGAGAATGAAATCTAATTTAATATGATCCTCCCATCTCATTTTTACGTCAACATGTCCCTGTAGGGGCTCTGTACATCTGAGACTACTTTTCATGATTCAGTCAATTCCCAAAATGGATACATTCAGAAAATGTCTTCTCTCTAAAAAAATGTAAGAATGTTGATTTTTTTTTTAATGCAGCTTCCAAAAAACAAAAACAAAACAAAAAACATTTGAGACTGTTGCACGTTGCTATTAACACGTGTGAATTACACACCTGCATGTTTAAGTTGGCTTAGTCTAATACCATTACACAAGACTAATAAACCAAGTTATTAAAGTATTTTTCCTTAGATCACGTCTTATCTTTCCTATGGTACCAGGTGAACTAGAAGAGCCAGTGCTGCCCCCTCAAAAAATAAAGAAAGAAAGAAAATAATGATCTTTAAAAAAAAAAGCATCATATGACCCCTTTAAATTATCCTTTGCATATGTTCTGGCCCATCATCTATTGGATAATTTTTTTTGGCCTAATATCTATACTTACTTGCCGTCTCCTGCTGTAGGGTGTCCTATTTGTCATTTTAGCATTCAGAAGCGTGCTCGCAGCGCTCCTTTTGTGGCAGTTATGTGCCCACGATGTGGCAAGTTTGGCAGCAGACTTCTACCCGACAGTCAAAGCAGCATTACGCCACCAAAGAGCAGATTTAGAGGAAGACCTCGAGGGTTTAGGGTGCCATTTGGGACAGGGACATTGCACTCACAGCCTGCGCTGAAGACACACACCCATTTTGATTCTATCTATCTATCTTTTTACTTTTTACTTAAGTACTTTTTAAAGTACCAGATATGAGTGTCATGACATAAAATATATTTAATTAGACTGACTTTGAATTTAATGTAAATTTACTAATTATAATGATTTCATTTTACAGAGACCAAAGAACAAAGAAAAGTTTCATTCAGTTTAGCCAAAGTTCATGCACTCTCAAAAACTCCATTTAAAATCACTGAAGCTGTTTACAGTGTGAAATTAATATCTTAACTTACATTAGTACGCACATCTGCAATGTTGTTTCTGATGAGAAAATTCACCAGATAATAGGGCTTGGGCGTCGTGACGTCATTACTTGGCGTGGCCGCCACGTTGAATGCTTCCTTTACTGCCACTCGGACTACTGCGCAGTGTTTAGACATACTCCCTCTCATCCGTGTGTCTTAATTTGATGAATTAAAAATCTATTTTAACCATTTTCAACCATTGCTGTATTGTGGGGTGTAATAGCGGAACACATAATAGCCATGGGGAAAATAAAATGAGAATGGATTAACTTTACACCGCTTTCCTGCTTGGAGGCGCGACTACGGAGACCATAACATCTGAATATTAATTTATATAGCTTAAGTCAACATTGAAAATAAGGGAAATTTCTCGAGTTACTCGAAATTTCAACATTCATCTTTTTGTTGCTATCCCTCTGCTGACAGCAAAAATTCGTACTATAAAACTGCTGCATTAACTAACTTTAAGCGATTTGTGAAGCTAGGTCTAACGTGACTTTAGTTACAGATTGGCGTGAAATCTTGCTCTCACAACAACCACGCTATCTTAAAAAGCCAAACAATCACGCTAAGGTTGCTTTCAAGTAAGCAAAACGATGCTTTGAAAACATCTGTTTCGCTGGAAGGGCAAGGAGTAGCAACAGGACAACAGCTAAGAGACTTGACAGGTCTTATGGGGGGGCTAAGGGGATATTTTACAGGAAAATACTAAAAAAGGAAGACAGCTGGGAAAGAGCTCAAATACGTGAGAACCCCGGAAAAACAGGAGGGTGGACAGCTACTAACTACACTTTTGAAACACATTGTTAAAAGTCCATGTGTGAATGGTTGTTAGCACTAACGGTTACTAAACTAGCAGCTAGGTAACGTTAGAGCGCAGCTTACCGGATTACTGTATACTGTTTTGCCGCTGTTCCATTTCTATGATTTGCAGCTCATGAACCCATCCATTTGTGAACTGTACATGAGACTTGACTTGTAGCTTCGGAGCTATTCTGAAGTGTAGGCGCTCACAAAACAAACAAGGTAGCCGAGGATATCTGTAATGCAAACGTGCGGCAAAAAGTCTCCGTCGGTACTCCACTATTTGTTGGGAATTTCATATGGATCCAAACCGTTAATAGAGCCGATTTTGTCCACATACCGGTCCCTGGCATCCCTATTTAGCGTATCCCTATAAATCCCACAACCTTTTCGCGATTTTGACATCTTTTTTTTCTTTCTTTCTCTGCTCTTCTCGTTCAACTGGCTGTATGTTTACATTCGCGAAGCTGGCAACATGGCCGCCACGTCCCAGAATACAACTTGGCGCCCAAGCCCTATTCAGTCAGCGAGCCAGTAAACAAAATATTTCAGCGATGACTCATCTGAACGCCTCTGATTGGCCATTGCATTCGTAAACTCAACAGAATTATATCCGATTTTTTTTAGCGCTGAACGAACGGTCTATCCTGGCTCAGCGCCAGCCAGCGAACGCTGATTTGAATTTAGCAGCGGATGCTGTGTCGCTTGCCAGTTGATGATCCCAGGCAGTTGCGTGACTCTCCTTTAGGGGGCAGTACAGCTTCACAGTGATTTCTTTTTTGTTAGTGAAGCATTGTGGACCTCAGCCCAGATGTAATCAACTGGAAAAAAAATAAGTGCACCTACTCTGAGCTACAAGGACGACACAAACCTGGCAGAGGTCCCCTGCGCTCTCTTCTGCCCTATGCCCACCTGTGTGCCCATCTGCAGAAGAGCCCCGCCAGTTGTTCTGTTTGTGTGCCAGGGTGAATCAAGCCCATCGGCTCCACTCCCAGGTGTGTATCTGACTGTGTCCACCTCCTCGAGAGCATACTACTAGCCTTCCTGGGAAGGACCAGTCATAAGATGCCCAAAAGTCCACTTGCTGTATTATGGTTTATATAAAAGGAATGGAACCAGATTGTGTCCTGGCTGGTCCAAATACAGTTTTGGCTACACAGCTTTAAAAAATGAATAATTTCTTGACTCATATGCCATCAGAGAAGCACAGGCAAGTTTTTTTTTTTTTTATGTTCCTTAATATATGCAGCATTTATGTCATATACGTATATGCAAAAGCTTTGAGATGTTGGAATGACAGACATCACATATACTTGTTTTCCCCCCAAAACCAAATCCTTTGCATACCACATGCTTAAATTACCTTTAAATCAACATGAATTCAAAACTGACCCAATTTACTTTAATACTCCTGCTCTTATTGTGCTCAGCAGTGGATAATGTTCTTAAGAAAAAAGTTTTATTTTTTGTAAATAAAAATTCATTTATTTTCCAAATGCATGTTGTTGATTATATGGATTCATCATGCTGTTTCATTGTTTGATCGGATTATGTCACTTAACGTAGATGGAAGAACAGATCTGTTGCTACTTCTGTTTCATCATAACTTTATTTTAGCAATTTCCTCTGTTACTGAATGACTTTTCATTCCGCTGATGTTATCTAGTCAGTGCAGTGTTAACCAATGTCCGAAACAGATGTCGATGCGTTGATTTAGGTACCATTTCATTATTTAGCTTAATATATTTAGTTTTTCTTAGAAATACGTCAGCGATGCATAAACAAAAGGTGTTTTATGTTTATGCTTTAAGATGTTTTGGTCTATAGGTTTGTGCCATGTTAAGTTATGGAAGTGCCAATTTACGAAGACCATGCTGAAACCCAAGTTGGTGGTTTAGTTAAACTTGTATTCAGACCATCTAGCCCAAAGATGGCCAAAAGCTTATAAAACAATCAAATAAGTCTAACTAGCTTGGCCAGGTGGAGATCAGCTAACACATCTTAGGCTTTGTTGTTTTATTTGAATAGTGATGATAAACAGCGGAAACATTTTATTTATTTGTTTATTTATCTATTGTTTATTTCAGAATCAATGAACATTTGGATGTGCATAGCAAATAAAATAAATGAGCGCCTCTAAAGCTAATTATTGAGTTTCACTATTGAAAAAGCTCATCTGGTGAAATAGTACATTAAATGATATGTCCTCTGTGGAGACACTTTAGAGCACCTGTGCCCTGCTGCATTTCTCTGCATACTCTTTTCTGAAGTACTAATGAGTGGTTAAAAGCAAGATTTAAATAGATTTCTTTTCTTCTTAGGTATGGATGAAGATCCCCTGTTGCACACATGCAACATTTAGCATCTTTACACATCCAAGAGTTCCCTAAGCCACGACGCATGCTGGGCCTTGTGTGAAAGGTAAACTTAAGTTCTGGTAGTTTGCTCATAAAGGGTTGATGATTTAAAGATTGGCACATCGATCTAGCTTCATTTCATTTTTGAATATTTAATCAATAGTCCTGGCCAGAGGGAGATAATAAAGATGAGGCTACTTAATGAGACTGTTAATGGGCAGGATCTCCACAGTGGATCATTCCTGTTTGAGATCCCAGCTGTTCTGATGGACGAGCACGCTAAGCTTTGATACCGAGGAATGGTAGGAAGAGATTACTGCTGGAAACAGGACCTTGGCTGCTATGAGTGCTTCTCGTATGATGAGTTTCACTTTATGCCGAAGTGAAACTCTGGTTCACCAACTGCGATGCCGGAAAAAATTAGGAAATTGAGAAAAAATGTTAATTTCTGAAGCTGAAATTTAAAAATGTCATAAATGGGTGTTTATTGAATGTGCATTGATTATCCAAGGAGCAATGGACAAAGATGATGGACTGTTTCATTAAATATACAATTTAATGACATTCAAAATTATGCTGATTTAATGGTGGAATTTATTTAAATTAATGGATAACATTTTCTTTTTATTTTTGATGGTGGATTATAAGTATTCTAACTAAATGCACCCTTTTAATTATTTGTTTCTAGGTAGATGCAGATGGTGGGTTAAGGTGCATTTAATTTCTCATAACAACCAGCTCTGTTCCAATGGTGCAATTTAATTTTAAATCAGGCCATGTACTATAATTAAAGCATAGCTCACCCAGAACTTAAAACTCGTATGATTTTTCTTTTCTGTAGACCACATAGGAGATCTTTGGAAGGGTTTTCCAGAAACTGCCAAACTTTAAAAATTACCAACACAGCAATTATAGTACCCCTAAATATGGTCCATATGATATATCCCAAGTTTGTGAGTCAGCTTTATGTGAGGAACAGAATGAAATGTAAGTTATTTACTGAAAATCTTCCCAGTTGGTTATGAAAGGCATATTTGAATATACACAAACTTGAATGAGATTTAATAGCTGAGGTAGAGAATGTTATCAGTGAATGAATTACTGCTTAACGAGTTAGTTCATCTAAAAATGAAAATTCCGTTGTGATTTATTCACCCACATCTTTCCAGAAGAATGTCATTCTTTATATGAAGTGATTTTGTCTCTTTGGAAGACTAGGATCGATATTGATTAGTTTCGAAATATTTTTATGAACTTTTTGAAGGTTTTGGTGGAATGGACTTTCAGTGTAAGGAGTGAAACCTCTCAGATTTCATCAAAAATATCTTAATTTGGGTTTTGAAGATGAATGAAAGTCTAATGGGTTTGGATCGACAAGTGGTTGAGTAACTTTTATTTTTTAGGTGAACTGTCTCTTTAAGGACGGAAGCGGTTTTGAATAAGTTTTGATTTGTGCCGGATGATCTGATGTTTCTGATGAATCCAATTCCTTTTTTTTTGGAACAAACGGTCACACTTGTAACATCACAGGACTGCTGAAACTGCGTCAAAGCTTTCCTGCCATCGGAGGAGTGACCTTCCATCAGCCGAGTCGTGTCTGAGGGGAACTTCTCTGTCCTTGCTGGGTAACAAATGACTCTGACACACCAGAGACTCTGTGCTTGCACCTGCTTAACTTTTCTCACGAGTCTGTCTCCCATCCCACCAGACTGAGAAAGCTCAGGGCCCTGTGGGCTCCAGACGATACTTTTCGGACCAAGTGGCACACTAGCAGGAGAGAGCAGCTTACTTCTGGCTTTGGCAGCATCTGTCAGCTCTGGAGTTGGTACAGCCCTTGGGGAATGATAGACTTGCTTAAAAATAACCCTGAAATGAATTAAAAGAGATAAAGAGGCACCTTTTGCTGTGGAGACGGAGAGCTCTCCACTTTGGCCAGAGGGCCTGACTGGGATGTTGGGACAGGACGATACATTCGAGAGAGAGCGGGAGGTATAATTGAAACATTGTGCCGTGGCAGAGTGGCCTTTGGTGTGATTGATACCGTTTTAGAGTACTCCTGTTCGCCTGGGCACCAGGGGATTTACCTGAGGCAGAGAAGGGAAAGGGTAATGCTTAGGTGACTCATCTGGGTTTGGCAGAAGATTGGTGCCATCCATCAAGTACCAGATTTAACGAATGCTGAAACCGGGCCGCCCGGCAAAGGATTCTTATTTAAGGCAGTGAACCAGGAAACGTGCGAGGGGCATGGACTGGTGCGGGGTCTATCAATCAGCCAGTCTCTCCTTTATTCAACTAGCGAGCAACAGCCCCTGAGACCAGCGCATGGGGTTCCGGCTTGTTGGCCTTGCAACACTCTCCCCGAAGGGAAGTGGTGGGGAGTCAATGCGAAAAAGAGCTAGAGAGAGTTTTGTTTTTATTTGTGTTTATTACTCCAGGTTTATTGTCTTATTGTGGTCAATAAGGTCACTGGATGTAATCCCAGAAAAAAGGTTTGTCTTCATAATCTTTCATCAACCCCTCTCCAACCAATCGCTCCATTCTGGGACATAACACTCACTTTTCACAATCTAGTCAGTTCCTGATGTTAACTTTAAGACAACAGTTTGAGAAGAAACACCAGTGCAGCTACAAAACCACTGTTTGTCAGTAAAACGTTCGGTTGAAGTAGTGTTTTGATTAATGTCTAGTTTAGGTCGGTGTCGATGGAACTTGTACTTTCTTCAGGATGAATTGCAGACCAATGCTAAAAGGACACTTGCACGCCTTGTGGCACGGGCCAGAAAATGGACCTGTTTTATTTTCTTCCCTCCCTTTGTCCCTGGTTCCCTCTTCTTCCTTCATTCCCTGAGGTTACATTTTTTTCTTCTATTTATCTATTGTATAGATTTTTCCACCATCTTCTGTTCAGACAAAATGCCGCCCACTAAGAAACCGTGGAGTAAACATAATTTCATAGCTTAGCCTGAAAGGCGGGAAGAAGGCGAGCGAGGAGAGACAGAGAGGGCGTTGCACTCGCAGACACACAAAATCAATGCTGATCAATGTTTTATATCACCAAGATGCTGCTCCTCTCGATCTGCTCCGGCTGGAAACAAAATGGCTCCCACCTCCCATTCACCTCTTCTATAAGTCTGTTTTACCCAGAGTTCAATAACCAACTCCACCCTCAATCAAGAGTAAGAAAAGAGGACAACAATAAGGAAAGAATTGAGGACACTCAAAAGGCATGTAAAAAGTTTGTCTAAGTTTGTGCAGTGATAATAACTAATATTAAACACATACTATGTCAGTGAATCACATACATCCACATATGCTGAGAAAACCACTCATACCATCCAAAAAAAAAATGACAGTAGAAATGTATTGTTTTTTTTTTCCCCTATGAACATGAGGTTGTTCACAGGGTCCATAGCAGTCGATTTTGCTATATCTGTCCAAGGTAGATATAGAGGCTGTTTTATACAAATATTTGTTGAATGATAATAATAAAACAGTAAAAACAGTAATATTATACGTTTTAATATATTTTACAATGTCATTTATTCTTGTAATGGCAACACTGAATTTTCAGCAGCCTTCAGTGTCTTCTAAGTCTTCAGTGAAATTATGTTTGCTGAATTAAAGGATTATTTCTTTAAAAGAAAATCTCACTGACCCAAAACCTTTAAACTGTAGCATGTATATAACTGGAATTGAGGGGAAACTTTTTTGAAATGCAATGCAGAAAAGCTAAATACTTTTTTTAAAATAATTTTTTATTTTTTGATATATATTTCTTCCCTCAATTATTTGGTTTATTTATTTGGATTTTGTCACGATGTTGTCAGAGTACCTAACACTTGTTTTATACACTTATTAATTTATAAAAATAGCATGAATCACATGCAGAAAGATGTCTTTGGCCATTGCTTTGTCTTGTTTTGCAACATCTTGTGCCATGACCAGCACATTTTTAAGACGGTTTGTAAAGTTTTAATAACTGCATTCTGTTTTATTATTTTGTGCTGTATCTAGTTGTGTCTTAATCTTATTACTATATATCATATTGAGTTGATAGCCCTACTAAAAATATGGACTAACTGTTATGGTGTCTGCATTATTAGACAAAACTGTCATTCCTTTATGATTGCCCTTTGGTGAAGGAGTTTGGTCTTCTCTGTTAACAAGTGCACACACGAGTGGTGATAGGAGGCAGCGTGACTGGTTTCGGCGATACGAGGAGAACATGTATTGCATTCACAGATAGAGTTGGAGTATCCAGTAAGGAATATTACAGACCAAAAAGATAAGGTGTAACATAATTTGTGTAGCGCCACAAGCCCCTCTGTTAACACCCATAAATAAATAAATAAACAAAAGATCCAAGATATCCCATGTAATTTTCTGCCCGCCTGTGTTAAAGAGATGGAGCGTGCGCGTTGTGTAAATGGCCCAATATACTACCAACACTAAAATTCAATACCCTCTCCTCTCACACAGTAAACTGTATTTTTAAAAGCATGACCAGCAAACACAGAGACCAGCAAATTTGATCCAGAGTTTTTTAACAGGTCTGAGTGGATCGATACCACAATCCCTTAGACGCACAGAGAGCATTTCTAAAGCGACAAAAACAGCAGGAAATAATGATACTAGGGGAAAAAAGGGAGCAACTGTCAGGATAGAGGCTGGCACATCGGCGATGGTGTCTGTTCTCTCTAATTAATTTTCTCAGAAATGGAGACAAAGTGTGCCAGAATTTTATTTCCATGCCCAGCACAAGAAGCTAATGAGTTTCCTACTGAGCAAAGCTGAAGATAACCAGGAAGGGGCTTGCGGGGGGAGGAACACATGCATACCATTCCAATTTAATGTGCTTCTCAAATGAATTTCCTATCAGCTCAACTTGTGCAATAATGGCGATTTTATAACACACAGAGCTTCAGCAGTGGTGAATTGTTTTGCGAATGGTGCACAGTCGCTTGTGATACAATGCAAATTGTGAAACGTGTGAATTTTGTAAAAAAAAAATTACATTTTTAAATTAACATTTTGGTTTGTTCTTCTCTGAAAGCAATCGTATGGCTACAGCAGGCTTGGTATATAGCAACACCAAGGCTTTCACAAGGTTTTTGCTTCATTTCTTCATTTCCATTGCATTGCAAACATACTCTTGAGAATTTTACATTTTATGTTCCACAGAAGAAAAGTTATATATAAATTATGACATAGGAGTGAAGGCATTCCTTTGAGGCACTTGTTGGATAACTTTTCAATAATAAATCTCACCAATGCATGTCCAGGTCACATTTCACCCCCCAAAATAAAAAAATAAACAATTTAAATAAAAAGAGAAACAGAGAATAAAAAATAAAGGCTTTTTTTAGGCAATAAGACATCATTTGTTACACAAATTAAAAAAAAAAAAAAAAAAAAAAAAAAAATATATATATATATATATATATATGTAATTAAGAATTAAACATTTTTAACTAAGATTGAAATTGGTAAAACACAATGAAATTTAAATACTTTACTGTTTAAAATATATATTGCAATTTTTTATTACACCAATAAGAATAATTTTTTTTTTTTGCATTCTAGTAATAAGATTTGACCTTTTTAAATCATTATTATTAGTAGTAGTAGTAGTAGTAATTACATTTTTTATTCTTTACAATGTTAAAATTTGGGGTAAAATATGATGTTTTCTTGACAGGTTTCTTGGATTCAAGACTTCACATCTCTCACCAGATGTTGTCAGGGCACCTAACATTTATTATGCTTGCTCATTATAAAAAGCTGATGGTATTATTCCAGAAAATGGGTTGAGGTTGCTTTGTTTCCATCTTAACTGCTAGCCCCATGCATTTCCCTCCATCTTCCACTTCCTGTGGAGAAACTCTCAGTAGCCAGTCCTTGATTTATGTCTTGGGCTTTTCAGGCCAAACAAAGGTTCAGCGGCGCAGGGGATCGATGGGCAAGCCACAAAATAAAAGGCAACAGACTTAGCAATGACTTCAGCGCTGCATACTGAGTGAGCATTCAACTGAGACGGTACCCTCCTCGGGCAGACATTGATTTGATGAGGCCTTAATAAGCACTCTGAGTTTAATGAATGATTCAGTCGTTCTGATGGTTAAGATGATGTGTTTTTATATTATTATTATATCTAATAAGGCCATAAGAACATGCTAGCTTACATTGTGACTGTAGCTGCTTTTTTGATTAAGTCAAAACATGCTTGTCCTGTCTGCAAACTGATTATTGCAAATTGGACAATGGTGTCCACCCCGTAATGTATGACGTGCCATCATCCATCCGTCTGTCTGATTGTCTCCCTCTTCCTCCACCTTGTTTATTTTTAGGTAAAAGCCGATGGGTGGAACTCGCATGCTGATGGAATAAAGTTTGTCGTGCGAATTATGTGGGAGTTTCCAGCAAAGACCCTGTGGATAAATCTCATTAGCATACCTGCTCTGCAGATGGCTGTAAATTTAACGAATGACGTGCTGGAGAGGATGAGGTTGGTTGAAAGAAGAGGGTGAATAAACAGGCAGAGGCAACACCATAGTGCCACGAAGACCCCACCTGCCCAGAATTAATCATTATTAATCCATCGCCATCTCCAAGGCCTCAAGGTTGGGCTGGTTTAGCAAGGCCCTGTTAGCTCATGTTGGTAGATGCCATAATACACAATTAAAGAAGCATATTTCTTTAGAAATTATTATTAGTATTAGAAAGTAGCTGTTTACTCTTAAAAAAAGAAAAAAGAAAAAGAAAATATATTCTAAAGAATATATAATTTTTAAAGCATAGTAAAATATGTTAACATGACTTATAAAATATTAAAGAAATATTTTAAATATAATTTTTTAAATATAAATATTTTATATTTTAATCCAGAGTAAAAATATTTTAGTTAATAAAATAAAAACATATATATAAAATACAAATTATATTATATTATTATTTATTCATCATATCCTGTTTTCTTCTTTTTTTGGTATCTCATATGAAATAGTTTTAGATCTTCTAAATACAGCATACAATAAAAACAATACGCCTTAAAACAAAGGTAACCTGAATAAACGCCTATAGCATCCATCCAGCAAACACAGAAGTTTTTAATCTTAACATCAACTGTCCTTTTAATTATGTAACTTATGCAGCATTTTGTAAAAAAGCTTTAAAAAAAATTATACTAAACATTTGGCATACCAAAAGTTCTAACAACAAGACTAAACTTCTGCCACTGAATTTCATTGAAAGATTTGAAATTTAATTAAGCTAATTAAAAATGTATTATTTTTGAGTATGGGTTATGGGTATTTTCCCCCATTCACCATTCAGACCCCTGCTACACAACACAAGCATCTGTTGTAGTTTTCTTTTGTTCACTCAACACAATTAAAGCTGCTTATTGAGTGTGGGAGAGTACAGGAAACACAAGTGGTTAATCTCTACAGCTGATAATAGAGGTTCGGGTTGGAGCCAAGTAGAATTGAATTTACAAGGAATTAGTTGTTTAAAGGGAAAGCTGGAGGAAATAAAAGCACCATTCTGTCTTGCTGTACATCTTCGTAGAGAGCTGCCCGTGATGGCCTGGGCCAAGGTGCCATATTGTAGCAATTGGTCCTGCACGTTGGTGGCTGTCACTTAGCTCTGCGTGTGTCTGCCAGGGCTCCCCGAACCCTCCACGCCCCCATCCATCTGCTTTCGAACCCTCTGAGATGGCACCTTGCGTCCATGCAGAGATTTATCTTCCCATGACAGCTGCTCCAAGCTCAGATCCTCTCCTGTTGTGCCACATTGCCCCAGTTGCTCTGAACACAATCCATCTCCTCTCCTAAAGGTTTCCCACCTTTGGTCCTGATGAAGACAGCATCAAGGGGTCTAGGTTTGGCTGATGTGTTGGCTCCTGCAGGTTCATGTCGTAACTACACCATCTGGGAGGCAAGCAGCATTGTTTCCCATTGACACCCATTCAAAATATGATACTTTTTTTTTTTTTTTACAATATAATATTTTATATTTTATGACGTGGGTGAATAAATTATAACAATCTTTGATTTTTTTTTTTTTTTTAAATGAACTATCTCTTTAAAAGCATGAAATGTATTTTTTAAAGTGTGCACTACTATTCAAATATTTCAGGTCAATGAGATTGTTTTTAATGAGTCTCTTTTTTTTTTTTTTTTCTCACCGAGGCTGCATTTATGTGATCAGTAAAAACAGTAATATTATTAAATAATGTTACAATTAAAAAAAAATTCTGTTTGATTATATTCTAAAATATATAATTTTTCCTGTGATAGAAGGTGAAGGTGAATTTTCAGCAGCCCTTTTCTTTAAGACAAATGAACAAATAACCAAATAAATAAATACATACGCTGACCCCAAACCTTTACATTATGTGTGTCTAATGTATGTCTTTTGTCTTTTATATTACAGATCATCTGTGGTGCCATCAGCAAATCAGTGTTGGTGAACACAGTTGCTAGTTCGATCTCATCTTGTAATGATCCAGCAGGATTGTCCTTGTTTGTTAAATGACTGCGTACTTTCATCAAAAGCTGATGAGGTACTTTGCAATGCTTTGGTCCCAATTATCTGGCCATGTTTGATGATGTTGAATCAGGGCGAACAGAAAATTCAAAAACTTTTGAAATGAATTGATACCTCAATAAGAGGGATGCTTTATTCAAGCCATTGTGAATCCAGACGCACTATTTGTGTCAGAGCAAAGCATCTCATCTCCAGAGTTAAAGAGACTGACTCAGACAGTAAGTATTGCCAGAATTCAACACTCCCTCAGTTTCTGAGCTGCTATTTTCCAGTCAGTCTGCTGGTCGCCTATGCCAATGAAAGACTCCGGTCTGCAGCTTGCAAGCCATTTAATGAGAGATCTGTGCTGATCTGAGCACAAATGAGCCAGGGGAAGTTTGATGTGCCACTCAAAACTGGTTTTCCATCATTATCTAAATCTAGCATAAAACCCCCCATAAGTTTGAGACTCAAATTAGTTTTAGAGAATTTTTTGCTCATTAATGTCATGTCAGTCTGCAAGATGTATCCCAAAGATAAATGAGGGAATGGAAATTGTAGAGCACAAAGGACCGCTCTGTTGAGAGATGCTGGGTGTTGGCATTGACTTTTCAAACTTGTCTTTTAGTAAGCCTTCCAAATGATCTTTTTGTGAAATGACTTTCTTCCTCAATTAATTCCAGGATGTTGAATATTTACTGTATATGATACCTGTCCATGGCACTGTGACCTAACACTTTGTGTTCAGAAAGGTCTTAAATATCTTTAGGAATTCTTGAGAATCTGTCTTGGGGATTATGCCGGCTCGGAAAAGTAATTAGTTGCACCACAGACCTATTGCAGAACGACTCTGCAAGGGAACTAAGAAGCTTTTGGGGTTCCAATTAAAACTTCATAAGAAACTCTGATCTGTACATTACATTTAGAGAGCGAGAGAAAAGACACCAAGTAGGAGAAGATAATGTTGATTTGCATAAGTTCTAAATATACTGCATGTACTGTACAGCCAGTGCTGAGGTTGTTGAGTTTGTGGCTGCACAGTGCTGCATGATTTTGAGGTCTTTGAGTGTATTCTGATGCATAAAAGGAGGCAGATGTTATTTCAGACATCATTTGCTTTTTATTATGTTTTCCAGGAAGAAAGTGAATAGACTATTGACATTTATGAGCTGGGTCATCCACCACCACTGTATATTGACCTATACAGTGTAAAGGTCAATGATTGATGCTTGCAACCGGAGTCTTTTCTTTCCTATAAGAAATTAACTTCTATTTAGCAGGGATGCATTGAATTGATCAGAAGTGACAGTCAATACAATTCCAATATAAGTATTTTTTATCCAAACATTTTTTTAGGCGGCACAACGTTTTCAACATTGATAATAATAACCAAACATTGATAAAATGAAATAAATTTTAGAATGATTTCTGAAGGATCATGTGACACTGAAGACTGGAGTAATGATGCTGAAAATTCTGCTTTGCCATCACAGGACTAAATTGCATTTTACAGGTGTTTTACCAGGTTTTTGAATTTTACACTGCATTGAGTTTCAGAGTTAACAGAAATGTTAATGGATAATGTCCTGTGTAAAGAGCTGCCAGTACTTTTTCTGTAATTTTATGGATTTTTTGTCCCACAGTGCAAGAGTGATATAAGCCAGTATGTGATCCTGTGAACTCCACAGTAAATATGTATATATATATATGTATATATATTTATTTATTTATTGCTATTTGGATCATTTTCAAATTATGCTGGATAATATGTTGATCAATGTTTACCAAGAATATTGTAGAATATACAATGAATTCTGGAATTAATTTTAAGTTTCAGTTTAACCTGTTATTCTGATTATATATTCTATTTTAAAATTAAAACAGATGAATAACATTTAAAAAAACAATTAACAATTGAAAAGTGGAATTAAATTAGGAAATTACACACCAGAAACATTTAACTAGTGTTCTCAGATTTCAGGACCCCACTCTATCTTTTACCAATTAAATTTTGCACATAAATCTTCTGCTTATTTTGAAATCTTCACCAAGATATAAAGTAGTTATATGTTTTTCAGAATTTTCAGAAAGCAACCCCTTAGCCATTCACTGTTTACCCCAAACACGACCTCTTGTTTTCTTAGTGTTTAGCTGCAGTTCTCATACACTGCACTGTAATGTAAATGCAGTAATTAATCTAGGCAGACAAGGAATTTGTAAGTATGTCTAGTCTCTTGTTCAGAAAGAAACAAAATTTAGTACTTGATCAGCTTGCTCGCTTTAACAAGTTGAACCAGAATAAATGTATTTTTGACAAGGAAAAACTGAACTGCTGTGAAGCAGTGTTTGAGCAGTGCTTGTGTAAAAGAACAAGAACAGAGGCTAGAAAAATGCGTGTGCAGATGCATACAGCAGCTCAAGATGTTTCCTAGAGGAACCAGACTCTTCTGCATGCCACAGACCTTCTGCATGCCACAGCTGCGTTCGTAACCTATGCCTTAATAAAGCTGCTCTAGAGAGGTAGCGCACCCTGACAAGCTCAATGCGGCCATCAGGATGCGCTACCAGCTTAAACATTCAAGTCAAATTCATGATTAAGGTGGGGAATTAAAGGGTTAGTTCATAGAAAAATCTAAATTATGTCATTAATAACTCACCCTCATGTCGTTCCAAACCCATGAGACCTCCGTTTATCTTTGCAACACTGTTTGAGATATTTTAGTCCGAGAGCTCTCGGTCCCTCCATTGAAACTGTGTGTACGGTATACTGTCCATGTCCAGAAAAGTAATAAAAACATCTTCAAAGTAGTCCATGTGTCATCAGAGGGTCAGTTAGAATTTTTTGAAGCATCGAAAATACATTTTGGTACAAAAATAGCAAAAACTATGACTTTATTCAGCATTTTCTTCTCTTCCGTGTCTGTTGTGAGAGAGTTCAAAACAAAGCAGTTTGTGATATCCAGTTTGCGAACGAATCATTCGATGTAACCAAATCGTTTTGAGTTAACCAAATCTAACTGAATCGCTTTAAATGGTTCGCGTCTCGAATACCCATTTATCCACAAATTACTTAAGCTTTTAACTTTTTAATGTGGCTGACACCTCTGAGTTAAGAAAGTCGTCGTTTTTGCTATTTTTGTACCAAAATGTTTTTTCGATGCTTCAAAAAATTCTAACTGACCCTCTGATGTCACATGGACTACTTTGATGATGTTTTTATTACCTTTCTGGACATGGACAGTATACCGTACACACAGTTTCAATGGAGGGACTGAGAGCTCTCGGACTAAATCTAAAATATCTTAAACTGTGTTCTGAAGATAAACAGAGGTCTCAGGTGAGTTATTAATGACATAATTTTGATTTTTCGATAAACTAACCCTTTAATTACTACAGAATGTCAGGAGGCAAGTTTAATGCCTCATCTGAACGACGCTCCTTTTAACAGGTGCCTGTATAAACGCTTTATCAGGAGGTTGCTTCGTTTTACATTCAAAAAGTTGGACTCGTTATACTAAGATTTTTGCTCTCTAGTCTGGAGACTGAAGGTCTGGGATTCATGGCAGCTTTCATTGGCCAAGGCCCGCCACCCATGAGGCCGTTTGACTGACATGTCAAAGAACCAATCAAAGTTTGTTTCGTTCATCGTCACATTTCGAGGTGTGGAAATGTCGCCACAATAACAGATGTGTAATGTTTAAAACTGAGTTGAATTGATCCTGACAAGCGCTTGCCTTCACAGTTGTGTGGTGGGTTTATTCTTTTGTAAGGGGGCTTGGTGTCACAGTATCTTTGTTAAACGTTAAAAGAATGTTAAAGAATGTGACACACACTTCAGAATTCAAGCATTTTGACGTTGACACTCCGGAAGTGTTTTTACTTTTGTGTCTTATATGCATCAGATGTTTAGCCAACTGTCCGTGACATATTTGCACCCGTACAAGTCAGGGAATGATCACCCCCTGCTGGCCATATTAAAACTAGCTCCAACAGCAAGCTAGTTTTTCACAACGGCCTACCAGCCATCAGAATGTGCTACCAGCTTCAAAAAGGAAGTGAGTCAGAGTTCTAAAGATGAAACCAAGACATTTCAAAGGAGCCATGACGGATGATATACGATAATGTCCAATAATCGGACAGAAGGAATCAAAGGTGGCACAATTTGGGATCAAAGGAGTGGCGGAAAATTGGAGATAATCATTCCATCTTAGTTTTGATACAAAGGGATCGCGCCAGGATTGTGGAAGTGTTTATACTCACACTAATCAGTATCCATCAAAAGTTGGCCCTGAGCTACAGCTCTGGCCTCTTTGCTTCGTAATATAGTTTCAGCAACTGGAACCACTGGTACAGAGTCTTTGATCATTGCTACACTAAGCACACAACCTACTGCCCTCAAATAACCTTTTTCAGTTTTCTAATACTGTTACTTAAGGCATTAAGGCTTTGAAATGACTACTGTGAAGGTTTCTATTAATACTACAGATCCTTCGGTTTCGGTTTTAGGCTACAGAGCTGTTGCACAAGATGTTCTCTCTCAACTTCTGTCTCAGAAGATCCTACACTGGTGTAGGATTTACTTTAAAGCAATTTTCCTTTAGTGATTGCTAGTAAATTTCACGGATAATTACAAGGATAGGCCAAGTGGAACAAACGTAAATGTGACATTCTGGTGTAGGAAGACTGAAATTTCTTTAAATGTTTAATACACATCATAAAATGTTACATTCATGTCACACAAATGATATATTAAAAAAATTCTAAAAACTTTCAGAATGTATATATAACTTGAAAGTTTGGTATATTTTTGTGCTGCTGGAGTGGAGATTTCTGGTCTAGTGCATGAGGAGAAAAAAATCTTTTTGAGAAAATGGCATTTAAAGATATTTATTAATTGAAATCTACAGATCTGGATAATTTATTTCCACTAATCTGAAAGAAGGCAAATTATAAAAGCAAACTAGCCCAAAATATCAACATTTACCAGTGCATAAAAAAAAAAAAATTAAATAATAATAATAATAATAATAATAACAATTTAAATGTAATAAAATTTAAATTTGCTGAAAATGAACTCAATCTCAGACCATCCAAGATGTAAATGAGTTTGTTTCTTCATTGGAACAGATTAATGTCTTTTGAAGCAAAAAGCTGCATATTTGTAATAAACAAATCATTAAGGTATTTTTACTTTTATACCATCTCTTATTGACAAGATTTGTATATAACTGTTTTTGCTAGTATATGCTGCTTGATCTGTGCATATCTTTCTCCTGATTCAGATCTGGAATGCTGTATGAGTCATTGCAGTCATGTTTTGGATCACTGTGATGTTTTTTCTTTTTATCAGTACTGACGGCACCCATTTACTGCAGACCATTAGTGAGCAAGTGATGGAAAGCTAAATTCATCCAAATCTGTTCCAAAGAAGAAAAAACTAATCTACATTTTGGATGGCCTGAGGGTGTGTACATTTCTGGTGAATTTTCATTTTTTGGTGAAATTATTCATTTTTAAATAATATCCTATACACAGCATATTGACCTAACCCTACATTATTGATTCATTGGTATAAAAACATTCCGTGTCTTAATATGTACAGTGATTTCTTCAGAATCTGTGGGAGGTTTATGTTGCTGTCTGAGCAGTAAGAATATAGTTAATATATTCCAGAAGGGGTTTGTGCTAAATGACAAGCAGCTCTCTGGCAGTCAGGAGATCGGTGGTCCATGCCTGGCTTTATCATGTCACAGTGAGTGCGGCTGCCTCCCACCGCACTTCATTAGTTCCCTGTGATACCTGAGCGCAAACACACAGACTCGGCAGAAGCACTGAATAAAGCAGCTCAGTGATGGCACTGGGCTTCTGAACAGTCTGCAGAAGCCCAGGATCAATTGGCCCTCACTGGCTTCGTACATTTGACATCTTTCCTTGTTTTTATGCTCTTTCAAAAGATTTGTCCACTCTGAAATTGAGACGATTTTAGGCACACAAAAGCTCTTTCACCTGCTGTGAAACATAAGAGATGCATGAAAGTCAGCTGAAGGAATGCAAATCAGTTCGTTGAAAGGCTTTGTATTCAGTTAAATGGTTTATATTGAAAATATTAAAATTTGGTGCTATTATAATGCAAATGCAACCCTGAAAGGAAAAAGGCAGACATGAAAATCCACAAAAGGGTTTGGTAACAATGGGCGAAGGTCGGTGTCCAGTTTGAAGGGAAAGTAAATAAATCTAATTGCTTCAAGGTTAATGGTGACAAGCAATAAAATGGATTTGGTGTGAAGGTGATATGTCTCAGAAATATAAGTCCTTGATGTAGCTATAATACATATGTTTTTTTAAAAATCAGTTTTAAAATACTTTTTATGTTAAATAAAAACTTAAATTAATCTTAAACCTAAAATTAAATATTAAATTCTACCAGTAGTATGAAAAAACAACTTCAAGATTCTAAATATAATGTAATATAATGTTTTCCTTTGATAGAATTACTCAGTTTTTTTTTAAAGACCCAATACATTTTAAAACTTTGAGGAAATCTACAGTAAATACTGTTTTAAGGGAATTTTTAGATGATTTTGGAAAATGAGATGATATAAATATGAATTTATATAAAATATAAATACAAAAAGTGTAAACAACAGCATATCAATGTTATTATACAGTAGTAAACTGAAACTGAAGCTAAAAAAGTGTTACTTGAAATCAACTGAAAACGTTTTTATTTCAGCTGTTTGTCAGGGAAACATTTCTCATTATAATTTTGTTTAACTTAATAAAATAACTTAAACTGAAATACAAGTTTATAAAACCTTTGTAGAAACATTTTAAAGTAACAAAAATGACTAAAAATTACTTTAAAGTTAAAATAAAATGGAAAATATATAAACAAACACTTAAAAAGCTATCATATTATCTCAATTAAACTAAAATAACACAGCAACATATTCCATTTATCAAATAGTTAATATCATCAAGTAATTTTTTCCTGAAATGCATGTACATGCAAGTGTTTTAATTTCATTTTTAATCTTCAGCATTTGTTATCACAATCTCATGAACTCCCTGCCATTGTTAAATTTTCTTATTGTTCAACAAAGCTATCATTTCAGAATACCTATTGGAAAATACAGGGTTTTCACGAGGACCAGTTTTATGATCCTTCTCTATAGTGCTTCTGCATCGTCTTTGAAGTTTGAGAGCCTAATTGCATGGAGAAAAATTCATACAGGTTTGGAGTGTTAAGCGGGTGAGTGAATGATGATACCTTTTTCATTTTTGTGTAAACTATTCCTTTTAAATCTGCCTCGGATCTCACTGTGAATGAATTTCACCCTGTGATTTCTTCAGGGATGCAGGCCTGCTGCTGTTCTCTCCCTTCTCACTCTCACTGAAGCCCCAGACAGAAGCTCCCTGGAGACCTACCCGCCTTGTTTAAACCTGACACAAATTCCACGTCACAGTGCCCAGAGTGACGGCGCTTGTAGGCACAAAATCAAATATTTCCTTTCCTGGTTGTACTCAACCCCCTCTACGCGTCCCCTCCGACACCTGAACCCTTCCTTTCCACACCAGTTCCAGCACTGCAGGTCGGCCATTTGTCACAAAGTAATTATAGAATTATTGATTGGCAAGCAATTAACAGTCCCTCCCTCTTCACTATTCCCCCTCCCCATCTTTTAATTTGCAGTCAGACCGGCAAGAGCAAAAAAGCTTTAGGAGTAACACGTTTAATTCCTTTGGGATTTCTCTATAGTCTTCAGATTAATAGCGGGACAGGGACAAAAGGCCTTTTTTCACCTGCTGTTTCCTGCTCTGTCTGGCTGCATGTCTCCAGGCCCTGGCTCTCTACGACAGCATCTCTCATGCATTCTACAGACAGTCGAAAAGCTCCTTGTATTAGCATTCTGATGAGGATATATTGTTGGATAGCTGCTGAATTTGATCAATTCTGAGTGTGGTGCAATTTAAAGGAATGAGGCTGTAACTTCCTGAGGGTGTGTAATCCAACTGACCCTTTTGATTATTCCGAGAGAAAGTGCGGGGGTTGTGTTAAATTACATTGTGAATGCAGAACACTCAACGTTCTCTTGATTCTTACACTGCAACATTTCAAATGTTTTTGGCTGTTCTAGGTTACCGTGCAGAGTTTATGATGACATGCAACAAGATGTCATGCATTTTCTATTTATAAGGAATGGCATGTATTTTAAAAACTTATACACAGAAACTAAAGCTTTAAATAATATTAATATAAACATTAGGTAACACTTTAGAATAGGTAACACTTATTAGTTGCTTATTAGCATGCATATTACTAGAATATTAGCCATGTATTAGTGCTAATTAAGAACATATTAATGCCTTATTCTACTTGACCTTATTCTACATCCCTAATCTTTCCCAATACCTAAACATAACAACTACTGTACCTTACGAACTATTAATAAGCAGCAAATTAAGAATTTATTTATTTTTTATTTTTTTAATGTGTGCATGCCGGTCCTGTATAAATGTCTGTTTCTGTTAAACCACTATATAATTATTATTATTTTATTTTTGTGTGTGTGTCAGCTCTCTTGTTTTCTGGACTAGTAGCTTATAATGTGTGATCTATGTATTTTATGAACATGTACCAATTCTTCTAGGGAATGTGGAATACTTGGTTCCGTGCTGTCAATGCTGGGAAATCTAGGATGTCTTGTCTCAAGATTTTCATTATTATTATTATTATTATTAATATACTATTATTATTTATTTTAAAAAAATCCCTTTTTTTTTTTTTCTTAAGCTGTGTGTGTGTGGGGGGGATGGGAAGATTGTATTGTATTGTAATTGTAATTGTTAAAAATCCAATAAATAAAATCTCAGATCCATTTGTAAGGGCAGATACAGTTTGATTGCAAAAAGAACTGTGTTCTTTGTTTCTTGGTTCATTTTGGATCCATCAAATGTGTTTCGAATTGGTGTCTTTTAACAAGAATCAGTGCATTCACTGGAGAAAAAGCATTAATCATCTGTACACATAATAAATAGGGTGTCAGAATTAATGATTTCTTTTTTTCTGGTAAATTTTGCAGTTGTTACCATAAACGTCCTAATATTTAAGTAATACAAAAACCTTTTTTTTTCTTCTCTTAGCTAGTGTGCTTTTTGTTGTTCTTTTTTTTTTTTTTTTGGAACACTGAGGCAGGAAATTACTCTGACTATCTCTATGTGTGCACGCATTGATATATAAAGTGTGACAGATGATTCATGCTACAAAATCACTGGAGGAACTTTTTTCCAAATTCATATTAAAAGGATCTTCAGAAGACAGTTCAAGCTGAGATATCAGTACATCTAAAATAAGGATGAAAAAACAGATGCATATATTCTTTTCTCAGTAGCCTGTAACACTTTTTCCAGCCGTGCCCAGATCAGCATGCAAAGAGCAGCTAAGACTCTGGAAGCCCAAGTGCTGGCAGATATTAAGACTGGGATCGATTTCATGGAACATCACCTTGGTAACATATGGCCACAGCTGAGGAAGTTGATTTCCTTTCTGTTGTCCTTTATAACGCCAGTCTTTTCTTTTCCCCCCAAGTGTTTCATAGCTTTCTTTTTTTTTTCTTTTTTCTTAATCCCTCATCTCGGCAGCCCAAGCTATGTGAGGTTTTATTTCATAGACAATGCATACATTAACTACAAAACTACTTGTGTGTTTATATTTGGGATTTTTGTACTGATAAAGATCTATTTTCATCATATTATGTACTGTAAAAATCAATACTTTCATATTTATTGTAAAAATCAAAAGTGTGTGAAGAAAGACCTTATCAGGATAATACAATAACCCCACATGAGCATCACATACCCACTGTTGGGACACTAACAACATGCAGTGAAAAGATTTCCACCATTTCCACCTGATAAATGAGAAATTTTTCAATATCCAGGAAGCTGATTACCAATTTACCGCTGTCAGCTTCCATCTCTGCACCAATAAGGACGTTCTCTTAATGCATATGCCATCTCAGAGAATATTTCTGCACATATTGGAAAAGTGCTGTCTCAGCTAATGTAATAGAACCCAATAGCTGGTGTGATTTTTAGCTTTCGGATTAATATAATGTCATGTACAACAAGCTGCTGAGAAAATGCAGAGTGTGACAGGATTGCAGACGGTCGGCCAGGGTCAGTTTGAATGTGCTGTAGGGTTGGCGGGAACGATGTGAATAACAGAAGCGGATGGCTGCAAATACACTGATGGATGCAAATTCCTAATATTAGTGGGTTTTTCTTTTCACCTGAATTCTCATGAAATGAAAACATAAAAAAAACTTTTTTAAAATCAGAATATTAGAATGATTTCTAAATGATCATGTGATAGACTGGATGTTACATGTGACACCTTTAGATGTTAAAGTTTTCAGATGATACCAGTTCAGAAGTTGTCTAGAATTATAAATGCCATCTTATTCTTTTGTGCATTTTTGGGGGGCAATGAGCTGAATCAGCCTCTGTTAGAGGCCTGGCCAGAGGATGGATGGAAGATGACTGTTGGATGCTGGTGGGCTGGGTTCAACTCCGAACTGAGAGGACTTGTAGCCGTTTCGCTAGTTTTGTTCCCATCAGGTCAGATCCCAGGTGTGTCGCCCTCTCATCTGTCTACTCCTCTATTCCTCGTTCACCTCCTCCATTCCACCAAAGGCCTCATTTTCTGCATGATTAGTCCCCCACCTGTCCTGCTCTTGGCCCCTGGCCCTTACATGGGCTCCAACACAGTCACTTAACACGAGCAAGTTTAAGCTGTCACACCAAAATTAATCTGAAAAAAATTTAAATAGGACTGGTAATAATAATAATAATGCATTCATTTAGTTATACATATGCTTTTTTGTGTTGCTTTATTAAACTCTTTTCTTTAGTAGCAAAAATAATTTGTGTTGTGTTAAAGTAAACGTGCATTTGGAAATATTTTCTCCGATTAATTTGAAATTGAAACCTGTCCATGTAATGCATAATAACCCTCATATTGCCAAAACATCATTTAGGCTTCTTTTTACCCACAACCAAATTACAAGAGAATGAAAGGACCTGCGCCAGGCCTTTAATTTCACCCCTGTAAAATGAACCAATGAGCCAAGTAATCTGGCTGGCCCTCATTGTTGCAAATATGGCACCTGTTGTAAGTGGCATTTGTGTAGTCTTATCATTCTGATTTGTTGTCAGTAAACAAGCAACAAGATAAAAGAGAACAACAGTACCCTTTTTTAAGCAGAGACAGATGGCCTTGTCAAAGTTACACGTCTGTCAATGAAGCTAAAAGCACAAGTGTTGTGTGTCATCAGGTTACAGAAATGATAAGAGATCGCATTTTTATTGAGATGTCATATTTAACATATTCTATATTCTAAGTCTTCAAAAGTTTTGTGAGAGGTCGAGAGCAAAATTTTAGTCGAATGCAAAACTTGAGTAACATTTGCATTCAAAAATATTGTATTTTAGGACACATGTGAGGACCAGGCACAAACATGTATTTCTTGACATTAAGCTATTGTATGACTTCAGAAGACTACAAATAGTGCACATAAGTTGACCACTTGTCTAGTGTATTTTTCTTCTTATTAGAGTTTGGCAGAAGAAGATTGGGCCTAACATCTCCTTTCGTGTTCAACGGTAGAAAGGAAGTCACAGATTTGGGACAACATGAGGATGAGTAAATGACAGAATTTAGTTTTTTGGTGAACTAGTCGAAAATAAAGGTTGAAAATGGGGTTTGAGAAAGTTTGGGATAGTTTAATCAGATAATTAATAACTAATTAGTGAGTGAAATTACATTAAGATGAATTAGATGCTATTTAAACCATTTAATGAAAGTATTTTTACGAATCAGTAAAAGGCGGGGCCACCGGCATCAATTGTCTTCTATCTACTCAAAGAGTTTCTCTCAGGAAGTAAATTAAATGCTACTTATCTGCGTTGTTGCCTTGAAAGCTGTTTATCTTTTGTCTGCAATTCCATTTACTTGCTTTGACTTGCTTATCGTTAAAATTAAACATGCACAGAAATATTAAAAGGTCATTTGCCTTAATGGAGCCATAAATAATTAAGCTCACTTATAATGCGAATAGTGAAAAGAAGATTGGAAATGATTTTAACATGAGAGTAGAACAAAACATATTCATCAAAGATGAAATCCCAAGTTGGCTCAACGCTAAAGTTCACCTGTGTTTATGCCTTATATTGTCCGTTAATGAGAAAAATGAATTTTTAAATAACCATCATTAGAGTTCAGCATAATCTTTGTCATTATTTTGTTGTCATTTCAAACAATGTATGTAACCTTTCCAACAGCCACCAACAGAGGGCGATGTTTCCCATGAAATGAATCTTTCCTTTTCCTCTGTGAAGCTAAATGGAAAGAATGCCAACAAGGTTGTTTCCCCTGCTCATAAACTGCTTCCAGATTATCATACTTTTATAATATGTACTCAAATCGTTGATGAAGTCCTTATTTCCTGACTGTCGATGATGTATGTCTTGTATTTATCGAGGTGTGTAGCATAAATAGGTTCTCATGTTGACGTTTTACTTTGAGCTGTATTTTCAGAGCCATCACGTTATTGGTGTTTTTCTGCATTATTATTACATTTTTACTGTGACAGCTATAATAAAATAATATATAGAATAGAAATTGAGTTCAAAATACCCATTCTATTACGTGAACTCAATGAATATGTCACTTTAATAAACAAAATACATAATATTTATGCACTGATATAGCAATACCTTTATGATTTTAACTGTCAGCTGTTGATAATCTACCATGAAAATATTTCATATGTCTTCCGTATAGGGGGACACAACCAGAACCTTTTCAAAACATACATTTATGAGACACTTTTGCACCAGACAAGCTTAGATTCTTTAAAGTGAATGCCAAGCCAAAAAAGAGACCCAAGTGTGTAAGCACTCAATATACAGTCAACAATATACTTCAGTCAATGCTTCGATTTGTGTTTATTGCAGAAGGTCAGATCTCATAGAAGAGCAGCTCGTGCACGGGTGGATCAGAAGGAGAGAAGGAATGGAGTTAAATTAAGGATATCATTGGACTGACAGTGATCTGGGCAGTTCTTAGTAGGATCCTCGGCTCTGCCAAGCATCAGACGACGTGAGAAGATCTGGCGGTGGGATGGGGAGGGGGAAGGGGGCACTAAAAAGTTTTCCGAGCCGTCGTCCCCCTTCAATTTGCATGCTTAATGATGCTTAGCAGGAGTTAATAGTGGGTGTAATGGCTTCTGACTGACCGGGCTCAGGAGTGGACCACAGGCTGGGCCACCGGAGCAGGGGTGGGGAGGGGTTAACGCACACCATACGGCTCAGCACTCGCTCGCTCGCTCTCGCTCTCTCCCTCTCTCTGCTGTCTTGTGTGAGATAACAGAGCTTGCCGCTGTGGCCTCGTCTTATTAAACATGTTATCATTGCCTGTAACCTTTCTCTCCAGTCCCTTCCTTTTCAAAATAGAGGAAAAGCTGCCTTTGTGTGTTTTTATTCAAGGACCTATCTGACCCACTGCGAGAGGAGAAAGAGACCTCAAAGAAATCAAATGGCAATTCCTGTCTACATTAATGTGGTCCTTTGTTCTGAGAGGGACGCCTTAGTCAGCCGGTGGATATAGCAGCATGTCCTCTGTGCAGATACAGCCATCTAAACAGATCAGCCACTCCAAATCACACAGGAAATACAAGCAATGGAAAACTTGTTTGTGTGTGTGTGTAGATAAGGCCTAAAGGGGAAAGTTCAGGAATAGCGCTGTCATAATGGAAAGATTGCTCTATTGTCTGCAAAATGCATTTTACAGTAAGTTACTTATAATGGAAGCCATAAACAAGGCATACAGAAGCAGTTATATTAAATAGTATTTAAACTGTAAGAAGCCTACATGGTCCTTTCCTTGTTACAGGTTTATCAGTGTGACTTGGTTATAAAGTTGCTAACAGTTTTCATGCTCTAGTCCCAGCACACATACAGTAGGTGGCCAGCCTATCTGTGTCACGGTTGGGTTAAGGGAAAAACACAAGGAAAGGGTAAGATCCAATAGCAGGTAAGGTTTATTGCACAAACAGGTTAAATACAAAATAAAACTGTCTTGAGAGACAAACCAAACAAAAAGGGAACCGGATGAAACGGGGAACTCGGAAGAACGAGAAGGTAGAGGAAGTCTGGGGAAACGAGAGCATGAGACACATAGGGTAAGGACTCCATAAAGACGACAGAGAAAGACAGCTCTATATAGGGAGACTAATGACTAAGGATAGTCAACACCTGTGCGATTTAATTGGAGTGCAATTACTGTGACGACATGACCAGACAAGCGGAATTAAAGTGCCTATGGTGAAGTGCCTAAGGAGAAGTGCGCTCACTAGGGGACACCCAGGAAACAGAGACTGATAGCGTGACATTACCCCCTCCCCTACGGAGCAGCTACCAGATGCTCCACCTGAAACCCCG
Organism: Carassius gibelio; assembly: GCF_023724105.1. Taxonomy (NCBI): domain Eukaryota; kingdom Metazoa; phylum Chordata; class Actinopteri; order Cypriniformes; family Cyprinidae; genus Carassius; species Carassius gibelio. The sequence goes on along the minus strand of NC_068391.1, from coordinate 6,664,672 downwards.
GAAAACCCAACAGAAAAAGGAGGTAGGAGGGAGGTGAAGCGGAGGCGGACTAGGGGGAGGGACGGAGGGTCAGAAAACAGAGACAAACAACCAGGTGAAAAGGAGAGACAAAGACAGGACAACCAGGTAAAATGGAAGAAAAGAGACGGAACAACCAGACGTGATGGAAAGGCAGAGACAGGAAGGTGTAACACAAAACAAGGAGTCCAGGAGGGTGGTGGACCGGCGGAAGGAAAGAGGGGAGGGACGGAGGGCCAGGTCCAACGGAGGAAAATAGAAAAAACAAAAAACAAATGAAAACAAAAACCATTGGTAAATGGAGGACATTAGGTGATGCCCACCCGGGCGGAACAGAGGGCCATCACCCCCATGTGGTCGCGGCCGAAGTCCCCCAGGGCGGAGCGGATGACCACCACGTCCTCTTGGTCACCGCCGGAGTCCCCCAGGGCGGAGCGGATGACCACCACGTCCTCATGGTCACCGTCGGAGTCCCCCAGGGCGAAGTGGTCTCGGGCACTGCATCGGGAACGGCCTCCGGCACCGCATCGGGAAAGGTTTCGGGCCCCGCCTCGGCCTCCGGAACGGCATCGGGCACCGCCTCGGGCACCGCCTCGGCATCGGCCTCTGGAACGGCCTCGGGAACAGCATCGGCCTCGGGAACGGCATCGGGCTCCGCCTCGGCATCGGGCACCGCATCGGCCTCTGGAACAGCATCGGGCACCGCGTCGGCCTCTGGAACGGCATCGGGCACCGCCTCGGCATCGGGCACCGCCTCGGCATCGGGCACCGCCTCGGGAACAGCATCGGCCTCTGGAACAGCATCGGGCTCCGCCTCGGCATCGGGCACCGCATCGGCCTCTGGAACAGCATCGGGCACCGCATCGGCCTCTGGAACAGCATCGGGCTCCGCCTCGGCATCGGGCACCGCATCGGCCTCTGGAACAGCATCGGGCACCGCATCGGCCTCTGGAACAGCATCGGGCACCGCATCGGCCTCTGGAACAGCATCGGGCTCCGCCTCGGCATCGGGCACCGCATCGGCCTCTGGAACAGCATCGGGCACCGCCTCGGCATCGGGCACCGCCTCGGCATCGGGCACCGCCTCGGCATCGGGCACCGCCTCGGCATCGGGCACCGCCTCGGCATCGGGCACCGCCTCGGCATCGGGCACCGCCTCGGGAACTGCATCGGGAACAGCCTCGGGCACCGCCTCGGGAACTGCATCGGGAACAGCATCGGCATCGGCCTCTGGAACAGCATCGGGCTCCGCCTCGGCATCGGGCACCGCATCGGCCTCTGGAACAGCATCGGGCACCGCGTCGGCCTCTGGAACAGCATCGGGCACCGTCTCGGCATCGGGCACCGCCTCGGCATCGGGCACCGCCTCGGCATCGGCCTCTGGAACAGCCTCGGGCACCGCCTCGGGAACAGCATCGGCCTCGGGAACAGCATCGGCCTCGACCTCTGGAACAGCATCGGGCTCCGCCTCGGCATCGGGCACCGCATCGGCCTCTGGAACAGCATCGGGCACCGCATCGGCCTCTGGAACAGCATCGGGCACCGCCTCGGCATCGGGCACCGCCTCGGCATCGGGCACCGCCTCGGCATCGGGCACCGCCTCGGCATCGGGAACAGCCTCGGGCACCACCTCGGGAACTGCATCGGGAACAGCATCGGCCTCTGGAACAGCATCGGGCTCCGCCTCGGCATCGGGCACCGCCTCGGCATCGGGCACCGCCTCGGGAACTGCATCGGCATCGGGAACAGCATCGGGCTCCGCCTCGGCATCGGGCACCGCCTCGGGAACTGCATCGGCATCGGGAACAGCCTCGGGAACTGCATCGGGAACAGCATCGGCCTCTGGAACAGCATCGGGCACCGCCTCGGGAACAGCATCGGCCTCGGGAACAGCATCGGCCTCGGCATCGGGCACCGCCTCGGCATCGGGCACCGCCTCGGGAACTGCATCGGGAACAGCATCGGCCTCGGCATCGGGCACCGCCTCGGCCTCGGGCACCGCCTCGGCATCGGGCACCGCCTCGGGAACTGCATCGGCATCGGGAACAGCCTCGGGCACAGCATCGGCCTCGGGAACAGCATCGGCCTCCGCCTCGGCATCGGGCACCGCATCGGCCTCTGGAACAGCATCGGGCACCGCCTCGGCCTCAGGCACCTCCTCGGGAACTGCATCGGGCACCGCCTCGGCATTGGGCACCGCCTCGGGCTCCGCCTCGGGAACTGCATCGGGCTCCGCCTCGGGAACTGCATCGGGCTCCGCCTCGGGAACTGCATCGGGCTCCGCCTCGGGAACAGCATCGGGCTCCGCCTCGGGAACAGCCTCGGCCTCTGGGACTTTCTCCAGGCCTTGAGGGACGGTCGACGCCTGTCTCCTCCTCCTCCGTCCTCCACGATGGCGAGTCGGCGGCACCTTGTCTGGAGACTCAGGCGTTGAGTCGTCCATCTTAAGCTGTGGCTCTGGGCTGGCGACAATCCTGTGCTGTGGTGCTAGGCTGGCGGCCATCTTGTGCTGTGGCGCTGGGCTGGCGGCCATCTTGTGCTGTGGCGCTGGGCTGGCGGCCATCTTGTGCTGTGGCGCTGGGCTGGCGGCCATCTTGTGCGGTGGCGCTGGGCAGGTGGCAGTCTTGTCTGGAACTTCTGGTGTGGTTGTTGCACCCCACTGAGCACGATGGTGCAGGTATTTGGTAAACCCCCAAAAGTCCAGGATCTCTAACCCCTTCATCTCCCATTGAGGTAAAGGATCATCCAGGCAATTATTAAACAAATCTTTAAGTGCTGCATCATTGTAACCTAACCCGACTGCCAAAGTCCAAAACAATTGCGCCAGGCCACCCACCTCGCTTCCCTTTTGATGAAGGGTGGTTAAGTTCCGGAATCTCCTCCTCCGTTCCTCCATGGTGGCTGGGGAACAGATTCGAAATCTCACACCGCTGGATCTAGGCATGATGGAGTCCTTCTGTCACGGTTGGGTTAAGGGAAAAACACAAGGAAAGGGTAAGATCCAATAGCAGGTAAGGTTTATTGCACAAACAGGTTAAATACAAAATAAAACTGTCTTGAGAGACAAACCAAACAAAAAGGGAACCGGATGAAACGGGGAACTCGGAAGAACGAGAAGGTAGAGGAAGTCTGGGGAAACGAGAGCATGAGACACATAGGGTAAGGACTCCATAAAGACGACAGAGAAAGACAGCTCTATATAGGGAGACTAATGACTAAGGATAGTCAACACCTGTGCGATTTAATTGGAGTGCAATTACTGTGACGACATGACCAGACAAGCGGAATTAAAGTGCCTATGGTGAAGTGCCTAAGGAGAAGTGCGCTCACTAGGGGACACCCAGGAAACAGAGACTGATAGCGTGACAATCTGGGCCTTACCGCCACGCATACCGCCATGGTAACTGTAATTCAGTCGCGTGTTAAAATCATTCGCGAAACTACCGCCAGATGGCGCAAAGGGACAGATTGCGAAATGAAACTGGGTTTATGTCTCATATTTTTCAGAAAAATTGTGAATTGAAATACAAACTCAGAATTGCAAGATGATAAATTCTCAATTATGAGAAATAGCTCAATTCACCGACAACTGCAAGTTTATAACTGTCCATTTTGAGATGTCAAAATTGTACAGTAAGATATAACTCGCAATTGCATGTAAAATAAAGATTTCTGAGCTTATCGTGAGAATTGCAAGAAAGAAAGTCACATTTGTTAGATATATGTTTAGCATTGTGAGATAAAAGAATCACCATCACCTTTTTAAGGGCTTTCATAAATACAGCTTAATATATCCTGTTATTTATTTATTTTTCTTAGATAATATATCAATATTCATTTTTTTTTTTATGGAAGGATTAATAATTCTGAAGAAAAAATCATGTTTACACTAATGCATCCATGCACAATGGAAATCTTCTGGGCAGAATATGTTAAATATTTTCTGCAAAATGCTATTTAAATTCTAAGATAAATGGTCTAAATGGTTCTTTCATTGTATTATATGAATGGTTTACCTGTGTGACATGGCTATAAGATACTAAGGGATTTTAGTACTCTAGTCTCATGTTAACACATAAAAATGTTAATATATCACATTTATTGTAATTTAATGTTATTTCAATAGTTAATCAATTTAATTTTTTATTAATAACATTTATGATTAAGATGATAATGTTAATAAATTATTGTAGCATTAATCTGTGCATATTTAAGATTTATTCCTGTGCAGTGCCTTTCCACAGTCTTCAAATGCAAGTGCATTAACGAAAACAATTATTTTTTGCTTTTTTTTACAAATTATGTGCCAGTCCAGAGCATTAGTTGCATTACCGTAGACTTTAACTTGCATTGACTGAACCCACGACATTGCTTGAAAGTAAAAAAATGGGATGCAAATAATTCATTAAAATATTAAGCAAAATTAAGAATTTTCACTCTTCCAAACTTTTTCAGCACGCATTTCAGCTAAAAATATTATCTCATCTAATAGTTGGAGTGTTTTGTATTCAGTTAATAGATATCATGATTTTAATGATTCAAGAGCTTCTTTGGCATGATGTGACTGATCGTTGAACAGCTGTGAGTCACGGTGACCAATACCCATAATCCATTGTGATACACGTTTTCCACTTTTATCATAATTGCACACATGTGCTCAAAGAGCAAATATCAGGATTGTGTACCCTGTCTGAATGGTTTTACACCTCAGCTCTCAGTGTGTGTGTGTAATATCCCCTTTCACAGCTGTTAATGTATTTCAAACATCATTTCAGTGTTGATTTGTTTGCCATGTGCTCTGGCACATACCTGCTCCAGGTTGGCTCCTCAGTGCCAGCGCGGCTGGCATGACAGCAGTCGTTCCTGATGGTCACAGGTGCAGTTATGGCCAGTCGCTCTCCTCCAGGTGTAACCTCACCACTGAGTGTCAGTTTGAGATGCTTCCATCTGCCACAGAAAGTCGTGTAGATCCCAACCTCTCCTGTTCGCTTTCTTCCCCTCGATCTTTCATCTCTCATGTTGTCACATTCGTGCAGGGATGATGTTCATATACTCACCAGATTTAGCACATTGAAAGGATATAAAGCAGTTTCACTCTAAAAAACACTCTTGTAGACTATTTTTGTTTTTTAAATAACCATATCAGTTTTTTTTCAGTATCTCAAATGTTTTATTTCTATAGTACTATATTCTGAATGTACATCATAATAGTTTAAAATAATAGTAATAATTATGATAATAAAAAAAATATTATTATTACTTTTTATTTACATTTGTATTTTAGGTTCATTTATTTATTATTCTTTTAAATATTTTAGGTTAGGCTGTTTGTTTAATTATTTATTTAATTAATTTATTATTTCAGAGAGACATCTCTTCGGAGGCTCAAGAGTTATGAAAGAGCAACGTGAGCAATGGTGAAATAGTCCCAAAAGCTGGGCAAATAATTATGAGAAACTGCTGAAGATACAGTCTCAAATGTTTATTTGGTTAAAAAGCTTTTGCAAAGCATATAAACACAAATGGCAAGAGAGCAGATAAAAGCACATCATTACCACATCGCTTCATTTTGGTGATGTGAGTCCACAGTAGAGCATTGCTTTCACCTCTGTTATATGCATTTGCAGAGCTCTATAATTTACAAATGCACTGCAAGCCCTTGTTGTTGTCATCTGTGGTTTCAAGCGCCCTGTAAGGAACAGATGTAAGGCCGGCAAATACTTTGCGTCAACATGCGGAGAAAGACTGGAGCAGCATCAAAGCTCAATGGCAAGAAAAAACAAGAAGTGTTCTGAGGTATAATGAGTGCAGCTCCTAAATTAAAGAATTGCATGCTGTTTTTCTTGTCGTTCTTCATCCCTGACCTGTGCTTTAGTCATCCCATAATAACATTGTTTTTATGGCAGTGATTCATCACCCGCCCAAAAGATAATACAATACTGAGGACCTACAGGCGGCACAATTAAGTTTGTGTTTGACAGTGGGAGATGTTTGTCTCCCTCGCACACTTGCATACTTAATACAAGTACCCCTCCCACACTGACTGACGTCTTTAAAACTCTCGGCCTGCACTTATAAGCCAAGGATGGTCTAAAATAAGATCAGTGGTTGACCTTGTCTTTAGCATTTATTAGATATTCAAATAATGCATAATTCAAATGTTAGAGAGATGAAACATTTATTCTGAGAGGGTCCATATGTGCCAGTGAACATAATACAAACTCAAGAATGTGTTCTGTTGTCATCCGCTGTGAATTAATATTATTGCATGTATAATCATTTTTCTCATAATATGTTTTATATTTTGCAGGTACACATGGAATTTTTTGATACTGATATGGAGTGATACTAAAAATCCCCTATGCAAAAACTCTAATGTATTAACAGAATGAAAAAATACTTTTTAACCTGGCTTTATCCAGTGTTCAGATTTCTATTCTGGAAATGTTTAGAACAGCACTCATTAAGATAATAAATGATATTCTCTTAAATTGTGACTCTGGAAAAATATCGGTGCTGGTATTGCTAGATCTCAGTGCTGCGTTTGACACTGTCGATCATAACATACTACTAGAGAGGCTTTCTGGGATGGTACTCAAATGGTTCAGGTCATACTTAGAAGGGATAGGCTATTATTTGAGTCTAGGAGAGCATAAGTCTAAGTGGACGTCCATGACATGCGGAGTCCCACAAGGGTCAATTCTTGCACCGCTCTTGTTTAGCCTGTATATGCTCCCACTAAGTCAAATAATGAGAAAGAACCAAATTGCCTATCACAGCTTTGCTGATGATACCAAGATTTACCTAGCCTTATCTCCAAATGACTAGAGCCCCATTGACTCCTTCTGCCAATTCATTGATGAAATTAATAGGTGGATGTTTTTAAAATCATTTTCTAACTGTTTTAAATTCATTTTAAATAAGTACATTTTCTAATAATTTTAAACGTTTTAAAATTGCTTGTTTTATTCTTGTTATTATTTTTCTTCATTATTATTCAACTTTATTTTATGTAAAGCACTTTGAATTACCATTGTGTACGAAATGTGCTATATAAATAAACTTGTCTTGCCTTGCCTTAGAAATTACTATGTTTATGGGTCAAAGAAAAGACATTCCATTTTGTTGTCCATCAAATTAAATTTACAATTTTGATTAAAAAAAATATTTAAAGTAAATCAAAACCTAGTCAAAGACACTAAATGACCCTAATTTCTGCAATGTCATTGTGTTTTATTATTTATTTTATTTTTTTATTATTTCTGCTCCATAAAAGTATAATCAACTGATTCTTCCTGCTGAGAACAGGAAGTGGCAGCCTCCTGGACAGACTCCCTCTTGTTTTGGTGCATTTGCACTCAGCGATAGCATCTCTGCCAGTCCGTCCACGTCTCTCCTGTCCAACTGACCCTGCGGTCACTTGCTGGCTTCATGTCCAGACACATATGAGCCTGCATCTGGCCGCATGGTGTGGCATGGCGTTGTGTCCTGTGGCCCTGTGCTCCCGTCATGTGAAGATGAATGGAGCTCTGTCACTTGGGCCGCTCTTCAGAGGCCCATGCTTTGCGTGAGGAAAGTGCCAGTCATTAACGGGCAGAGGCAGGATGAAAAATGAGTTCATTTACGGGCAAATCCTGCAAGAAGGTTAAAGTCGGCGTCTTCTGCTCCTTATCCGTTTTCTCTATCTCTCTTTTTGTCTCACTCACTGTCTCTCTGTCTCTTTCACAATCTCTCTGTTTTACTCTCCAGCTGGGCACTGGAGGGAGGGAGAATTACTCAGCAGATTTTTGAAAGAGTGGCAAGGAAGTGGCCTGCGGTAAGCGAGATGAGGAGAGATGGAGGAGGGGTGGGGATTGTGACGGGATAAGGCAGGGTGTTAATCAGACAGGGTTTTGCCAGATGAGAGCTTATCCCTTGCCTTCACAGCAGCCGTGCATGACATGGGCTGTCTACTTCACACCTTAGACATAATGGCCCAAAGCCACCCTTACAATACACCCACACTAAGTGTCATGAGCACGACACATCATGTAAATCATCAGTGGTCCACAGTTGCCACTTTAATGTGAATGATTAGTTTTTATATTTATAGCGATGCCAGTATAGATAAAAATAACGACAATTAATATTTTCTGTTTTTAAGAAATGCTCTTTTGAAAATTACCATAATTTTATTTGATATATTTTATTTTATTTTATTATTATTATTATTATTATTATTATTATTATTATTATTATTATTATTATTATTATTTTGCCACATAATCCACTCCATATGTATGACTTTTCTGTAGGCTTGCTTGTTAGCTCACTTGGTTCAGCATTGCATTTATGTTGCCTCTGCTTTGTAGAAGAATTTATTTTTATTTTATTTTATTATTCAAAGTTTGTTGTCTGGTTTCTTTTGTTTCCTAAAATAGGAAACCTGCACATTTAAAGGTCCCATGTAGATTTAATTTAAAAGTAAATTAGCTGTTTTTGATGACCTTTCTCCATCGCCAACAAAGATAAGAACGAAACATTAGCTTTTAACAAAACAGGTTTGCAACCCCTTGAAATTATTTTATATATAATATTAAATTATATTGAAAATTAAATGCTTTTTTAATTTTTGTGTTATTTGTTACTTATTTGTAATGTTTGATTTATAGTGTAATATAATTTTATATCTCTAATATGTGCCCTACCAAATGCTAAACCAGACAACCACATTATTAATATTAACTACAGGAAAATGAATATTATTCAATGAATGCTATGATGTGTACACAGTTCTTGAAGTGATTGTTCACCTAAAAATGACAATTCTGCCTTACTGTATATTCACCCTATGTTGTTCTAAAACCGTATGACTGGTAATCCAATAGTTTCCCGTTGACTTCCATTGTATCATTTGTTCATACAGTTGAAGTCAATGGGAACTGTTTGGAATTTTGGCTGGACTATATCCCCCTTTAAGTACTGTAAGCAAATGAATGCAATTAAAAGAAAAATTGTTATGTCAGGGTGGTGGATGTTTTAATTGATATTAGTTCATATTTTACATGAAAGTTTGACAACCATTGAGCTAACACATAATTCCTTTTAAATGAATAACAACAGCATTATAACAAAGATTACTTTATTAATACAACAGCAATTAAATGAACCTTTGATTTGCTCATAGCTGATGTTTTATTCGTGTTGTGCTCTTATAATAATTAAATTCAACCATGCAAGGAATGCATATTGTTTATGTTAAAGGTGCACTAAGTGGGATCACACTTGGTGATCTTGCTTTTCAGCCTTTTTACAATCACAACTCAGACTTGATGTTTGCAAATGTTGGCGGTCCCATCAATACGAGCTGTCAATTGAGTCAGAAATGATGTTTTGCCATATTACTTGACGTGGAGTCTCAGAGACCTGTGGGGCTTCCCTGTCCTGAAGTCACCCAATCAAAAATATTTACGATCCATCATGTTTCTTTTTTTATTAGATTGTGGTTTGAGAATTCGCCCTGCCAGAAGACCTCATTGATATAGTAGTGAGCAAAAACCCATAAAGCTATTGAAAACTGCATGCTGTGTGGCTGGTTTCGGTGTTGTGCAGTTGTCCTGTAGGCCATGTGTCATCTAATCTTTTAACCATCTTTTACCATAATGCTTTCCATTTGTCACTCTCTGGAAATGTATACCTGGAATGATAAACACAATTACCCCTTATAAGGGGCTGTTCATACAGAACGCGTTTTCCATTGTTTTTCAATGTAAATGCACTAGACAGATTTGTTTCACTCACATCTTTTTTTTAGCATCTCGCATATGAGGGAACCTTCACACACAGAATGCATTTTTGCATTGTAAAATGCGAAACACGGCTTACACAGAGAAACTGTGGCAGAGTAGCACGGTGTCATTGAAAAACACATTGTGTGTGAACGGTCCATGACACAGCATTCTAAAAATGAGGCACTCAAGGTACAAAACTGTCACTTCAGGGGTTGTAAACTTTCGAAATATACTAATATGTACATTTTAAAGGGTTACTCCACCCAAAACATTTTGTCATTAATCAACAAGCTATAACACATCAATTTGGTTGAAATAAGAAATACCTGGAGTTGAATCATGATTTTTGGGCGAAAATGCATGGTTAGTAAATGTGTGTGTGTGTGTGTGTATGTGAGAGAGAGAGAGTAGTGGAGTGAAGACTTTGATAATCCACTACAATAATAAGACATCCAAAGGTAGCGAAGTGAAGACAGAAAGAAGGTGTGTTGGGCTTTGTGTGTCCTGGAGTTCCTGTGTAATTTACTTTTATACATCATAAACACCAGTGAGCGCTGTTGTCAGGCATGTTCTACTACTGTGGTGGAAGCTATAAATTAAAGAAGAACATTTTCTCTGCTCTGAACCCCCCCCCCCATTCATTTCACTTAGATGGAGTGGAAATAAAAATTGAGAGAGAACAATTGAAACTTATTAATGCAGGAGAATGATGGTACTTAGTTTTCAAAATAAATGAAGGCGAATGGAGACGAAAGGGGAGATAGGAGATCTGTTGAAAAAACTTGGCTTTCCAAATACTGGCTCTGTGACTCTAATCATAATATATTCATGAATCCTGACTGCATTTAATTTTACGATTCTCTTTCATATAGTGTGACTCTACTCATTTAAAGTCTCTTTGTAGAGTGATCCAGTTTCCGAATGAATCATACCCACATACTGTTCCCAAGACAGAAGGGAAAATAAAAAGGTAAGGGGGAGTGGGGTAAGATGTGTCACCACCCTAAATCGAGCAGACTGTGGAGATTTTTTGTCATGCAACTATATATTTCTATCATTTACAGTGGCCTGTGATTGAGTAAGGGCATAAGTATTTTTTTTTTAATGAAAAAACTTTTTTTGCATGTAAGAGTCAGTTTTCTACATGGCAGGTAAAATACATTTTATTCCAAAGCTAAATTTCCAGGTCTGAAAATACACATCTTATGTCATGTCATGGAATTGGCAATGTATAAAACCATGCAAATTATTTGGATAAAGACTAGCTGTGAATTACTATAATTAAGCATTTTTCTAAAAAGGTTAGCTGTAAAGATTTTAGGCTAAGCCCAATAGTGATATTGACCCTTGCCTTCAAATGCAAGACATTTTATAAAAGAATGTTGAATATGATTTCATTTTATTTAAATATTATAATGAATAATATTTAACCACAAACCAGTTGTGAACAGTCAGTATTGACACATGGAGGCACTTTTAGCCTGTTTTTCATTATATCCACTGATTGTACATTGATGCACACTGTGCCCACTATTAATGTGTGTGTGTATATATATATATATATAAGTACATATTAAGTTTCAATTAGATCTGTTGATTAATTTCTTTTCATAATTTTTTTGAGATATGGTCTCCTTTGCCTCCTCTGAGAAATCAGCGCTGCACTTTTATAAGCTGCCGGTTAGAAACCAGCATTTAAATCTATTTGCTTTTTTAATTAATAATCGTGGTAGTGAGAAGCACATCTCTCTGCTTAATGACCGAGCGCTGGGGAATCCTCTGTGCTTTCTCCAATTATTGCCATCTACTGGAGGTCCACATGAAATGGTAATGGGACGTCAACTATTGATTATAGTGTAAATAACCTACATTACAATACAGAGGCCTTTGATTTTCTTTTACCTCTCATTATGCTTCTTTTCTAGCTGCCTTTTATGGTGCCATTGTCTTTTTTTTTCATCCTCATCTGCTTTGTTTTTTTTATAACAATGTGTAAAATATGCACGCTATTTCATATGGAAGCCCATTTATTAGAGACAAAAGACACAAATGGGAGAAATAAAATCACAATAATACCATAACACTAAAAGAATGTACATATTAGAATATGTATCCGGTCTGTCAATCATTTGTGAAAGACGCTTTTATCTAATATAGTCAAAAGTATGAATTGAAATTAAAAAAGAGCAAAAGTTAAATATTTTTGAATTTTAAATATTACAAAATTATAAATTGTTAAATTTAAAATAAATAAAAAATATTACTGTATAGAAAATACTCTATTGGAATGAATGCATAGATAATCTTTTCCCCTCATCTCTCTAGTGTGGTGGCATTAGCAGAGCAGCTGTGGCTGGTTGCTGTGTGTGAGTGCTTGGTGGCCTGCTATGCAATACAGAGACACAACGGCATAAATGATTATTTATGATCTGTCACCTTGCATCTCCAGAACTATCAGCACAGAGATTCATTAGTGCAATAGACCCTGTGCCACATGCGCGCACACACACACACACACACACACACACACACACACACACACACACACACACACTACAGTATGTCTCCTCAGGCCCATACTTTCATGTTTGCATGATCGGTGCTGTATTCGGTAATTGTTCTTAATCACCTCATGCTCTCAGCTTTCTGAAAACGATTGAAGGCCTAATAAGTTAGGGCTGATTCCATAATATAATATTTGTCTGATGGAATCAGCTCAGATACTAATAAATGACAAAATCTGACACTCCTCCACATCTCCGGATGTAATGATGAGACATCGAGACGTCTTCAAACATGAAATTAATGACAGAAGGTTGCACACGTGACCGTCTCTATAGCGGAGCTCAGCTCATTTGAAGTTCACATATGTTGTTATCTCTCACTGTTTGCTGTTGTGCTTCGGATGAATTTTAGAACATTCTTTCAGGGATCACTGGGTATTCCATTAAACCCGGTGTAACAGAATAAACAAAGACCCTCAGATACTAAAATGGAATTTCTTGGAACTTTAGATATTCCACTCATAATCAAGCGTTTTTTTTTTACGTGTCAAACTGATGACTGAAATATCTATCTAGTAAGTATTATGCAATAGAGCTCTACAGTAGGGTTGTGCTCATTGATTTTCTCTATAGAGACTGATTTGAACGATAACGTTACCTTTCAACACAGACTTACTATGAGTGTTAGAAAACATGAAGCAGAACTACACTTTCCTGAAAAAAGATCAATAAAGCATTATGAATCGCATTATCCATTCAATATTTCCCAAATGTTAAATACTTCAGATTAAAGAAATAGAACTGTATACATTTATTCATAATAATACATTTGTTATTTTTATTTTATGTATTTATTTTGGTACATGCTTAGCAATAAACTTATATGAGTTACTGTATGTAATTTCTGTCCCAGTAGCAAACTATAAATTATATATTTTCTTTTTATTTCACAACTAAATAAAAAATATATATTTTGCAAAAAGCAAACAAACAAACAAACAACAACAACAACAAAACTTAAAAGCGAAGTGCTGTATGTAATTTCTGTCCCACTATCAAAATACGAATGAATAAAATAATGTTTTTTTTTCCGATATTTTGTTGAATATATATTTTGTTTATTGTAATTTATTTGTATATTATTTAAATATTTAATTAATTTATTAGTTTTTAGCATTTTTGTCCCACTACATATGATTAAAATTATGATTGTTTTCAAACATGTTTCAAATGCTCTAATTTGTTATTCTGCTAGCAGTTTGTATGTAATGTATATTGCATTTTACATTTAATTTCCTTGATTTTAAAGTCAGTTTTTAGATGTAGTACCATCATCTCTACTTTAATTACATCATTCACAGTACTTTATGGGCAGTTAATTTCTTCGTAAGTAAATTTTCAGTATACAGTTGTTGTTTTTTTATGAAAATTTAAAAAATTGCACCCACGTTTGAACTTGTGATGCATCTTGCACATAGCTGGTTTGGTTCAGTGATTAATTGAACAAATTTTGTATATTTTATGGAAAAAATGAATGTGAAAAATACTGCTTTTCAAGAAGCATTTCATGGCAGAAGGCTCTATTTTTGTCACATCCATGACTCAAAGGCCAGCTAAACTGACAGCAGATGCTGCATTCACTGTCCTGAGCCAACTCGCCTGCTGTCGTTATCGAATTCAATAAACTTCGCTGAAACAAGCCTCCCATTATTATTCGAATAACTTGATTAGACACAAAATGCATGCAATAAGGTTGCCGCTATTGATTGTCTGTTTGCTCTTAGAGATAGGATAGGCTGTTTCCAAGCGTGAGATGTGAAGTCTGGTCCGAACAGTCTTTTGAATAGAGAGACATTGTCTGGGGCTATTATCCTCACGTAGTGTTGCACGTACAACAAACACACGCAAAAACCGTGGCGATGGAGGACAGTCCCTTTCACTGAGCGAGCGAGATAAGAGAGCCTGTCTTTGCTTTGGCTTTATCACTCCACAGCGCAGACAATGGAGTGAATTTCAAAGGAGCAGAAACAGGAGAGTTGTCCATTTTGTACATAGTTATCGCCCTCGCACTTTCACTACTTTGTTGAAAATGGAAGGGAAAAGCATTATGAAAATTAGAAAGAGAACGAGGGAGAACATCCAATAGAGTCTAGAGGTCTCCCATGCCCTCTCGCTGTGATTGTTTGGGGGAAAAATGAAATGAAGGCAGTGGGAAATCAAAACAAAAGACAAAAAGGTGCCATGGCCATCAACCGGACTCTCTCCCTGTTTTAAAAATCCTTTGAGTTTGAAGAGAGAGAAAGAGCGGGAAAGATAGACTGGGGCAAGTCCCAAGAGAGGGGCCAGTTAATGAAAACTCTTATCTGTTGCTCTCATTGTACCAGGCCAAGGCGATGAGAGCGACTGGTAAAGGAGGAAGCTTCATAACTGTGGACCGTTCCATCGCCTGGAGGGTGTTAGAGGAGAAAAAAAGAGCAATGACAGGGTGAGACTCGGCAGGGGCTGAGGTGGCAAGATGGCCTGAGTGTGTAATTAAAGTGAGGCGAGAGGGAAAGCGCCTCTGAAACAGCAGAGCAAGGATGAGGGGAACACACAGCAACCAAGAAACGTATTTGAATGTATCAGTCAAAGACACCGAACTCCATAGCCATCTAAAATGAGCCTCATCTCTGCAAGCTTTATAATTGGTTTAAGCTGGTGTCCTAGTTGAAAAGCACACAAAACCCTTCTAAATCCGGGCCAACGACTTGGAAGACCGACCAAAACAGCCAACCTGTTGTTTTTTTTCCCCCAGTTCCAAGAGTTAAGGCAAGCAAAAACCATAGTATCATGGTGAGTTTGCAGTTTTCTTTAGTTTTACATTGCAAAAATACAAGAATATGTATTTTATCACAATCTGCTGTTTTATTATGTTTTACAAAAATCGCCTGGAAATGTTTTTCTATTATTCAGTAAATTTACCATAAAAACCACGATTTTGGCAAAATAACATGGAAAGTATAAATAAATAAATAAAAAGTATACACACTAGTACATATGTATGTGTCTATGTATATATATATATATAATATATATTACTTATTTTATATATAATAAATGTAATTATTATTTTTATTACTTTTAATTTATACAAATTACATATTTTCAGAAATCATTGTAGTATGCTGATTTGGTGCTCAAGAAACATTTCTTCTTATTATCAGTGCTGTGCTGCTTGATATTTATGTGTTATTTGAAAACAACATGTTATATTTTATATTAAAAAATAATATATAAGAATCTTCTGAAGATTTAGGAATAATTTAGTTTCTTCTTTTTATTATTATCATTATTATTATTTGACTGACTGTGTTGCTAACACCAAATTCCGTAAGTTTCATTTTAAAAATGGTAACATTCTAACTTCATCATAGTTTTAAAATCATAGTTATTATGGCAAATTTTTTAAAGGACAAATCACTTTGTGATACTTATTGAGCACTCAAGCCATTTTCACAGCAGCCTGTCCATAACACTTGCATTTCTGCATTCAGTGCGGCTGAATGGAGCCGGTCTGGATCTCTGGACCCTGTGGGACGTTCTATAGTATCAAGCCAATGAAAAGCACTCTCGCATCGATCTGTAATGAAATGCCATTCTGTACTCATCTCCTCCCTTAGACATATTATTCTCCTATATATTGATTCAACATTCGTTCTCGTCCTCGGGTGCGTTCCCTGCGCAGCTCTGTAATAGTGTGGGCTGGACAGTAAACGTGAGTTATCTGCTTGAGTCCCACCTATAAATACACATCATCTGCTGTTCAAATGGCCTGGGAATCTGTTAATGCTGTCCGCAGCGAGACCATGCATTTCAGCCTTAAATAGACTTCGCATTACAAATTGCAGCAGCCTTCGGGCCTCTGTATAAATTTACTTAACTAGTTGTTGAAGAATGGGATGTATATTTTATTTAAAGCACCATCTTAACTTCCTCTCTGGATGGAAAGGCAGCAGTTAATGGCTTTTAAAGTCATCAGTAGAGATTGTTCTCATGGCTTACCGCAGATCCGTCTCCAAGTTTTGCTGAGTACTGTGCAGTCTAATGCTAATAGAATTTTAAAGTGATCAAAATGTAAAATTATGAAAAAAAAAAAAAAAACATTCCAGTGTATTCAAATGATACTTCTGTTGTTGGGGTTGGTGTTTTTCTTTAAAGGTTTTTTTCTTAAATGAATTTTAAATGTTCATATATACTTTCACATTGCTCTTTTTCTTAGAGAGAATGAGAACTGGGACTCGGGCGATAAAAAAAGAAAAGAAAAAATGAAAAAAAAAAAAAGAACCCTCAGAATGGTTCATATGACTCATGCACTATATTCTTCTATATATCTTCTAGATAGCTTTTTGTGAGGAACGTGTCAAAACTACTGGAACCAGATGACTGAATTGCAGAACCCAATCAATCAATTGTGAATTGGTCCGATTCATTAACTCTAAGGAATGATTCCTTCATGAATTGTTACTTCTCTCATGGACAGGATAAGAAAATTATGGCAGATCAAGATCATAATGGTGAACTTGTCGCCTTTCAGGCATTCTTCCTTTTTTGTTGAGACCAATTATATGTAAGCCCTCTCTTCCGGGTCCTCTCCGCTTGAGATAGAGGAGTGAGGTTTACCTGCACAGCACTACTCACTGGCCTCCGTTACACTCACTCCCCTAAACCTCACTCCCATCCGGGTCACGGCACCAATGTAACCCCTCTCTCCCGGGTCCTCTCCGCTGCTCCTCACACTCGTTTCGAGTGGGGCTCAAACCCAGGTCTCCGGCATGGGAGGCAGACACACTAACAAGGAGGCTAAATGGCTACAGCCACTAAAATCCGTCGCTAGTGCGTTTCTTGAGATAGAGGAGTGAGGTTTACCTGCACAGCACTACTCACTGGCCTCCGTTACACTCACTCCCCTAAACCTCACTCCCATCCGGGTCACGGCACCAATGTAACCCCTCTCTCCCGGGTCCTCTCCGCTGCTCCTCACACTCGTTTCGAGTGGGGCTCAAACCCAGGTCTCCGGCATGGGAGGCAGACACACTAACAAGGAGGCTAAATGGCTACAGCCACTAAAATCCGTCGCTAGTGCGTTTCTTGAGATCGGGGAGTGAGGTTTACCTGCACAGCACTACTCGCTGGCCTCCGTTACATATATATATATATATATAACATGTGGTTTACTGTTCTACAAAACTTTATTTTTATTAAATCTTGTTTGATTCGATCTTTAAATCATATTTTTTACAGTTTAGAAAGTTAGCATAGACTTGTTTCTAAACAAGACTGTGACCAAAAACAACGTACATTTCAATATAAACATTTTCAGAAACTTTTTTAACTGCTGATCATCCAGTTTTTTTGGGTGGTCTGAAGTTTGCAGATATGCAAGATTAGAATGGACTGCTTTTATGATACTTTTATCAGTTGTTTTTGTTAATTTTGGAGCTCAAATGCTCCAGTTCCCATGGATGTTTATTGAAAACAGTGGCCAGGATATTCACCTAAAATGTCTCCTTTTGTGTTTTACAAAAGAAAGTAAGTCACGTAGATTTGGAATCAAATGAGGGTGAGCAGATTTTTTTTTTTCTGTGAGAACTATTCCTTTAACTGTAATCTCTTTTCTCTTGCGATTGATCATGTAGGCAGTAAAACGATTCTCCACTGCAAGACTTCATTTTCTGTTGTCTGGCTGATCGTTAATGTGGTCTTATTGATTCCTAATTTGGAGAGTGCTGTCAGGGTCACGTCCTCTCCTGACCAGCAGTACAAGCCCACGGGGAGGACAATACCTGTGAACGACTCGGCTGGACAGAGTGATTACGAATAATAAACAAATACGCACAAACAACGCCCACATTCTCTGCATCGCCCCTACAGCGCAGCAGCTGTCACAAACAAATACCCTCTGCTGTTGCACAGTCTGACTCATCTGGTTGAGTCAGCACATGATTTGAAAGCAAACCAGGCCAGAAACACAGTTAAGGGGCCTGGAGGGGGGTCTTAACTAAGATCTGTACATGCAGAACTGTGGTTGGCCCTTGAACGCTAAAATGATTATAACGGAATTGGTGTCAGGCTCAATGAGTCAGTGATCAAGACATCTTTTATAACCATTTATATAACCATACTGTATAATATGTTCAGTATATTTTCAGAGTTTGAAAGAAGTCTCTGATGCTTGCTAAGGCTGCGTTTATTTGATCAAAAATACATTTTTTTTTTTTACTTTTTTTAATGTAATTTATTCCTGTGATGAAAAGCTGGATTTTCAGCATCATTACTCCAGTCTTCTATGTCACACGATCCTTCAGAAATCATTTTGAAATGCTGATTTGGTGCCCAAGAAACATTTCTTATTATTATTATTAATGTTAAAAACTATTTCCACTAAAAATATTGAGCAATACAACTCCGATGCTTTTATTTCAGGATGATTTGATGAATAGAAAGTCATCAGAGTTACTTTTGATCAATTTCATGCATCTTTACAGAATAAAAATATTACAACTTTTGAACAGTAGCATTTTTTATTTTTCCACTGTAAAGCCAGTAAAATAATTATTATTTATGTATGGAATCATTGTTCTATACTTTTAAATTTTACATCACAGATTTAAATTCGTGAGGGACAACAAATAAAATTTGGTTGAATCAAATGTCTATAGAGGGGCGCTCCCAGACTCAAAATGTTAGCTTGAGGTGCTCTTTGGATGGGATAATCATAATATAGAACAAATAGGAAACTCCTGACTCCCTGACAAAGGCTTGTATGCCGAAATACATCTGAGTTTTTAAAGATTTATGATGACCAAGCCATAAAATAAAGGCTTTTTAATTTTTCTTAAAGAGAGTGCCTTGGAGTTTCCTATTTGTTCAAAATTTGGTTGAAGTTTGAATTGAATTAATATTATATAAATCGTCATACGAAAAATTATTTGAACTCATCGTGTTTTGTTTAATATATATATTAAACCTGTAGCCCAAAACTGCTCACAGGGTCTGTGCAGAATGATAATAATAAGAACCATAATTATAGTGAAGCTTGCTGGAATTAGGATTTGGGGATTCATCACAAGGCACCAATGTAGGACCGATTAGAAAAGTGGGGGAATGAATGTAGAAATTTCTAAAAGTTGGGGAGTGAGGGTGGGTTCTAATGATTTTTTTATGCAAATTTTTGGGGCAAATTGCTTCTGTTATGGTTTGATGAAAATCAAAGTAGTGTCTCATTCTGTAACCATTAAGTAACCATCCTGACTTGATTTACTTGTGAATACTTATTCATAAAAATAGCAACAGAGTGGATAATGATGGGTATAAATAGTGAAATCACCTAAGAAATCACCTAAGAGAACCACTGGGGTCCCAAAATGAGGAGTTGCTGATCACCTTCATCTTTTTTTTCTCATTCAGCTTTTGCTATTCCCTCTTTGTCTGCTAAGTGGCTCTGCAGCCCAAGATATCACAGAGAGCTCTCTCTTTCTCCATTTCTTTCAAAAGCATGTCTCCTGTTTTTGTTTTTTCATTGCTTATAATGAGAATTGAATTGTTGAAAATTGTAGAGATGTGACCAGCATTGAATGCAGTTATGAATATCCAGCTCCTCTGGTGATAGTGGTGATAAACAGTGTTTGTAGGCTTTGCTTCCGGTAAGCTCTCAAATGATTCTTGCTCTCTGGTGGTTTATCAAAGTTTAGAGAAAATGCAGTCTCGTTTGGCCAGATTTTTTAATTGCAGAAGTCTGTTCCACATTGTAGCTTTTCTAGCTGAGGACCACCCACTGAGATGTAAATCTGCAAATGCAATTTTTTTTTTTTAGCGATTTTTTTTGGCAACACAAAATATGTAATCAGATTTTTCTTTTTTCAAGTAACTTATGCAATGCATAACTTTTAAATTTACAACAAAATATTAGTTACTTTTTCAGTAAGTAATGCAAGTTACTTTATTTTCCTATTTATTAATTGACACCTCTCCTGACCCTGTGTTGAGAGAAATTGGTAGCGAGGTGCAGAGGTGCTTCCTTCAGCCTGAGGTTTTTTCATTTCCCTTTTGGTGTGAATGGGATTTCACAGTTGCCAAAATGCAAAATGCAGTTTGTGTGCCATCTGAGGCTGAGACTAGTTCAAAGAAACTAAATAAAATTGCATTAACTTTCTAAACAGTATCCACAGCAAGTACAAAATCCACAATAATAGACCATTTGAACCTTTAAATAATCATGCTTGCAGTTGTTTATATTATGCAATTTAAATTTATAACAAATATTATTATAATATTACCGGGAGGATTTACGTCTCAGACCTTCCTCTTAAAACTGTCTAGGTTGATGCAGAACGGAGTTGAATTTTGGCTGAGGCTCCTGCCACTGCGCCGAGAAGTAGTGAAATCAAAGTTGGTTGGCAAAGAACTCAGCCAAAAGTTAGCATTCCATGGATGGATTCAAGGCTCCCTGTCAAAACGTCACAAGCACTTGCAGAGCATGTCGTCACGCACCACTTCCCCTTCTCCACATCGACAAACGCGTTTGAGCCATGCTACGGAAATATTTTAATTAGGCTCAGCTTGACCAGCGTAAATGAGAATGAATCAGCTTTTGGTTGCGTCAACCGGTCAACCGGTCTACGTCAACGGTGGACGTTTTTGACGCAACCAAACGCTGATTCATTTGGTCGCATCAAGTCTTGATTTGAACTCTTGTCGGCGCATGCAGAATCATTAAAGTCATTCAGTCAGTGGCTTCCTGAAGTGAATCATCAACTGAAGGGCAGAAAGGGTTGGGGTGCTGGTTTTTATTATGTTTGGCAGGTTTATAGAACAGTTTTACCGCAGTGCATAACTTTCTGAACAGTAAATATAATACATTTGAAGTCAAGTATTTCCATTTTACAAAACTGCTTGTTCTAATGGTAAACAAGTCAAAGACTTTGTATGTGCATGGCTGCATGCATATGTCATTTATTGTCTGAAGTCTAATTTAGCTTTAAAATATTCCCTTTAACATGCATACGTTTACACTTGTTTTTTATAGGCTTCAGTTTGCACCTTATTTGAAATACAGTACTGGGCAAGATATGAAATTATGTGGCTTTTTTTAATAAAATCAAAGAAATAATTGACAGATGAATCGATTAGCGAAACACACCGGTGCCCGCTTCCAGTGGAGGCACACAAGACCCTTTTGAGTGAAAAAGACATTTAGAAAAATTAAGTAAGTGCACAATTTCCAGAACCAGATAGAATAAGATAACAAAAGCTGTCAGCGGCACATCTTGAAATAAACCACCCAGCATGAAACGCATTCTGTACTGTACAAGGCCATGCAACACAGCCGAACGTGCGATTTCTCATTTCCACGAGTGCGAGAAAAGCAAATACAACAATGCTAAAATAAAAGCTCATCAGAAATCACATTTGGTTTGTTTCATCTCGAGCTGCCAGATAGTCGGCACGAAAAGATTGATTGCGGAAGTATTCTCCGCCAGCCACAGAAAGTTCTAGAGCAAAGGGGTGGAGGGTGATCTCCACCTGTCTGAGTGGAGATAAAATGCGGATTGAGGTTAGCATGCTGCTTTCTTTAACATATTTTCAATCCCTCTGTTGGCGCTCAGAGGGCACTTTGATCAGCGTGTTATCTGTGCGGCTGAGGCCTAATCCTGTGTTTGCTTCACGTTCAAGCCAGATCACCATGCACGAATCAAAGGGAATGGTCACAGATCAGAGGAAGAGGAAGACATATGCAAGCTAGGATTCATAGACTCACTCAGGCAAGAAAGATCATCCACTCATGTATGCATTTACCTCGGTACAAACCCTTTGCTTGTTCTACATACACAAACACTTCCACATACACTGACTAATGAATCCTCATTTGCATAGGTTGTGCCTTTCTATGTCTTTCCTCGGGCGTACATGTAGAAAGTGCCAGCTTCACGACAGAACTTGGTCTTGGCAGTCGGTATCTGATGTATCTGTTCTCACTTATCTGTAAAGCCAACTGCAGCGTGGAGCCAGCCTCCGCGCTTCGTAGTGCAAAACATGCTGTTTCTCTCTGCTACCAGAAGGATTGTCTTTTAGTTCTGGGCTTGGCTCAGTCCTCCTGGAGAGAT
Organism: Carassius gibelio; assembly: GCF_023724105.1. Classification (NCBI taxonomy): domain Eukaryota; kingdom Metazoa; phylum Chordata; class Actinopteri; order Cypriniformes; family Cyprinidae; genus Carassius; species Carassius gibelio. The sequence continues at coordinate 6,642,238 of NC_068391.1, read as the reverse complement.
TTAGCTATGACTAAATGCTTCAGAATTGGTATTTTGACGAACATCCCATGTTCTAGTTCCATTAGCAAATTAGCTACTGTTAGAGATGGGTTTGGATGGCTGACTATTTCTAAGCAAGTGCTAGTTTATCAAGATTTTTTTTTTTTAATTTTATCTTAATATTTTTGGTGCTGGTGCTTTTTAAAGAAGAACTTTGAAGATGTTTTACTGTGCTGACACACTGTTAGACCGTCAGTTGGGTCAATTCTCACAATAACCACTGAGAGCAATGCGAAAAAGCAAGGCTAATTGCCGACGAACGGTTCACACCAAATGCAAAATTATTGTTCGCCTTCTGAGAATCAATTTTGAGAATCAAACAGTTTTTAGTTTATAAACCTTGCTGTTTTTGTAAATTAATGTTTAATACAAGAAAAAAATTACTTAAAAAATAAATTTAATTAGAGATACAGTATTCCCCCAAAATTAATTATCTAAAAAAAAATTATATATATATATATATATATATATATATATATATATATCTTTTATTTTTTACATGTACCCCATTTTGTACATTATCAGTGTATTTTCATTTCTTGACAGGCTACTCTGGCTGCTGATTTCCATTGTGTTGTTATGGCCAAGTCTCATGAGAAAGGCAGTGCAGAGTTTTATTCCTTATTTTCTTGCAGGCAATATAACGTGCAACACACACACATACACACACACACCAATTTCTTCCGTAAGCTTTTGGCTAGATGAAGACAAACTCACTTGAGCTCTATCAGCTGAAATGGAAGAGCCGAATGGAAGTTTAGGTGATCATTTTAAATATTTGGACTGGGACGCCATTAAAGAATGCCTCCCCTTATTTTGCAGATAATTCCACCGGCTTTCCAATGACCTCCCCATGGTGCAATCCACACGGAGAGATGGAACGAGTGAGTACGCCGCTGCCTCTTTCACAGCCTAGGGAGATAATGAAATAACTTATGTAGATGTGTTTTTTTTTCCCGAAGACAGCCAAGTAATGGCCCTGAGTCCCGATTTCACCAGCGAGAGGGATTCTGGGTAGCAGCATTTCATTAAGGCTGGGTCTGATCGACTCTGCATAAGAGCAGGGCAGACTAAATTGAAGCTGTTATTTCCAGAAGGGGACAAGATGAAAGAAATGAAGAAAAAAGCAGTAAAAGCTTTAGCCATGAAGATTTAAGACTCATGGTATTGTGACACATTTCTTCTGAAGATAATTCCAGGTTTGTGTGTGCATTTCCGTTAAAAGTTCAAGGGGAGATGAACAGGGAAGGTGACCTGATAACAATGGCTTCTCAGGGGAACAAGTCTAGTTCCATTCATTGATATGCTCTCTGCTTTTATGGCTCAGTCAGTGTGGTAAATGTTTGTAGAGCATGAAATACGCAGTCGCATGATTAGAAAGGACATGCAAAGCTTCGACGCAGAGGCTCTTTAGAGAATACAATGCAAGGGACTGCCATATAAAACACTGGATGTGGTTATGCAAAAAGCAACAATGAGCAAAGGGTTATTGTAGTGTCCATTATGCATCAGGCTGCTGTAGAAAGGGACAACTTCTGTTGACTTATGTTGCTTAGAAGAAATCCAATGCAATGCTTGCATCATTGTGAAAAAGCGTATTATTTGCAACAGCTTAAGACGGCATTACAGAAATTACTCTTATGGTAACACTTCAGTAATAGTACTACTGGTCAAAATGTGGGGGTCAGTAAGATTTGATTACTGTTTTCATATTTTTCTTTAGCAAATATCGTACGGATCTTCAAAACAACAACAACAACAAAAAATGCTGTGTAATGCATGTCAGGCCAGTCGTTGGCAATGTCACTTTGTAAAGAAACACTACACGCCTATGCACAAACGTATTCATAGACTGAATTTGTGGTTTGAAAACCAGTTTTTAAAAGTTTTCAGGCCCCCAATACACCATTGTTGTGTAAATGAAAAGTCAAAATGTACAAAACGTTTTCATTTTTTTCCGGCCCCTTAAAGAGAAACTTATCAATCCCAAAGTTTTGAATGGTAACATGAGTTTGATTTGGTCAGAGCAACTAATTTCAAAATTACTATTGTAATTTTTACGTTTATTATTTTGGTCTCTTGGAATGTAAAGGCAGTAAAGTCAGTCTGAACTGAACATGAAAGAGGAAGTCGTATATACTGTATACAGCTAATAGACATGAACTAAAAGCCACAACGCTCTTTTAATTGCATACAGTCTTCATAGTGTTACCAAGATTAGGATACATTTGAAAGACTTGTGGCTCTTTAATAAGAGAGAGATGGGCAACAGAGGCATATGATGGGACTGCAAGGGTATAAATGGGGTCATAAACGCAAAGAGAGTCACAGAAAGAGATGGAGGGCGGCATATGGAAAGCGAGAGACCGAGCTTGAGAAAGCCAGAGCAGAGGAGCATAGAAACTGACTCAAATGATGTGGGATCAGCCTCAGTAAATAAGCATTTCTCGGAGCACAGATTTCAATAAGAGAGAGCCTGGGCAAGGCAACGCTTTCAACCCATCCATTATTCATGAGTCCAAAAGAGAGACGTGATCCAGCACAGAGAATGAAGAAGAAAACATTTCACCATGTATAAAGGCAGAATCCAATCTAGCGTCCATTAGTCCACACCTAGTCCTCTGCAAAGAGCAGGACAGCCTTGAGCTCTGAAAACAATTATGGAAATGAAAAGAGGCAAATGGATGGTCCACATCAGCGAAATGACCACGGAATGAAACTACACGCATAGACAAGGCTCATCGGAGAGATAATACCAATCGTATAGGGCCCATCGCGGTGACCAAGCAGATGTCCTAAGTGCTATTTTCCTTCTAACGGAATGGCTAAAGTGCTATTTAATAATTGCCTGTGTGACAAACGCTAAAAAAGTGCTAGCAATTATTGTTTACTTCTTTCTTCTCACTACAGGAAATTGAGGCTGCACAGTCAATATAAATACACCTGTTAAGCAAGCCGGGCACTTTGCGTGACTATTATTTTAACCAATCATTCTCTAATGGGGCCTTTTGTTTTACGCTAAACACTGCTAAGATTAGCATCTGTAGTGGTGCTTTTTACCAATTAGCCACTCCCTCATGATGGTGGGGTGCAAGGATGAAAAAGTTAAAAAGTTTTCAAGCCAGGGGAAGGGAGGTAAGCTTGTATTTATTATGAAGTTTTAGTTGGCATCTTTTTAGTATGGCAAAATGAGAGGCAATAAACAAGTGATGATGCAGTCGCTAACTGCCACTGAAATTGATTGCTACACAAAAATGAAGGCTTTTCTTGGTGGTTTAGGTTAGTATGCAATTATACAGTACAGACCAAAAGTTTGGACACACCTTCTCATTCAAAGTTTTTTCTTTATTTTGATGACTATTAAAATTGTAGAGTCACACTGAAGGCATCAAGGGCTATTTGAGCAAGAAGGAGAGTGATGGGGCGCTGCGCCAGATGACCTGGCCTCCACAGTCACCGGACCTGAACCCAATCGAGATGGTTTAGGGGTGAGCTGGACCGCAGACAGAAGGCAAAAGGGCCTACAAGTGCTAAGCATCTCTCAGGGAACTCCTTCAAGACTGTTGGAAGACCATTTCAGGTGACTACCTCTTGAAGCTCATCAAGAGAAAGCCAAGAGTGTGCAAAGCAGTAATCAAAGCAGAAGGTGGCTACTTTGAACAACCTACAATATGACATATTTTCAGTTTTTTCCACACTTTTTTTGTTATGTAAATAATTCCATATATAATTCCACACGTGTTAATTCACAGTTTTGATGCCTTCAGTGTGAATCTACAATTTTCATAGTCATGAAAATAAAGAAAACTCTTTGAATAATAAGGTGTGTCCAAACTTTTGGTCTGTACTGTATGTTGAAAAACAATTAAATATGGATTGTGTAACTATTTTTTGAGTGTTAAAATCTTATTTCAGCATAGGACAGACACAGTTACAATTGAGCTACTCTACCATTCAGAAGATCTGTTAGTCTCTTATGCTCAAGGTTGCATTAATTTGATCAAAACACTAAAAACAGTAACATCGTGAAATATTATTACAATTTAAAATTAATTATTTATTTGTATTAATTCATATTATTAATAATTATTCATTATTGTTTTTTATTTATTTAATTATTCAATTGCTTACTGTTGTGATGCATTAATTATTAAATAGGCCTACAATTCCTTGAGTTGTTGATTCTAATTTCTTGTGGCTTTGTGAATTTGCAGGTTGGAGTTTTATGTGTTCCAGCTGGAAGAAACCAACTGTAGGTAGATTTATTAAAATGTAAATGCAGTTATTAATGCTTGATGTAGCATACATTGATTCTGTTTTTAAATATGTCGATATATTGCTGCACTACATGTCTTTTGACCCAAAGGGAAAGGTCTTCAATGGCGCTTTGTGCCCTAAAGCTATTTCGTTTTAGGGTCAAATGTCACCTTTGTCGTAGATTTGCTCATTTTAAAAATGTCACAAAAAGAAACCAGCACTTTTTAATGGGATTCTAACAGCATCAGCATGTAAAACAAGATGGCAGACATCCTATTTGTTCGGATAATCCCATCCTTCATTTGTTAAGGCCGGACCGTGGGCTTGGAACTGCTTCCAAAATACTAATCACTATAATTAGAAAGCCTGTTTCCAAAGTTCTGTGAAACGGAAACAGGTACAGATGCAGTGCATTACTCATGTATAGCCAGCACCTTAATGACCAAACTCTCAATCTGCATTGTAAATGAATTAGCAGTGTAAAAAAAAAATAAAAAAAAATATAAATACAAACACCAAGCAATCCTGACAGGTCGATAATGGAGCTCGCACATGGTCGCTTTCAGAAGCCAGTGCTCTCCTAATAATCGTGTTTCAGAATGATGTGCTTTTTCTTGGTTTATTTACAATTCAATAACACACCGCGGGTATTTGGGGTGCTATTCCTCCTGGTTGTTTGGCTTTTTGTCCTCTCATAAAAATCAAGAGAGTGAAAGTTATGAATAAACCATTGCGGGTAAATGAGACTTATAAAGTTGTAAAAACCCCAGCATGCACTACTGGGCTCAAAGCTGGAGATCGGTGTTCCGTTAGATCATTGTGGCTATGAAAGGATATTTACAGTCTGCCAGACTCCTTCTAGAGTAACTGCAAATGTGAAAAGACCTGCAAGGCCGCCACAGACACCGAATACCTCATCTATTGCTGTTTATTTTTTAATATGGGATGCTGTATGTCTCCTGCTTTAATTATATATTGCACTGGCGGATCTGAGGATGGCATTTTGGTGACTTATGTTTTGGATTATGGTTCGACATCCAGACTTTTTCCCTCACCATGACTATGTTTTGATACTGTGACCTGGTTGCATGGCAACAGCGAAACATTTAGTCGCCTCGGTTTGATGAAACTGCAATTATTGGATGTTTCTGAACTGTTAGGTAAATATTGTCTTTTTTTAACTCGTTTTTTCTCTCTCCTCATTTTATTTTTAGCAGTGTGATTTTTTAAGATCCGTTAATAACCCCTACCTAAATGTCAGAGTTTGGGGGGTTTGCACGATTATGAGTGTTGGCTGTATTTGAGTCTGTGTATGATTAGATTAATACTCATTAGAGACTATCTGTATCAGCCTCATTCCTGTCCCCCTAGGAGCTAAGCAACATCAACCATGGCAATTAAAAACAGGAAGCTGTCGTCCTCCATCACGGTGGCATTGTGCTGGCCCCTGGAGATGTTCACTGATATCATTTTTAGCCTTCTATCTTTACTCATACCCCATCCTCTCTGTTTCTCGTGCTCTCTCTCTCTCTCACACACACATGCTAAATCCTTTGTTGATAACTTTGAAAGAGGGTTATCTTTCAGCAAACACATCATTATAACTCATTGGACTTATCATCATTACCCGCAATATTCAATGCTTAAATTTTGTTTCATCCACCGTAGACTTGGTGTATATGTTTCCCTGCTTAAAAAAAAAAACACTGTAAACCAGTCTGGATTTCACTTCTCAGCTGATCAGACTGGGAGACCAACTCAGATCAGCATATATATATATATATATATATATATATATATATATATATATGCACCTTTGGTGAATTTTGTGTGGGCAAACCACATTTGTTTATTCTTTTCGAATTCTAAAAGTCTAGTTTTGTAATATAATCGCATTAAGAATTAAGGTTGCGAGAGAGAGAGAGAGAAATAATCAATAATTAGGCAAAATGTCATTTGCACTGCATAAACCATCACTATAACTAAATCTTATCAATATGGATTTTGAAACATTTTGGTGCTTTTTTGGTCGCCCATTAGCTATTGGGAGAAATAAAGGATGAAAGGCATGCAAAATAAAAAGGCCCTTTTCTACAAACTTAAGAGAGGTCCTCTCACAAAAGAAGCAGAAATATCTCTCTCTTCTGAGGAACCTTTAATTGCATGTGTTGTGGGCCCTCACGGGGAACACCACTCTGATTTGTCCTTAAAATAGCTCTTCAGATGTTTGTCACCCAATGGCTGGCATGTTGTTGTCTTGGATCTTCTCATCGGATGAGTCTATGTTTCTGAATTAGCAGAGGTGTGAGCTGTTTTTTTTTCTCCCAGAGTTAATTGTGTTTATGCTCCCTTCCCTCTCCTTTGCACACTCACACACGCACACACACACACACACACACGCATGCACGCACACACACACACACACACACACACACATATAATAGTGATGCATACCCTCAGATCTTCACTGTGGTGAGGCAGAGGAGTGCGGAGGGGTGCAGTCTGCTCCACCTGCCATGGCTTACACAGAACAAACAAAGTGCGTCACGATTAGGCAGGGCTCCATGGTCACTGTCAAAGGTGTCATGTTGACTTTTTTCATTTTTCTTTTTTTTTTTAGCTCCTCACTCCCTGTTGCCTCATCCCGCTGCTCTTTGTCACTTCTCTGCACCTTCTGTCACTTGGCTAGAGCTGAGGATGCCACCTGGGCTGGCCGTTCACATTGCTCCCATTAAGTTTCCATTAACGGGACCTGTCCGCCCACATCCCCCCATCGACAAACTACGTCCGAAAATACATCCAGCAGGCTTTTAGCGTAACTGTTTACCATATTCGTACATAAATGCATAAATTGTGTGTGCACTTTTACACCCGATGCACTGTGTGCTACCATATGTGCTGTTCAAAAATTGGCATCGTCTAACTTTTTTTTTTTTATTAATACTTTTATTAAGCAAGGATGCATTCAACTGATAAAATGCAATGGCAAGACTTTTACATTGTTACAAAAAAATGCTATTCTCTTGATTTTTTTATTTATTAATAAAATAATGAGAAAATGAATGCAAATAAATGGTTGCAGTTTTTACAAAAATATTAAGCAGCACAATTATTTTTCATGCTGATAATAATAATTTTTTCTCAATCAGCCAATCAGCATATCAGAATAATTTCTGAAGGATCAAATGATGCTGAAATTTCCTGCCATCACATCACACAATTGTCATGATTCTGCCCTCGTGTCCTTGATTTTTCCTAGTCTTGAGGCAGGATCATGACAGACCCGTGTTTTGTGTACAAGCGCATGGCCTTGTCTTTGGGCCATGTGCTTGTGTTGTCTCGTTCCCTTGCCCCGCCCCCCTTGTTAACCTAGTCGTGTCTTGATTGTCCCATCTGTGCCACCTGTCGTGTCTTGATTGTTCCCCCTATTTAGATCTCCTAGTGTGCTCTGTCTTGCGTTGGTTCATTGTCATTGTGATTGTACCTCAACTGAGTTCTACAATTGTGATTGTGTGTGAGATTGTGCTGTACCCGCTGAAGTCCTTGTATTACCGTGAGTGTTTATAGTTAGTATTTAGAGTCCTTGTTTATCTTGTCAGTCCAGTCCTGTTTTAGTTATTTAGTCTTTACCTTGCTCCGTGTTTTCCCCCTCGTGGGTTTTGTTTTCCCCTTTTTGTAATAAACCCTTTGTTTGAGAATCCCTGTCTGCACCTGAGTTCCTCCCTTACCAATACCTGACAGAATGAACCGACCACAAAGGAACTCAGCAGACAGGAGGCAATGCTGGATGGCATCAGCCAGCCAGCGAGATTGTTTTGAGGGCTCTCGCCTTGTGGTGTTCCGGGGGACCAGGGGAGGTCGTTCCGGAGCGAGCGGGCGAGAGGAGGAGCCCCAGAGGTCCCCACCTACCCAGCTGCCCACGGCCCCAGAGGGTCGTGTCCTGGCCGTGGCAACCCTGGGGGATCAGGCAAGTCCCCCCCAGAGTCCTGAGGCACCTCCCACTACCTTCAGTCTCCCCAACAAGCGAGGGAGACGATTTTCATGGGAGTCGGCTTCAGAGTCTTCGGCGTCCGAGTCTGCCCTGTCCGAGACCAAACTCCCCCAACCCGCCTCTGACCCAGCTGTAGCCTCTGCACCGCGCCCGAGGAGGAAGAGGAAGAAGAAGGGGCCTGCCGGTCCTGTGACCCTGTCTCCTCCCGAGCCAGCAGCGGTGAGCGTGCCTGAGCCAGCAGCGGTGAGCGCTGGCGTGCCCGTGCCAGCAGCGGAGAGAGCTGGCGTGCCCGTGCCAGCAGCGGTGAGCGCTGGCGTGCCCGTGCCAGCAGCGGAGAGAGCTGGCGTGCCCGTGCCAGCAGCGGTGAGCGCTGGCGTGCCCGTGCCAGCAGCGGAGAGAGCTGGCGTGCCCGAGCCAGCAGCGGTGGGCGTGCCCGAGCCAGCAGCGGTGAGCGTGCCCGAGCCAGCAACAGTGAGCGTGCCCGAGCCGGCAAAGAAGAGAGCTGCAGTCGTGAGAGCGGAGGAGAGAGCCGCGGCCGACTCTGCAGCAAAGACTCTTGTACAGTCGGTCTCATCCCATAAGGAGCTGCCTATTATCCTAGCTGCTAAAGCTTTTTCTGATTATTTGTCCCGTCTTGTCCAAATTTTAGAAGTCCCCGTCAGTCCTGTTTTGTCCCCTGTCCCCAGAAGTCCTAAGTGTCCAGCCGTTGTCTCCCCGTGTCCAGCCGTTGTCTCCCCGTGTCCAGCCGATGTGGCCCCGTGTCCAGCCGATGTGGCCCCGTGTCCCGTTGATGTGGCCCCGTGTCCCGTTGATGTGGCCCCGTGTCCCGTTGATGTTCCCTTGAGGAGCGTCTGGAAGCCGCTCCTTAAGGGAGGGGTTCTGTCATGATTCTGCCCTCGTGTCCTTGATTTTTCCTAGTCTTGAGGCAGGATCATGACAGACCCGTGTTTTGTGTACAAGCGCATGGCCTTGTCTTTGGGCCATGTGCTTGTGTTGTCTCGTTCCCTTGCCCCGCCCCCCTTGTTAACCTAGTCGTGTCTTGATTGTCCCATCTGTGCCACCTGTCGTGTCTTGATTGTTCCCCCTATTTAGATCTCCTAGTGTGCTCTGTCTTGCGTCGGTTCATTGTCATTGTGATTGTACCTCAACTGAGTTCTACAATTGTGATTGTGTGTGAGATTGTGCTGTACCCGCTGAAGTCCTTGTATTACCGTGAGTGTTTATAGTTAGTATTTAGAGTCCTTGTTTATCTTGTCAGTCCAGTCCTGTTTTAGTTATTTAGTCTTTACCTTGCTCCGTGTTTTCCCCCTCGTGGGTTTTGTTTTCCCCTTTTTGTAATAAACCCTTTGTTTGAGAATCCCTGTCTGCACCTGAGTTCCTCCCTTACCAATACCTGACAACAATTAAAATGTTAAATATATTAAAATAGAAAACAAATATTTTAATTGGTAATAATATTTCACTATATCAATGTTTTACTGTATTTTCAATTACATAAATTCAGTCTTGAACATAATATATTTCTTCTGAAAACATTTGTAATATGTAACCAAACTTAAACAAGCATGTTAAATATTATTTCCCTTTACTATATTACTTAATTATAACTTTGAATTGCTTGAATCCAAAGGAGATGAAAGTAGACATGAATCATTTCATTGTACTTATGTTATGATTATATGTCTGACATTTTTTCAGTGAAATAAGGATGGAACTTAACTTTGTCTGGTGATAGAACAATAGAGTAGAACAATAAAACTGGAAGAGTAGAACAATAAAAGGTATTTATCATCATATCATCATATATATTTAATAAATAATACATATAATTTAATATATTTTAAATATAAAATATAATTATATAAAATACAATTCATGATACTTATTTGATAAATATTTATTTATCATAAATTCCTTCAGCTGAAAAGAAAAGTCTTTTTAGGAAATATTTATAATGTGTACAAATCTTAAAGAATTAAAGTTTAAATCACAAATCTGAGGAACTGTATACTAAAAGTTTTTAGCAATGAAAAACAGATGAAAAAACAAAAACAAATAATTGCATTTTCCATTAGTAAATGAAAATCTTTCTTTTCATATTTAATTTTTCATTAGAATAGTCATGTTAGCAATAAATAAATAGCCACACACACACACACACTTCATAACCATCTGATCTCATTCATCCTATTCTTGTTCAAAATTAGCTCACTTCTGTTCCCGATCCTGTCAGGCAATCTTTATTAGAAGAGGCTGTGTCTTTCATTCCCCTCTTATAGCTGCTGGCTTTTTACCCATCTTTCCCTTCCTCTGCCAAACTCTAAAATAAAGCAGTTTGTCCTTTGGGTGGTTCCTCTGGGCTCTCTCACTCCCTCTGTTTGTGTCAATCATTCAATTTTCCCTCTGACTTGGATACTGCTTTTGTGGGACAAACTGGAAATGAAAACTTGTCTAGCTGCAATATTGATTATGTTTCGGCTTTTAAATGACAAATAATTTTGCCCCATATTCTGAGTTATCCCACAATCCACCACTAGAGACTGCTGTGGAGCCCCATTGAACAACAGGAGCCTTCAGGTGTTAAACTTTTTTTTTTTCAAGAATGTGAAATGTTTCAGATTTCCTTGAACTGGTGTCTTCATCTTTTTCGTTTTGTTTCATAAACAGCATTTATTTGCTTTCTTTTCCTTAGCCAGAAATGTGCCTCCACAAAAGTCTGTTCATCATCTCTGAAAACAGGGTACATAAGGTTGACTCATCAGGTGAGAGCTAAACACAAAGCAACATGTTCTGACACCTAGCACCCTAGTTTAAGTGTGGACGTATCTTCAAAGGTAAACTCGCTTTGATAGTCTTTAACGGCATTTACAGATAGCAGCACTAAGCTAAAGAGATGCCACCATTCCTTTGAGAGTGAATTAGTTGAAAGACACAAGATCAAACATGTGAGGGTGCTTTAGATCAGAAAGGCTAAGGGTTAACTCTGATTCATGGTATTAAAAGGTCCAGTCTTTTCCTAGCATAATGCTGCATGTCTTCAATGCCTTATTTTTAAAGTCATTTGTAAAAGCACGTTTTAGTACTCTGGTTGAAGGATTTCATGATTGAAAACAACTGGCAAGGAAATATATAACATATTAACAGCTTTTATTTTTTGCATTAATTATCATGAGACAAATGGGAAATGTTCTCTATTTTTAGCGGCTTTGATGCTAATCCACATAGATCTTACATGCAACCATATCTTCATTTATGAAGATATTTCTGTAGATACAATCCTGTATTGGTTCACCATGACATTTTGAAGCCTGATTTGTTTATTTATTAATAAAGGATGCCATTGTTTTTCTTCTTCTTCTTTTTTTTTTTTTAAATTGCTTTAAACAAAAATTTCTTCCATAAAATGATCTTTGCTGGTGTCCAAACAAAGCATCCTGTATTTGTTTTTGAGCATGTTTCACTCACTCCATGCTCTCTTTATCCTCCATCCTCTCTGTAACCTCATTTTTTCTACCCTCCGTTTGAAAGACTGCCAAGCTCTGTTTGCCTTGATAATTAGGACCCAAAGCGTGCAATCGCAAGTCCATTATAAAAACAGCCAACGCCTGGGTGGTTTATTGATAAGGCATTACGTGCGTGGAGGTGTGGAAATGTACACAGGGCTGGTGGCACATCAAATAGATTCTCCTGCGCCTTTAAAAAGAGGCCTTTATCCAGATTAAATGCCATTATGATCCAACAATGTAATTCACCAGCTTTTGATGACAAGGAAGCAAAAACATATTAATGTAAACAGGGACGGCGGGACAGCTGTTCAGTAGAAAGTGAGCAGTAGCTAGTGGCTACAGTTTCTTGTGCACCAACAGCACATCACTGTGGCTGTACTTCTTCACATAAATGTGTTTTTACAGGAGTAGATCTTAGTCTTTTACATACTGCAATATAGTAATGTCAACATATATATATTTTTTCTGGCTGTACTGTAAAAGTAAAAATGTTTTTGTTAAACTTAAGTACATATTTCTAACCAGATTACTAAAAACATATTTAGTTTAAACGACAGCATCAGTTACCTGAATAAGCATTCTATGACTTGTGCGCATACTAATAGTTGTATTTATATTTTATTAAGGTTTATTTAACATAATGAAACCAATTTGAATAGTCTTACTTTTAAATAACATTAACGACACTAATAATACAAATTATTATTATTATATAAATTATGACCAAATCTACATTCACCCTCCCCCCACACACATTTTATTGCTGGATGGGAAAGCAACACTACAGGGACACCTATGTTGTCAGACTGCATGGGCTGCTGTTACTTGATGCTAGGAAGAGAGAGAGAGAGCGAGAGAGAGATCGCAATAGGCTGTGAGATTGATATAAAGACAGCGAGAGATGGGGAGAGAAAGAGTAATTGTTTGGAGACAGGGGCTGTAGCAGGATTTTAATATGTTTGCTGCCTCCCGGTTCCAATTTGGCCCCTCAGGACGTTGTGATATTTAAAAGTGACATGGCCGACCCTGCACATTTACGATGTGTCATCATGCATCAAGCGCAGAGGTGTGGATTAAAGCTCTCCCTAATGTTGTGTGCATTGGGATTTATATTTCCAATTAAGTCTGCAAATTATATGATCATCCAGAGCTATGTGCATGGGCCATTTTAGAAATGGGTGGCGATGGTCTTTCCCTCCACTAATGGTAATGTTGGAAATGCGATCCGCTTTGTGGCAGGAATATTAATCTGCTTCGCAAATGTCCAATTACATTGTGCATTGTCACGTTGTTGACTCTAAGGGAATTGTCCAGGAAAATACATGCAACCGACCTATAGTGTGCAGTTTATTATGTTCATTATAAAGTTGCATGGGTTTCTGTTAAATACAGGAGTTATAGAAGGACTTGGCATGTAAAGATCACACAAGGCCATCCCTCTGAGGATGCTGTGAAGCCAGCTGTCTGCACTCTTATCTCAGCTCAGCTGGCAGCTAAATAGACCTTGGTCTGTATGGAAAACTGAAACTTCCATAATCCTCAGAGTGTCGGCTGACAGTTTAATTGAATCTGTGCTTCAGATAACAACAGAAACACAAAGATTAAGATTAATACTAAGACTAAGTCTTAACTCAAATCTTCAAAGATTAATTCTTAATTATTAAAATGGTAAAAAGTTAAAATTACTAAAACTGAAATGTAATTCTGAAGTGTAGTTGTAATATTAGTCTTTATATTAGTCTAATTTATCACAGTACCGACATTACAATAATTATTAGTCTTTGTAGTATCATTGGTCCTCATATTAGTATTAGTCTTAATACTAATATTAATCTAAGAGTAATATGGAGACTAACAACACTAATCAGATTTACACCAACATCCAAATTTGGACTGTGATGAATAAAATACAAAAATGGTGTGAGTACTGTCTTGGTCAGTCATTCCTGAACAAACTTTACCTGTCTTTTTCAATCAAGCATGCAAAAATGAGCATGCCAAGACATGGCCAGTGTTTTGACAATCTCCTGTTTAATGAGACAGGGCTCGTATCAGTCCTTATCTGTGCAGATCCAGCATGCCAAGCACCCGGTTCAGTAGTTAATTGCTTAAGGAATTGATACGGGGCTGAGGCCGGTCCGCATGATAAACCCACATGTCCATCTGTCAAAGCCAGCGCAGACCACGGACACACCTCTGACAGGAACACCGCTCTCCCCATATCCTCAATGGTGTAAATTATTGATTTTAACATGACAGCTATTGGAGATTTTGCTTTGAATGCAGGGCTGAAAGAACGGGGGGACATTTCCTGCTATTGCTGACCTACTGTATGACTGCAAAGTGTTTTTTCTCAGAGGGTGTTGAACAAGAGTGTTCAATAGTCAGAGAGAGGGAAAGAAAGAGACGCTAGAAGGAGAAACAGAGAATGAGGCAGAGGCTGTGGTCCTGGATATGGTCCTGTCTTGAGTGCTAAATATAATCATGTCCACACACTGTTTGGTTAGTTTTGAGAGAGACAACCACATTCTAGAACTGAAGTGACTCCCTTCAATTTTCAGGACTTTGACAAGTGATGGTAACACATAAGTTAAATGGTTTTATTTGATTAAAAAATATTATTTAAAAGTTCTGATTCAACCTAAATGCTTTTGTCTTATGACTTATATCAGCTAAACATGGTTAGGTAATAGTTGCAGTTTACCTCCTTTTACAGATCATTCATAACTATTGTATGAAAGCTTGTGACTTAATACTGGTCAAAAGTTTGGAATAAGTACTTTTTAATGGGTTTGAAAGTCTATTATGCTCACCAAAGCTGCATTAATTTGATGCATGTAGTAAAAGTATGTGACAACAAATCAAAATTTTCAGCATAGGTGTCACATGATCCTTTAGAAATCATTCAAATAGGCTGATTTGCTGCTTAGTTATTATTCACAATGGTTTTCATAATCAGCATTGAAATTTTAATTATATATCATTATATATTTTATTAAAATATTTGGTTTTGTTTATAAATTTATTGATTTAATTTATAATAATGTATATATGCATGTATGTGTGTGTGTGTGTTAGTTTCTATTCTTATACTTTTCTAAACTTGGGTACCTACCCACCAGGCCACTTTTCCAGCTTGTCCCAATTTAGTCTGGTCACTAGTAGCCAAAGAGACGAGGGTGAGGGCAAAAGGGTGGATTTTGGAAGAATAAATTATGTGAGGAGTATGAAAAGAGATATTAGGAAGAGTGAAAATAAAAGAATGAGTGTAGAGATAGGGAGAGAGGAAAGGAAAGATCGGAAGGGGCGGGAGAAAAGCAGTGATGGAGGAAGACAGCCAGAGGAGAGAGACGAAGGCAAAGTGAGAATTGAAATGTCTTCAATCTGACGGCGGGTGTCACTCCGGGGTCCATTTTGAGCTAAGCATATTTGAATGTAAATATAAGACTCGCTGCTTTTACTGAGTGGTGTCGGCATGGCACAGCTGATGACCACTGGCACTGTCTGACACTCCAGCGACATCCATCAGAGAGGAAATGCATTCATCTATATGATGTGCCTCTCTCTACATTTATAGATAATTAGTTTGTTTACAAATGTCTGTTGAAGTGTATAGCAATTGTTCTCTTCTTAATCTAGAAATATCTTGGGTCCATAATACTAGAGACTTTGGTTCATAGAGTCAGATCTGTATAAGAACATCCAGCCTTCCGCTGATGGTCAGGATGGGTTGTAATTCATGAGTGGAAAGGGATCAACTGTGCAATGGTCTTAAAGACATAGTTCACCCAAAACTGAAAAGTCTGTCATGTTTTATTCACCCTCATGTTGTTACAAACATGAGTTGGGAGTTGAAGTGATTGAGTTAAGATCCAAAATGACAAAAAGCACCAAAGAAATGCTCTGCGCAATTGTGTGATAAATTTCCCACCTTTTTTAGCCATATATTTTTTTTGTGATGAATAAACTGAAATTTAGTTAACCTTGGATGATCTTGGCACAATGTCAGATTTTGAGTGAATCATTCTTTTGAGTCAGATCTTTTTAATTAATCAGTTCATCCAGTTTCCAAACCCAAAATGAATCATTTGTTCATGAATCAGACTGATTCTATTCATATGATAGTTTTGTGTGATACATTTTTTTAGTCACTATTCACTGACATCCACCTTGGAAGATCATGGCACGATTTCTGATTTTTGAGTGAACTGTTCATTTGAGTCAAATCTTTTTAATGAATCAGTTCATCCAGTTTTCAAACAGTGTTTGGTTCATTTGTTCATGAATCAGCCTGATTTGGTTCTCAAGTTCAACTCACTAATTCATTGTCAACAGGTGGACATCTAACTTTTTTGCTCCTCACACAAATACTTCTTATGATATTTTTATTGTGCTTTTTATCGTTTTTTTTTTTAAGCTTAAAATTTCCACTTCCTATTTATTTCATCTAATTCTTCAAAATGTATCCTTTTGGATTCCACAGAGATAGAAAATCATACAGGATTGAATCAACATGAGAGTATGTAAAAGATTGGTATTTCCAATCTTTTTGTTCAATGACTAAAAGACAATTAATCAAAAGAGAAAGTCGATTTAAATGACGTCTCATTCAATTTATAGCACTTTCAGATGATGTGAATCTTTTAAGGAGGGTGAATATTTCATTAACGTTTAAATAATGGATAATGGATTAAAGCATGCAAAATTTAAGGACGAAAACTAAATCTAAAACCTTCCTCAAAGATGGCAGCATTGCAGTGTGGACAACAACAGGGACATGATCAAATGTGTCAGGTGGACATCTTCACATTTTGTCTCTGTTATCGAAAAGGCTCTCTATTTTCATTTAAACTCAAACTCAATTTGGGGACTTCTGTTTTCCTGCCTTTCAAATGGTAATGGCTCACTTCAAAGTCTGTATATCACTCATTAGCAGCAGTTAAACATAAAACAGACTGTAAATGAGAGAGACAAAGGGTGAATAATTTGTTATTATTTCTACTTTAAGATATCATTGTCTGGTGCTGTATATAAAGGATGAAATAATTTTCAGTCTTATTATACCTGGAATTCATTGGACTCCCCCCTTCCCTCCTGTGGCTGCTGAGGTATTTAATATGCTAAAATGTAGAGAAACATCTATATTTGCATATAGATGTAGCACACAGCATTTGTGCTAAGGATTGATACCTACAATTGTGTGGCTTGTTAAGAAAAAATGATATTACATCTCTAAGTGATCAGTTGTACTATTTTTGCTTTGGAGATGATAAAAGATGAATATTTAGATTAAATAAAAGTGAAAAAAAAAGGGATATGAACCATATATGGCAACCACCACAATATTATGGCTGCTACTTTTGGTAAGCACTACTCATTTTTTCTTCAGAAAATATAAAACTTTAGTTTTCATAATTTTGAGATTAAATATACTCATTGTAACTGACATCCCAACGCTATCTCACGGCCAAATCGTACGTATTTTATGAGGTGGCTTATTCGTACGAATTTGACGGTTAGGTTTAGGGGCGGGGTTAGGTGTAGGTCATTCGTAGAAATTCATACGAATTGTGCAACTCGTAAAATACGTACGATTTGGCAACAATCGTATGAATTTGTACGAGTGTGGTCATACGAATTCGTACGAATAAGCCACCTTGTGAAAAATGTATGAATTGTCATGAGATCGGGTTGGACATCTAGAACTATGGGCCATATTAATATGAGAAGGATTGCAGCTGTGACACAGTTCCTCTAGGAGATGAAAGTTATTTTTTGAGCGACAGTGTTCTAACCAGCATCCCTCTTCAGTTGACCTTCTCAAACAGGCGCCTGAAACCAAAAATATGCAAAAGAGGGAAAGAGAGAGAGAGGGGACAGAAAAAGGGAGGGAGGAACAGATTGCTATCCATCACAAAATAAACCCTCAGGTTTACCGTGCAATCCACAATTCTTGCAACTGAAGTCAAAATGTAGTTTCTGATGAGTATAGATTACATAACAACATCTGGTTAATCCTCGACCTACAGGCACACAAGCATATTTTTCTCTAATTAGATTTATTTGCTGCTATTGTTTGACTCGTCTTCACCCCTGGCATTTTGCTCCAGAAGCCGATGTTATTAAAAATTCCCGTGAGAAATGGATCCAAGATAATTTTTTATGAAGAGATGGAGAGTGAGAGGATGAAACATCAAGGGTGGCTCTTCTTGATCCTCGTAGCTTTGAGGGTTAGAGTGATATGCCAGCCTGAGTGTCCACTTTGATGATGGGATGGCAGAGAGGACATTTGGTGTCCTTGTCTTTGTGATATTTATGTCTGTCTGTCCGTCTGTCCATCTGTCTGTCTATCCTTCCATCCATCCATCCATCTGTGTCGGTCAATCCCTCCATCCTCACATTCATCCATTCATCCATCTGTGTCGGTTGGTCCCTCCATCCATCTGTGTAGCTCAATCCCTCCATCCATCCATCCATCCATCCATCCATCTGTGTCAGTCGGTTCATCCATCCATCCATCCATCTATTACTCTATGATAGTCAGTCAGTCCATCCATCCATCCATCTTTCCTCCATCCATCCATCTATCCATCTGTGTCGGTCAGTCCCTCCATCCATCCTTCTATCCCCCATCCATCATTCTATCTTTCCATCATTCTTTCATTCCATCTTTCTATCATTCTCTCTTTCCCAAAAATCTCAGTAACAAAAGCTAAATGAAGCAGCTTACCTGGTTGCTTGTTAAATAAAGTTATGTAGATCCTCCTCAAATAATGAATAATAAGGTGTATGTCCTTAGAGAGGATCCCCAGTTTTAGCTATGAAATAGTAGAGCAGAAATCTTAGCAGTTTCACTGAAGGTCAGACATTTGCTTTGGATAAGTTTTCACTCTGAAGTTTGCGGGAATGACATAACTGGATCAGATTTATCGAGACTTATTAAGCCTTTTTATATCATTTGGAGCTTATCAGGGCCTGATAAATTCACAGTTGACAGATTTATTTTACGTTCAAATATTTGAATCATTGATTCGAGTCAAACTAGTTGGGATCCTGTCAAAGATAAGATCCTACCCAGTTAAAACCAAAACATAAGCAGATTTGATGAGAGAAGAAAGGAGGAGAGATGAAGACAGTGATGGGTAGGAGGCTAGGAGCGATGCTGACATACGATAAAACTCCTGCAGGTTGAAGTGTAATGGGAGGCCAATGAAGTCTTGATAGCTTAAATTTTACGGTTAAGAGGAATGTGAAAATTTATTGCAGTGGCCGACAGATCAGAGCAAACAAGAGCTGTCTCCCAATCTCTGATTCCAATCGTCCATGAAAAAAAAGTGGGAAAAATACTGACTTGCTGAGACCACCGTTGGTGCTCAAAGGTAGATAACGTTTGGGAAAAATAATAGCTTTCACGGCAGTGAATTTCACACGTTAGCTCTGCGATGGAGGATTATCATCAGGAGCACAAGTCTTGAATTTGCACCTCTTGTCACAGGAGAACCTGCTTTTGTCCATTTCTCTTTTGTCTTTGATTCCCCCTATGGTTTTAATCTGTCAGACAATAAGATAAAGTACAAAACTTCTACGTTCTATGTGGACACCCTGCAACGCATCTCTGATGAGAAGACGGTGACAAATGTAACCCATTTTGATTAAAGCACAGACTCTGGAGACATGAGCCTGGCAGGAGTATCTCACCAACTCCCTTGGCATCTTCTAAAAAAGTCAGCCATGTAGGGGGCATCAATCTGAGCGTGCCTGGCAAAGGGTCAAGGGTTGGCTGGATTGCATAACCTGTTAGTGCCTGCTGGTCAATGTTGTACTACACGTTTTGCAGGTAAAATCATCTTACCACATTCTAAGTTATTATAGTTTTGAGTTTTAAGTGATTTTCTTGTCTTTTCTTTTATTTGTAGCTTTGTAACTGAAGGTATGTGAAGGTTTGTTGTAACATCATTTTCACTAAATTATCACAAGTTTAGGTTCTACTTATTGATTGCCTTTTCTTGTTAATCTTGTTTTTATTTTAGTTTTTGATTTAGTATTTTAGGGAGCCAAAGGTAATGCTCTGGTATTGTTCGAAAAATGTTTTATTCCATTACATTTCTTTGCAATCTCTAGCGTAATTGCTATATATCGTAATTGCTATTTGCATAATCTAGTGTAATTGCTATATGTATATTTGTTTTTGTCAAGGCGCCGGTTTGATCTGGGTTTGTTGTTGTTTTTCCTTTGTCTGGAGTAAATGGTTGTCAATTTTAATTTATGTTTACCATGTGCTCTTTTGTCTATTGTTGTCCCTCCCCTTTTGTAATCTGATTATCTTGTTAGGGTGTACACCTGTTTTAGATCATAAGTTACCTTTTATATTGCCCTCCCTGCAACTGATTCCTCCTCTTTTACCCCCTCAGTTTGTTTTTTTTATTATTATTTAATATTACTTTTCATTTCAGTAAAAGAAAGTGTTTTAATTAAGGTTTCATTTGAGTTGTTATTAACTCTAATAATAGTGACTCTATGGCCATTGAATATAACCCATATATATTGTGCAATAGCAATGAAAGATAATACAGTCCCATTAGCAAAGATGGAAGATTCCAAATCATGTATTTCCAGGAGGGTCCTGCACTAGGCTAGCAATTGCCATTAAGATTAATAGGAATACTAACGGACAGCTAACTATAGGTATTATAGGCCTCCTTGGAGCACGAAAGGGTTAAGAACTGGATTTGGTGCTCAGTCATGGAGGGCTGGGATGTGGAATGAGAGTCCCGTCAACAGAGTGCAGAGATAATTGCGTACATGAGAGTGAACAGCCTGTGTCTGGTCACGGAGTGAGACGTGAGCGTCATTTAAGTGTCCCTCTGCATCTGCGTTTTACTGTCTCTGTCTGCCTCCATGTCTCCCCTGGCATCCAGTGTCTAATTAAACGTGTCCTCGGGCAAGAAGCTGTCCACTTAACACCTTCAATTAGGAAGCACAGCTCCATCTGTACACATTGAGCTGGAAGTGAGAGAGGATGTGGATTTTTCGGATGTGGCATTGTCACAGTAAGGGGAACTATTTTTAGTTTGTGTATCTGAGGTTGAGTTAGCGGGAAACGAGCAAGATGGGCTGATAACAAATGAGAGACAATGCAAAAGTGTGTGCACCCATGTCTACATGTAAGTGAGAGATTGGTATGTATCTCTGCAGGACACAGAGTCTTGGTAATGCACTGCAGATCCCACTGAAAGTCTTGTGAATAATTGACAGGTCATTATTTATTATCAGAGGACCGGCGCTGTGTTGCTGTACATGGCCCTGCTTCATTAAGTCCAAGTAAATGAGTGAATTCATGCTCCAATTACTCTCTGGTGAATTTCCTCTCTCGAGTCGCTCTACCAGAGGAACTGATCGCAGCTGCTGCTGTAACTTTCACCACAATTATTTACTATTAACGGCATTTAGGGGGTCTGTATTACCTGCGTGAAAATTAATTCACGAGGAGACTTCTTGTTACCTTTATAGTTAGAAATAAAATTGAGTACAAGGTTACAGATAGTATTTCAATTTTGCTGAAAAATGCAACCTGTTGAAAAATGAAAGGGATAACTTGTAAGGCTCAATAGGACAATGGATTCCTGACATTATATTTCAAATTTCAACTTGACCAGTTCAGTTCATAAATTAAAATCGACATAGCTGTTTTGACCTCCAAAAGAAAAATGTTAGAGATACATGTACAGTAGAATCGTGTAAGGGCAATTTTACTTTGTTGCTAAGTAGCAAAAAAACAAAGTATCTGAGCTATGAACATAAAGTCCTAGCAAAGGCTTAGATACATCACAGAAAGAAAAAAAGGTAATTCTGAATGTGGGTTAATGTTAAACTTTACTGTCTCAGAATGCTTTTCTAAAAGTAAATTAGTTACGTAAATAAGAACTGAGACACCATGACAGCAAGTTCCCTTCTTGTTTTAGGTATTTTCAGGTTTAATCTAACCCCTTCTCCTAGTTTCTATCTTGGTTCTTGTTGCTTTGTAAAAAAGACATCATAAGTGAGATAAAGTCATGTGTGAAAATTCCAAGCCTAGTTGCAAGCTGGATCTGTCATACAGAGAGAGAGAGAATTAATAAAGAAGCCAAAGATGGCTATTTCGTCTTCCAGCATTGTCCATCTAGCTCAGTAGGTTGGTCTCAACTACAGTTAACCAGTTTAAATGGCTAACACTAGTAAAACATGTGAGGTTGCTTTACACCTTTGGCTAAAAAATTTTATTTAGCAGCAAGGGTGCATATATCCTGAAATTCTCTAGTAATTGTTGGCATTGCTTTGAAAGGTCAGTTTTAAACAGCCCTGATGCTAAAAACATCTTAAACCAGTCTAAGCTACAGTAGTTTGCTGGCTAGTCTATTGGCTGGTTTTAGAGAGATGTTGCACACTTTTTAGCTGTTCAGGCTAGAAGAGCATCTGGCCATCAGCTAAACCCTGGTTGAGAGTCCCGTCAACAGAGTGCAGAGAAATATGGTCTCATAGAAATATGTTCCTCTGTGTACTTTTTGTGCAACACCATTTTTACGTACCTTATCGCACGTTTCGCCTCTGTTTCAAAGAGAAATGTCCACTGAGTGGCTCTAAAACACGGGTTCAATACGTGAACCCTGGCTCATTTTTATTACATTGATATAGGTACATATTGCTGTGTTTTTATTATGTTGCTTCAGGTGTATATTGTGGCGGTTCACAATTTAAATATCCAGGGATTTTCGCTAAAAGTTAATTCTCTATCGTGTTGGAAACATGCCCTACACCAAACCAAACCCTAAACCTACCCGATATTGTTAACAAATGCAAAACTGATATAATTATTTTTTTTTTTGGTGCAACCGAGCCATTTCAAATTTTTTATATGCAGATTTGAACTGTTTTGTCAAACCGTGGTTATACAGGATTCAAACCGGAGCTCCTCTACTCTCAAGTACTTCCCTACCGTCTATGAAAACCCATAGATATGAAGCTGGATATGTGCAATAAGAACGTTCAAAAGCATCAGTTTTCAAACCTCCCAGCATATTAATATATCATAACATGATATTCTTCAAGTAATTGTGCGAAAATTATGCTTTAACTCTGTAAATAAGTGTGAAGATGAATAAAAGGTGTCAGAGTTGTACTGCCTCTAGTGTTCATCTCTTTTGGAAACTGCAGTGATATGTACTTATTGGTACATACTGTATTTTGCGTCTTGCTAAAAAGTGCCTCCAGGAATGTTTATGCCAGGAGACCAGGTAAGTTACGATGCTTGTCCGCAATATAACTATTTAGCAGCTGCTTCACTCATACACATAGAGTTTAATATATTGGGCAACTCTGACACAGGTCATGCAAAATGGCTTTTATTGGAAAAGGCATCAACTGCTGTTTATTCTAGAGTGCGCAAGTGCATTATCTAGACCAGCCTGAAAAATACAGCATTTTAGCTTGATTTGTGCTACAGTACATGTTATTTAACAAAGCTACATGTTATTTAAAATATATTTGACAGCTTTGGATATTTCTGTCTTTAGTAGAAAGTAGCTACCCTGGGGCAGCACCAAGATTGCCATCAAATTGATTGACTTGCTTAAAATAGAGTAGAACAGCACCTGATATCTTATTAACATTCACTGAATCAACTTTTTGTCCTGTCTGCAGGTCCTCAGACTGCCTGTGACTGATCGAAAGATGGAAACTTCTGGCAGGCGCTGACACTTTGTTATATCTTGGCAACGGCGGACCTGAGGTTGCTGCATCAGACCCAGCGCCCTCTGCACACACTTTTGTCTGTCTAATTAACACCTGTGTGTCTGGCTCCCAGAAGCCCAGACACCTGTCCCCCTAGTTCCTAGAGCTGCTATCAGGCCCATAATTGTGCCCGTGTGTATATACAGGAGTGTTTGCATGGTTGGGTGGGTGGTAGATGGTCATCAAACTTGAATCCATTCAATTCTTGTTAAGTTTTGTAAGTCTGAGAAGAAAGTTACCCACAAGTGTACAGGCAGCGGAGGCAAGAGCTGGACCGCAAGAAAGCTCTTTTTTTTTTTGCTTTATGGTGTTGTTTACTGTGTCTGAACAGGAGTGATAAACAGAAATACTGAGCGCAGGAAGTGAGGAAAAACAGGAGAAGCACACATCACACTTCTGCTGTTTTCTACATTGTAGAAATAAACAGGAGCGGGTGGGTGTAGTTGAGGTTGGTGGGATTGGGAACATTGAAACATTGAAACACTACAGCACTTTTCCTTTTTATTCATGACTTGTATTACTGGCCATTCTTGACCTTCTTTTTTCAACCACTGCCAACCACTATGGTCTTTCAAAGTCCTTCAAAGACTTGGGAAGATATGTCAATCCCTGCAACTTGGAAACCATTGCATTCCAATGTACCTCAGTGGCAGGACCCTCTGGAAGCATGTGAGCATTTGAAATCTGCCGTCTATCCTCATGGCTAGCTTTTTTTTTCATTTAAATTTAATTTAATATATAATTTTGTCGTGACTAAACATTCTGAAATCATATTAAAATGATGTCATCAGAGTGCTGGATAAATGGATAAACTGGATAAATATTCAGAAACATGTTAAGCCTGTAATATAATGAAAATTAAATATATTTGATTGAAGAAAGATGCTTTTTTGGCACCTACCAGCAGGGACTAATGGGGTCATTCAAACCAGCCAAGACTGACCCCTTTATTTAACCTTCATAACCTCGGATTCCCCTGGTCTACCTTAATTTTGACTCACCTGCTTACCCACAATCCATTTCACTCAAGTAGGCTGCACCCTGCAGACACAAGCTTTCATTTCCAGTCTCTGTTCTAAACTGGCCTTCCCATCCTCTCACAAATTGAGTTATTGAGTTCACACTTCCTCCTTCTGCGCTCCAGCCTTCAGTCCACCATCCTGCTGGGAGTCACCGTGGCTGCTCAAATCCAGTTCTCGTCTCTGCTCCCATGGACAGCAAGAGATTATGAGCAGCAGTGTATCAGCTGGGCGCCGCTGCTTTCGCCTGCACCCGTGCAGCTGCACAGAATGAAAAATTTCAAGTGTCAGCTCGGGCATGCAACGCCACCTTTTCTGGACTATTAGCTGCACAAGCAGCATTAGGCTCATCGGTGAAATGTGGTGCTGTTTCTCTCTCTCTCCCCTCTCGCACGACATGAGCTACATCCCATACAGACAAGGCCAAGCACAAACTTTAAAGCAGGAGGAGTCAGTTTGGATAGTTGGATGATTTGTGAAAAATTACACTATTTATTACACTATACATAATGTATATATGTTCTTTTATTTCAGTTAACAATTGTTTTATAATTTAAATGGTTTTAGTTATAACCCTGGTGCCAAACTTAAATTAATATTTAAGAGGATTAAGAAAGAAAAGCAAAATTAAAAATGTAAATTTCCTCACCTTAATTAGATTTTTCAACATGTATGACTTTTAGAAAAAGGTTTCAGCTGTTTTTGTCCATGCAAAGAAAGTCTTTGGGCTCCAAATCATCACTGGAGTTTTTCAAATGTAAACATTTAACAAATATTTTATTTTATGTTTCTCATGGAAGCATACTGTCATACTGGGTTGGAACAATATAAGGGTGAGTAATGAAGACAGATTTTTTTTTATTTCTGGGTGAATTATGGCTTTAAATAAATGGATTATAGGGGCTTACTGAATAACATTCAGATTTCTGTGCTGAAAAACTGCACACAAATGTGTTGCAATTATTTAGTCCTAGAAGGAAAAAGAGGAAGTCAGTAGGAACGAGTGTGAAAACCGGTGATGGAGTGGGTGTTAAAATGATGTGGTGGCAAAGTAGAGATGCTAGCTTTAATGAAAGACTGTGTTCAGGCTGAAGAGTGTAAGTCTGTCCGTGTGCTGACATTCAACATCCCCGTCTGTGACACCACCCTGTCAGAAAGAACAGACTGAAGAAGGAGAGAGCAGGAGCACATGCCATGTTCACCCAGAAACAGGAAAAGAGAGACAAAGGCAAACCTGGAGAACAGGCAGTCTTACATTTAAAGGAATAGTTCAGCCCAAAATGAATTTCTGTCATCTTTTACTCACCTTCATGTCTTAGCAAACCTTTATGACTTTCTTTCTACCGTAGCACACAATACGAGAAAGCTGCTTTCTTCATACATTTCAAAAGTTTGGAGACAGTGAGATTTGGTTGTTTTTACTGATTTATTTTAAAGAAATAAATACTATTATGCAGCTTGAATGCATACGATAGAACAATATTGACCGTAAAATGTTACAAAGATTTGTATTTCAAATAAATGCTGTTCTTTTGACCTTTGCCTTCATCAAATAATCATTTTCAACATAGAAAATAATCAGATTATTAGAATGATTTGTGATCAAATACAGAATATACAGCCTTGATGAGCATATGAGACTTAAAGGGTTTGTTCACCCAAATATTAAAATGATGTCATTAATGACTCACTTATAATATCTAATACTGTGTTCTAAAGATGAGCATAGAACTTGGGTGAACATAGGGTGAGTCATTAATTACATAATTTCAATATTTTGGTGAACTAACCCTTTAAATAAATAAATAAATAATAATACAAATCAAATCCTTACTATAATATAACATCCTGTGAAATTCAAGTTACCTCATTTTCTTTTCATTTTGCTATATATCTTTTTAAGTTGTAGGTAAAATACATTTGGAACGATTTGAGGTTGAGTAAATGAATTTTATTTTATTTTTTCATGTGAAATATGCCTTTAAATTCAAGACTTGCTGAAAAGTCCGGGTCCTTGAAAAGGTTGTGGAGTCTTTTAGTGGAGTCTTCCCTTCATTTCGTCCATCAAGCCTGATGTTTTTGACAGATTTCACTGACACGATTGCTTTTCCCCCTCCACAGGTTTGGCACTGACTGAAAGCTGGCAGACACCTGGAACAATCCTGTTGTTTGTCAGAGGTGTCACACGACGATCCCAGCACCGCATCCCTGTCCTCTCGTGCTCCTCATTTCCTCTTCAAGCAAAGCTTGTTTAGAGTGGGCGTCGGCCATGTGTGTGTGTGTGATAGAGAGCCTGAGGGATGTGAGTCAGCATGGCTCTCAGAGTAATTGAAAATGTGACCTGGAAAATGTTTGCCCAGCAGAGCATGAAAGTTACCTCCGGAGCGCCAGCTGAAGCTCACCTGTGGTGCAGACTGGGAGGGCCTGGGAATGCTGGGATATCGGGCTGAGAGCCACTTTATCCCTGCAGAGCCATGCACACCAACGTCTCATGCATTATTCACATCCTCTAAATAAGCACAGATCAGACCACTAAAACCCAACCTGCTGGCCCTTTCCTGAGGAGTACCTCTCTTACCACTGACCTCTGCAAGGGCATCACAAGTGAGTGAGTGTGTATGTGTGAAAGAGAAAGAGACAGGAGAGTGTAGATTGATAGTAAAATAAATATAGTACATTTCAGAACTTTGTATTTTATAATGCTTGTTTAACAACAAATATTTGAACTCTATTGCATTTTTTTTTTTTATATTTGACTATCGAATCTTGTATCTAGTTTTAAACTGATGAATTGGCTTTCAAGATAAATTGATAACAAATCCCAAATTAAACCCGTCGTTAAATGTTGAAAAAACCTGCTTAATCCAGCTCAGACCAGGGAACCAGTTTAGCCTTTTTTATTCTAAAGCAGAGTCAGCACTAACCAAGTGGTCAAGCTGGTCTTCAGCTGGTCTTATAGCACGGCCAAAACTGGCATTTATTTGGTTTTGTTGCACAGCCAGCTAGTCTTCCATTCTAGTTGAGCTAAAAAATGCCAAAACCTCTCTAAAATCAGACATTTCACCAGTTTCGGAGACCAAATAGGACCATTAAATCTTAGTCTGGCTGAAAAATAGTAGTAACTGATACCTTAAAACTTGTGGCTGGTTGAGGAGAGCGGTAATATTGTTAATTAGCTTTCAGAATTGTTTAACTGTGGATAAAACTGACAAAATCCCTTAGATTTTAATTAAAGAGGGACTCAATATATCACTTAAAGAGTGATATATTGAGAATAAAATAGAATATCATAGAGTTGACCAGCATGGGAAACCAAGTAAGACCATCAAATTAACATAGAGTGGTTTCAGGAAGTTTTTCAGCATACAAAGATATATATGATACATGAAAACATGTGGCTAGTTGAGGAGAGGAATGCTTTTGCTAACTAGAGATCAGATTTGTCACACTGTGTATAAAATTGGTGACAAAATCCATTAGATTTAAATTAAAGAGGGACTTGAGTGTTATCTAGAGAATGGAATAATAGAGACTTGGTGATGGGCTTTTCTAAACCTAGTAACTGGTTGGGATTGCGCTAAAACACTTTAGCAGCTACATAACAATACCCTAGCACTGTGGTAGTGAGTTTTATGAAAGAAATAAGGGCTAGACATATTCAGAAAGCAAAAGTCCCAACATTTTGTATGTCTCTGACCTTGGATATGATGAAAGTTCAGTGGTGAGGTTTTTGTGGAAGTAGAAAAGCTAGAACATATCCTGTTTTGGCATGAAGAGAGCATCAGTCTGGCACTTCCAGCAGCATTCTTAACCCACACCTGGTCCACGCACACCTATTGATTTGGTTAAATAAGCAGACATGGGATTGATCCGTGTTCACAATCCCCAACTAGCATGCAAATCAGACAGAATCAGACACAGAGCGATGGAGAGAGAAAATTCTGGCAATCGCCTTCTCTGATCTTACAGAATTGAGGTGAAAATATTTTTCAGAATGAAATTACGCTCAGAAGCATCAGTAAATCTGACTGCAATTAATGGTCTGGATGAATGCAATCAAAGCATCACCTCTATCTCATATGACCAAGGTCCTCTGGGTCATTTTCATTACCCACCATAATTATTTCAAGAAATCTAATTAGTAAAAGGGGCTTTTGCCCATTTTATTGAAAGAGACAAAGCAATGTCAAATCACAAAGATATCTGTGTATTCATTTGCAGAAGGGGGCGGGGCTACACACTTCTGTGTTTGTCGAAATCTCTGTCTTTCCAGTTTCTGTGTTTGTTTGAATGTCTTTTTTCCTAGTGGGGAATGTTTGCAGTCGTGTGTATGTAAGAGTATGAAGTTGAATGCTTTTGAAGCGCTGCCGTCTGTGTTGGATGCAGACTGGCAAGCATCTTTATTCCCAATCTCACGGCCCGGCAGTCATGTTGAGGGCTCGGTGATGAATTGGATTGCTGCTCTCACTCACTGATTTTCACTTCTTCTCTTTCCCTCTCTCCTTGTTTCTCACTGTTCCTATCTATTTCTCTGCCTCTTTTTGTTTCTTTTTTTCTCCACTCTTGATAACTGAAGTGGAGGCTCTCTACAGGATGGAAACTCACTCTCTTTATCTCACTCTCTCTCTCACACACACACAGATATCATGAATATGTAGGGGGTCCATGCCGGAGCACATCCTGCTCCATGAAGAAAAGCCAATATTTCCACAGGCTTTCATGTGAGGGAATGCTGGAGGGAAAAGAAAAATGCATCGAAATAAAACACAAAGTCTTCACCCCAGTTCTCCAGTTGGGTGTCCAATGTACACTAGAGTTTTACCGCAGATCTGTCCTAATTCTACCTGCTGAAACAACCTGGAGTGTGTTTTCCAAAAGCTTTGTTAGCCAACTATGGTCGCAAGTGCCGTCGTTACCAACATAGTTCAATGATTCATTGTTTCTTGAAACCATAATTCAAAGGAACATTTGCAGTGCCCGTACAACAGTGTCGCTAACTTACGTGGTAGGAACTAGCTCTTGACGTGTGATTAGATGCATAGTTTCTTGTTAGTAAGACATATGAACTTAAATTAATCATGCTATTGGGCAAAATAAGCAACCTAACATGCAGTACAATCTATTTTCCATTCTATTTAAAAATATATATTTTAATCAAGAAATTTTAGCATGTCCTCAATAAGTGCCGCTTTTGAAGAGTGCGCATGTAAAAAGTTTGAGTTTCACGCTCAAGTTCACAGAGGCCGAGATGGCAGAAAGCACATCCTGTTCGCTTTCATTATTTTACAAAAGCACAATGTTTTCTTATTATAGTGAGCACACACACAAATAAACTTAGAGGCTTTACAGATTCGAAAGATGTATTTCTCTTATCACTTACTCTTATAGTATGACAATAATGATGGAGTATTTTAAGTGCAGGTGACTGCACCGGTGCCTCCATGTATCAGCTTTCACACACATTTTTCTAGGTTAACATTAGATTGAGCGACCGTGTAAAGTGCTCCTACGTATTTCAGATGATAATAGAACAGTTACATTGCATTCTTTCTCTGACTGGAGTGATGTGAACGTATCTGATGTCGAGGTTATTAATATGAACTTCACAGGAAGACTTGAATGCACCATTATACAATGACATTTTAGCATCTTTTAAGGGACTTATTTCTGGCTAAACATTAAAAGTGAAGTGTGTAATTCACATAACACTGGCATTGCCAGTCTGTGAATTTGTTTTCATCGATTGTTAAGCAGATTTTCCATCTTCTATTGGTTGGAGAAACATATGGTCTTACAACACTGGCTAGTCAAGATGCTTAAACATCCTGCAGTGTTTTGGTGTTACCTCATTTGGAGAAATCATCCTACAAAAAGCCAATGAAGTTCTCTCTCGATGTTAATTTTGGATAGAAATTGTATTTTAATTAATAAATTAATCATGCCTTGCCATGCCTTGAGAACTTCAGAAACTGCTGCTAGTAACTTTAGAAATACTAAATCTTGCAATCATGATTTTGCATCAGAGGTTCTCCATTATGTCTTGACCCCCACAGAGCCTGTCCTCATTCTCCCTGCAGGAGTCCATTTGCATAGGTCAAGATATTTTATAACAAATTTTCTCGTATTGCTAACTCCCCTCATCATATTTGTGCAGCATGGGTATGAGTCAGCTGAGACTGGAGACAGTTTTGTTCTCCAGTCCAAAAGCAGACTCATTTGCAAGCTACATGTTAATCGCACTTATTTGCACTCCATTGACCTTCTGTGGTCAGTAGGAGATGAGAGAAAGCAATAATGTTTAGCGGAGGGTAAACCCATAACAGAACCTGATTATGATTTGGAGAAAAACCTGGAGTAGGTCTCTCCACACAGAGACTTGAGAATGAGAAGATAGACAATTTGGATTTCAGTTTTCAGACAAACCTTTGAAACAAGGAAAATTCCCACATCCGTGATTCATAATCATCCCTTCTTAATCTGAGTGGGATAAAGAATGTATCTGAACTTGGTGAGAATACATGGAGCCCAAGTCATTTTCTATGTATGCATTGCTCTAGAGAGTTCATATGATGTGAATTTGTTTTGTTTGTTTTATTATATTAAACTTACTATATTAAATCATAGATTAACAAAAGATTGGCTCTAGCAGTATGCTATGTTAATTCACTATGGCTAATATAAAGATGCTATGAAGGTTTCATGTGGAAATGCAGCTAAAAACATACTTAAAATTGATAGTTCACCCAATGTTTTATTATTCACTTATAAACTTTATCTCGGCCATGACTCATATCTCAATCATTCGAATGTCTTCATATTAAAATGTTATGACTTGAACACGTGACATGCAATTGTCAGTGACATCATGATGTCAAATCTGACTTGTTGCATTAACAGATGCCATTTTGGAATGGATGCAGACAGGGAGATTTCTGACCAAGAAAAAGAAGGAAAGAAAGCCAGAGGCTTTGGAATGACATGAGGGTGCGTACATTATGTCAAAATCGTACATTTCGTGTGTACTATAGCTGTCATTTATAGAACTAAAAATACCAAAAGTATAATTACCCAGGTTAGCAGAAGAAGAAAAAGAAGAAGAAAAATATATACGTCTTTTTTTCAGTTAATTTTAAAAAATAATAATTTAATTTGTTGTTCAAAAAAAAAAAATGTTTTTATAAAGAGGCAATAAACTATGAAATAATAAGACTTTTCTTTTGATGAATTGTTATTTGAATATAAGTGAATTTTATTTTAGTGCACAAGCTGTTTTTTTTTTACTTGTTTATTCTTAAAATAAGTGAATAATTCTGCCAGTGCAGTAAGACAAATACACTTGTACTGAAGATGCATTCTTTCAAAAGTTTATAATATTATGCAATTTTACTAGGAAATGTAAAAAAAAAAAAAAAAAACAAACAAACAAAAAAAAACATTAAGAATAGGATTTTTTGCAATGCCCTTCTGTAGCAGCATTTTTATTTATGTCTTTTTTTCTAACCTCATTAGCTACTTTGAGACCAATAACGGCCCATCACTCCATTAAATGCCACTTTTGTTGAATCAGAGGTTGAAATTTCTCTCCTGTCCAAGCGGCTGTGCCCCTGTGGAATTAATTTTGGGTTCTTTAAACCAGAACTGAGGCACAATGGCAAAGCCAAAGCTAGTGAAACTCCTCAGAGTTGGTAGGCACACACTCGGCTCTTTAATTAGTGCATTAGCATCTCATTTTCATTAAGGTGATGTATGCCTCACTGAATTACTGCTGAGAGGTGGGCGTGGGATGTAGTGCCTATGCATTTTTAGTGGTGTTTGGCCCCTTGACTCGCCACCTGGGCCATCAATCACGAGAGCGGGGGCCAGATTTACATGGCCTGCCGCCGATCTTCATCATAGGAGCGTGGAGAGGTAAAATCTATATCATCATTACTGTAAGCCTTTACCATTAAAATGCCTGCCTCATCTGGCCCGGCCTGTGTATGAACTGCATTTAAAGGAATAGTTCAATCCAACAAAAATTGTATTTTAAATATCTTTAACACAAATGTATGATACTTTCTGCTTCAATGTAATTGTATGGAAAGGAATGACCAGCACCGTCTCTTGACCTTTTGGGAGAAAAAAGTCCATGAGTCTGGATAAATGATGAAAGAATTGTAATTTTTGTGTGAACGATCCCTTTAAGAATCATAATAAAAAAAAGTGTGTGAAATTTTGCTGCTGCAGTTCCTGCATCAGTTTTAGATTGAAAGACCAGGTTTAATAGTGCTTCAAAGAAATAATCTATTAAAGCATCAGATTAAACAGTTTTTCAATTACCAGGTAGTGTGGAACTGATTATCCGTAGTTTGATCTGATTATTTAAAAGAAATACATTTAAGTTTAAATTGAGCTTTCTGTAAAACCCGCTCGGTGGTGCAGAGAGTGTCAGAATGACTGCCCAAATGATACAGTAACAGTTTTTTTTTTTTTTTTTGTGAAATGATGTGAATTTAATTAAAAGATAATGTTGTCTTTATATTGCGAGATACTGGACCTCCTACCTCTTTCCCCTTTGGAATCGCTTTGTGTAATTATACTGTGTGGGAGGCAGTAATAGGCTGTCAAGGGCTAAATATTTGGCAAACAGAAGGACCTGGGTTGAGCACTGTTACACAGGTCTGTGTGCTGCATCTACAGTGTTGTGCTCTGCTATAATGTATGCTAAACAACTTGATCTCTTAGCACACTGTGATGTTAACTACTGTAAATGTTAGCCAAATCAGACAAAAGAGTTTGTTTTTGACATGGACACGCACACACACTCACACACACACACACACACACACACACACACACACACACACACACACACAAGCACACACACACACACACACACACACGCACACACGCACACAAACACACACACACACATACGTTTGCTTTTGTGAAAAATGGGGACATCCCATAGGTGTAATGGTTTTTATAATGTACAAACTGTATATTCTATGGCACTTCAACAACCCTACACCTAACCCTAACCCTCACAGGAAACTTTGTGCATTTTTACTTTCTCAAAAAAACTCATTCTGTATGATTTGAAAAATGGGGACATGGGTTATGTCCTCATAAGTCACCCTCTCCTTGTAATACCTGTGTCATACCCATGTCATTATACAGAGTTTTGTCCTGATATGTCACAAAAACAAGAGCACAAACACATACACACACACACACACACACACGCACGCGCGCACACGCACGCACACACTCACACTCACACACACACACACACACACATACACACACACGCACACCATTCAAACATTTGGGGTCAGTGAGGATGTTTTAAAAAATGTTCGTAAAATGTTTGTAACTGTTTTTAATAAATTTGAATATATTTTAAAATGGAATTTATTCCTGTGATGGTAAAGCAGAATTTTCAGCATCATTACTCTTGTCTTCAGTGTCACACGATCCTCATGATTCATTCTAATTTGCCTATTTTCTCTTCACGAAACTATTATTAGTATTATTAATGTGTTGTAATGTTTTTGTGGAAGCCATTATAAACTTTTTAAAAAATTCTTTAAATAAAATAAAAAGGTATTTTTTATGTCACAATTCAGATATTTTCCCACACAATATGTGAGTTTATATCTCACAATTCCTAAAAAGTAAGTTTCATATTTGTTATTCCATGATGGGCACAAACAAAAGTGAGATGTAAACTCAGAATATAAAAATAAAATTGTGAGATATAAATCCAATTGCGAGAAAGAAAGTCAGAATTCTGAGTTTATATCTCACAGTAGAGTTAGAATGGAATATACATTCATGTGAGATACAAAGTTGTAATTACTTTTTTCTTTATCCTCTGGCAGAAATAAGATTCCATAATAAAGTTCAAAACAACTGCATTTGTTTGAAGTTTAAAAACGTTCAAATTGTAACAATGTAAAAGCCTGTTTCACTTTTGATCAATTGAATGCATTATTTTAAAAACATAAAAATGCCCCACAAAGACTTTTGTGAGCCAGAAAAAAGCTGGCAAGACGAGAATAATCGCAAAACAATGACACAGTCTATATGAAATATAATGACCAAATAAATGGCACATTAAAATTGTCATATTCACAATGTTTCTTAATCTTATACTGACAGCACAATCTTTACAAATATGTATCATGAATATTCAATACATCACCCAGTAGGCTGATAGTCATAACACACCTCACACAGTGAATCTCAAACTCTTTTAATGAATATGGTTTTAGCATAGAAAATATTGTTGGATTTAATAGAATTCCACCGGCACACCGGTTATCTGCTTCACTGCAGATGTAGCAACACCCGGACACTTGATGAACACTTGAAAGGGAAGCCGGCCTCAGAAGTGGGTTCTGCTAGCGCCACTGACGGGCGACTTCAAAGAACCCGCTATACAACATGACAGGCCGTGGACACAAGCCCTTTGAGTCCTATTCCAGTTTAGAGAGAAGTTTACCGTCTATTTCCAAATCATTCTTATTTTTTTTATCATCTGAGATTTGCTTTTACTGTACATCTGTGCTGCTGTTGCCTGGAACGGCTGATGTGTTTAAACCGAGGCTGATTTTTATGCCATTTTGGCAGCTGTGGATATCAAGTGCTTTGATTTCGGGGGAGTTCTAAAGGAATACCGACCACAAGCCCTGAAGGTAGAAGTTGTTTATTCGGTCAGATATATATTAATCTAATCAACTTGCCTCCTGTGCAGCCAGTGCAGAATTCAGATTGGCTGCATGCACGGAGAGACTATATTTTCTCTAAAATAAAAGGAAATAAATCAGACGGCTACCAGCTGAGCTATTTAAATTCAACAGCAGCATTTATGTCTGCAGCAGAGATGAGTTTGATTGTGCATTATTGAGTTTATAAAGACCTTTCAAGGACAGAAGAAGATATATAATATAAGCCAAATAAAACAAAGACTGTTTTTGAAATATAAGTGCAGAATTGAAAATGCTCTTTGCATGTTTTTGCAAAAGTTTTTGAAAAGAGAACAAAAGTACTACAAAAGTAGTCTGTCTGTCTGTCTATCTATAATACTGTTGTTCTATATATTGTTCTGTCCATTCATTTTATATCTATCATTCTGTTGTTCTATCTATCCATTTATATGTCTATAATTCTATATATTCTATTATCTGTTGTTTTGTCTGACAGTCTTTCTGTAATTTCAGTTTTCTTTTGCAGTGGAACCAAGGCCTGAAATGCTTCTTTTAGAGTCACATAACTTTTCCTGGGGAAGTATGTCAGAGAATTCTTAGTTTTTTTTTTTTTTTGCATTAGTGTGGACAAGACACATGGATACACATGTACATATCTGTGTGTATTTGTAGTGTCATTTTGCCACCAAATATGACTGATTAAAATGAAATTTCTGAGCTCTCTGACTCATGGAAAATAGCACAAGCTGCAAATTGTCTAACAGTTAAGCTGTAAACAAAATCTGATTGGCAACAATTTAGCTTTACAATTGCTATAGCCTGTGCCACCCCATTCCCCAGTGCCTATCCCATCCAAGTGTGTGTGTGAGTGTGTGTTTGCTCTCACATTGAGGAGAAACATGGCAGATAGGAGCTGGGGGTCATTGAGCCAAGCTGTTTGATGATGGCAAGTCTCCGGCGGCTGATGGGAAATGTAAATGCTGACGGCTCTTCTCATATGAAGGCTAGGAGAGGAGGAGGGAGAAGAGGAAGGTGGTGATGAAGGATGTTTGTGAGAATGGGGGTGTAGTAGTGTTCAGCGAGGCACAACAATTCCGGAGGGCTGTGTTTTCACTGTGTCGGCAGCCACCTGCCATCCCATCTCTATTTCTATCTCTCTCTCTCTCTCACACACACACACACTCAGATGCTCTCAGATTGCTGTGGTTTGGAGGAAGTTGCTGATGGATGTTAGCGCTTAGTTTGAAACAAACTTGAGAATGTTTAAATAGGTTGAATAGGTTGAATGACAAAACAAGGATGGGATTAGTGTGACCTGGATATTTTACATACATTATGATTTCAGTCATTCCCATATGAATTGAAATAAATTATTTAAATCTAAAATAACTACAAAAAATAAAAAATAAAAAATAAAAAAAATAATATATATATATATATTATATATATAAGGGATCAATTTATTTATTCATACTTATGAATAATAATAATAATAATTATGAAAAGATTCAGTCTGTTAATGCAATAGGTATCATGCACTAACTATAAATACTATTTTACTTATTTTTACTTGTTAAAGAATTTTTGTTCATTTATAAATATAATATTGTTTATTTTTAGTTATGAAGAATTTAATATTAACCAAGATTAATAAATGCTGTAAAAATGATGCACATTTTTTTATGCAATTAATGTTAACATAACAGAATTGTGTTGATAAAATTTCATAAAAATTTTACAATGTTATTACAGTTTGGTAACACTTTACAATAAGGTTTTTGTTAAGACTAGTTAACTTGAACTAAAATTAGTCTACATTCAGTTGATAACTGAATAACTGAATAAAACAGTTATTAATCTCAGGTAATGTTAATATCAGCTTTTATTAATACATTTTTATGATCAAATGTTTTATCAGATAACATTAGGTAATACACTGTGAACCAGCACGAACATTAACATTTTTATTAACATGAACAAATGTTAATAAAGGCTGTAAAATGATTGTTCGTTGTTAGTACATGTTTACAAATGAGATAAATAATTATTTATTAATTAAATGTTTTACTTGTTTTAGTTTTAAATTATTTTAGTACCCTTACAAAAAGTGCAATGGCATTATTTGATATATATTCTGATACGTTATTACAGTATCCAAATATCATGATATCTACTTGGTACTCCAATAAGAATATCTGTAAATACTGTATCATGTATGGCATTACCTTTCCAAACAACGAGTAATCCTGTAGTACTTTTTAGTGTATTTTTAGCAGTAATAATCCCATGTTTGGCTTCACTCCCTCTCAGTGATTTGATGTGCTGTGACTCTCCCTGCATTTACACTCCTTTTGATGATTTGAGGAGCATGAAAAGTTCAATGAAGGAGGCAGAAGAGAGGTAGAGGATATGGGCAAGAGAATGGGAGGGATGAAAGAGAGGGAGAGAAGCAGACGATGGGCTTGCTGTAACTCTAGACAGGTTGATGTAGCTTCTGCAATGAACATCTCATAAAAAGTGCTATCTTTGGGCCTTAAGAAGATATTCTATCTCCTCCTGCTAACGGCAAGGCCTGAAATCACCCTCTCCATCAACGTCAGGCCCTTCTTGGTACATACACCAGTACTGCGCCCAAACAAAAGAAAATATCTCATTGTGGCTCTCAACACAGAAAAGTTGGTGTAAAGTCAACATGAAATTAAAATGAACTTAATTCTTGATTTTATAGTGAGCGATTCATTGGTCCAAAAAATTTTGACTTCAGCGAGGAATCTTCAGCCAAATTTGATTACTCAGTCTTCCAATATTGACTACTTTCCTTTTTCGCTAACACCAACTAAGCCATACTTTTTGAGAATAAGCAACACTTAACTCAGTTCTACTATACACAATTTCTGCTTTTCATTATCTGATCAATTTCCAATGGATCAAATCCAATTCCTTTTCCAATTTTGAATATCCTGTTTCAAACAGAAATATGTCACATTACGGGAAAAAAGGGCTGATAACACAGATTCATTTTGTTGTTTTATTAATTATAAATAATTTAATATAAATAATTTTCTTTAAAGATTTGCTTAGTTTTGTCTTCTGAACTGATTTTTACTGTCACAAAATATGATGTTATCTTAAAAAACGTTTTTATTTATTTTACATTTGCTTTAATTTTTATTTATATATTTTTTTACTTCTTTATTATTTGGTGCTTTTGTCATGTTTATTTGTTTTTTATTTCTATTTAGCTTTAATTTTATTTCAGTTAAATATTTTTTTAACGGTTCAGCTTTAACTTAATTTTAATTCGTTACTCGTTTGTTTTTAATACTACTTTGATATGCTTTTTAAGTTTGTTTTAATTTAATATTTATGCACTTTTATTTTTACAATTTTAGTTTTAGTTAATGATAATAACTGCAATATTAAATCATTTGCTGCAGTTAAATTCTTTTTTATTTTATTTTTTTAGATCACCTGAGACATTACAGCAAGGAAAATGTGATCCAAAATCCTCTCAATCACCCCCAGCTTCAAAGGAGAGTAGCCAACGCTTGGTGAGCCCCATGCTAAGCTAGCGTCTTAAATGCCCTGGTAGCTGTAGCTTGAGTTCTCTGATGTAAGCATCCTTTCTCGCAGTGTGTGAGGGATTCGCAAAGGCATTTTATTACCTCGGTTAAAGCCGTAGGGTGTTCTGGAGGCTGCGCTATTGCATGCTTTCTGATGTCCAAGGGAATAACAGCAGTAGCTCAAACCTAGAGGAGCTCAGAGTGATGAAAGCCATGTCAGTCACTGAATCTGATGAAAACTGCTCCTTCAATAGCTGCCCACAGACCTGCATACTGCCATTTTACAGCTGAAACATAACCATGATAGCAGGTCTCTGTATCCAGGGTTGTTTTGTTCTAGCCATGGGCATATTCAGTAATGCAGAATGGTGCTTATCATTTTAGGAAAGGTTTACAATGGCAATATTTTTCACCATTACAGTTACTTCTTTGGAACTATATGCGGGTTTGCACATATTCCATCCATCATGATCTTAGTAGACACTGTATGCCAAACCCTCATCACAGAAAACTTAAATTTCACCCTCAGCTAATGGAAATTTAAGTCCCCACATGACACCATAAAGTTTCAGATCTGCACAGCATGGCAAGACCTGCAGGAAATGGCTTCAGATTTAATTTATTTTGCAGTTCCCATTTTCATCTGTCTCCTTTCTTACTTTCCCCATTCTCCATATCTTTTCATGATGTTTTCTGTCACAGGCACTAGCCTGAGAAACTGTAAGGACTTTTTTATTGACTTATTATATTACAGCTAATTATATTTCTTAACCTAAACTATGTTTCTTAACCTACATTTTTTTTGTGTGTGTTTACTTTATATTCTGTTTACAGTTGTTTTCTATTGAAGTCTGTTTTCATCTGTGAATAAACCTCATAATTATTTCTTCCATCTGCAATGGCGACTACATCTTCTAATTGTGTCTTTATATTTTTACAATTGCGACTTTATTTCTTGTAATTGCAACTTAAGATCTAAAAAGTTAGTTTCTAATTTGCAGTTTTTCTCACAATCTTAAAATGATTACCTTTTATCTTACAAATGTAACTTTATTTCTTATTATCAGAACTTTTATTTCTTGTAATTACAGTGTATCTCTTATCCTAAACTCTTTTTTTTTTGCATTTTTACTTTACGTTCTCTGTTTACAAATGTTTTTTCTATCAAACCCTTTTTCCGTCTATGGGTAAATAAAATGCAGTTATTTTTTCTTATTACAGCTTTATTTTATTTATAATTGCGACTTTATACTTATATATTTAAATAGTGACTTTATTTCTTGTAGTTGCAACTTAAGATATGAAGTGTTTTTTCTATTGCATATTTTTTTTTAAAATCATAATTGCAACTTTATATCTTAAAATTGTAATCTTACAAATGTGACTTTATTTCTCACGATTGAAAATTGGTTTCTTGTAATTGTGTTTTTTGTTTCTTGTAATTGTAATGTACCCTAAACCACAAGCACTTTTTTTTTTAAAATCTTTGTGTACAAGTCTGTTTCCATCTCAGGGATGTAAAATACCATAATTTCTTCTAATTGTGACTTTATTTCTTGTAATTTCTACATACGATTAAAAACTTCCTTCTCACTGTTTTGTTTTTCTCTTATAATTACATGTTTATAGTTAAAGTTAATATTTTATAAAGTTAAAGTTAATAGTTACCTTATATCTTACAAACGTGACTTTATTTTGGGATATTTCACAGTGTGATTGTTTTATTTTCAACATTTAATTTAATTGTAATTAATTATCATTATTATTTTATTTTGCACTCTGAGGTGGAAATGGGCTTCTATAGGGATTTCAGCTTTTTTCTGGAAGCATTTGGTCTGCACAATGTAGCCTTTCTCAAAAAAAGAAAAACAAATACATTTAAAGGTTTCAAGAAAAGTGACAGCCTATGATATATAACAAAACACACTGTCTGATTTGTCTGAATATAAAAAGCATTAAATCCAGACATTTTAATATAAATATTTACAGAGGCTTTATGGTTCTTCTGCCTGAAGCGTTACTGAAATTGTACAATATGTGTCAAATGTCTAAAGTGGCAGATAAAAGACTATGCAGCCAACAGCCTGAATATCATAAACACATTAAAATATAAGTTATGTTTGCCTGAATAGCACTGATGTTTTTCCCATCTTTGAATCCTAGAGGAAAAAACAAATGAATGCATCTGCACACCATGTAGACTATATATCTTAAGCATCTACACTGCCATTTACCTCACATTGTGTGTGTGTGTTTGTGTGAGTGTGTTTGTGTATGACCACAGATGCTGCCCAGGTCAGTGTTTATGACCCCATGACTTCGGGATGTGACCTTTTAGCACAATATAAGCCTATCACCAAAGCACCATGTCCCTTTAGCCATGTAGACAGCAGACTTGCTTGTATGCAGGATACCTGTGTAAGGTATTTAAATCCATTAGAGTTTGATTAAGGCCTGTCAGGTGCAGCACAGATGATAAGAGTGGCAGTGTTAATAAACTAAAGCTCAGGGGAGGAGGCCCAGATATCGGCCCGATCCGTCTTTATATCCACTCGATGTCTTTTCCAATTACTCTCCAACTTCTGTTTGCT
This sequence comes from Carassius gibelio, assembly GCF_023724105.1. Lineage (NCBI taxonomy): Eukaryota > Metazoa > Chordata > Actinopteri > Cypriniformes > Cyprinidae > Carassius > Carassius gibelio. The sequence continues at coordinate 6,600,815 of NC_068391.1, read as the reverse complement.
TGTGTCCTCACATTCATTCGCACAGAATGCCACGACTTTCACTTACTAAATAAAATCCCAGGCATGGATACTCTTGTACAAACAAACATTTTCTTTTCCCACATTAAACATGAGAAAACTCAACAAAGTGCTTCATATTCCAGTATCATTACAAAACTCGCATCTCTTATTTTTTTTCTTAAGTAATAAAGTTAATAAAGTTCTCATAAATTATTATCATATATAAAATCCAAGAAGTTCTTAAGAATGTTCCTAAGTAACAAAAAAAATAAATAATAATAATAACTGAAAAAATCTTAAGTAATCAAATATTTTCTTAAGAATATCTTAACTTTAACACCTAAGATGGACCTATCTTTAAGAAGTTACTGTATTTACAATGTTTTTTTTTTTTTAAAGATTATTTACTAGAATTTGAATTCTCAAAAAAAAAGAAAGAAAAAAAGAAAGATTTGTCTCTACAACCTTAAGAAACAAGAAAGTATTTTTGTGAATGAATTTTTTTACATTGTATGAATAATAATAATAATAATAATAATAATAATAATAATAATAATAATAATAATAATAATTAAAGAAAGAAAAGAATGAAACAAATACACTATTATTGGAGTAGATTTTATAAGAATATATATATATTTTTTTTTTACATTGTGTTTCTTTGTAATTAATTGTGGAATTTACTAGTTTTGAGTAAAAATAGTTTCCACACCAATTTTTTCCCCACAAGTGTAACAGTAAAGAAGAATGTATGTTTGTGAATCCAATCCCAGACTTCTCATTTGAAAGAGACTTCAAATCTTTTATATTACTGACTGAAGAATCCATGCCATATGCAGAGACTGGAACATCAAGACTTCAGGATGGGCTTCCAGCAACCAACTACATGGGTACCACACACAATCCCCTAGCAACCACATAGCAACACCTTAGCAGATGCATAGCAATGTCCTGGGACCCACCCACAGTGCTTGTGCAAATGTATATATATATATATATATATATATATATATATATATATATATATATATATATATATATATATATATATATATATATAACCATGAGATGTGGCCTTCTATACTAAATAAAGATAGTGATAGTACAGATAGGCCTAGAGCAGTGCTGGAGAGGAGAAAACAGATCCTTCCCAGTCCTCAAAAAAGAAGGCAAGGAGAGAAAGAAAAGAGGGAGAGAAAAATCTTATTATCTTGATCAGCTGCTTCTTAGCTGACACATAGGAACACTTTACTCAAGATAAGGTCTAATCTGGTTTACTGAAAAAATGCACGTGTTTATTTATTTTTTTTAGATTTAGTTATCTGCTCCTTCAAGGTTACGCTGCTGAGGTGGGTCAGGGAGACAGGGAGTTTCTCTTCAATCACTGTTTTTCAGTCCTTTACTTGCTTGTTTCATTTAGTCTTTCATTTTTCTTCATTCTAATGCTGAAGTTCTCACTTTTATACTTATAAGTTCTGCCCTGAAATAGTTGCATGGCAACTATCTGCATATTGTCTACAAGAAACAATAATAATACACAAATGTTCCAGTCCAAACTTTGAATAAAAAATATGGTTTTGTCTTATGGTATAAATAAATGTATTTTATAAATTATATAAATTATCTGATTTACTTAATCAGATTTATAATCCATATTTTTAAATAGCAAACATCTTTTAGATTCTACATGTGGTGTAGTTTAAATATAAAACAAATATTTTGTTTTGTTTTTATTTCCTGCGTTTGATGCGAAAAGACGGCATGTATACCTAAGAGCATAACTGTATATGCATGAGGATGCTTAAGAGAGATCGAAATCTATAAGTACATTATATGAAACCTTTGCAAGAGCTACCACTAAAAGTAAACACAATTTCAGTTTTGCTCTTTTGACGCTCCCCCTGAGTGCCTGAGTGGAAACAAGACAGTGATACTCAGTTGAGGACAGAGAATTTATTCTGACTTTTGACCCACGGCGGATTACAAAAAAGGTCAAGCTGACAGACATTGTTTCGTTAAGTGGGCGGCTCCGTTTCTGCTCATCTGCAGGACGGTCCCCAGAGCGGGTGCGAGCGGGCTGGGAGGCCCATTCCTCAGCGTGGCTGCTCCTGACCTTCATGGTCGCCTTATCAGTGAGAAAGGTTAGAGCAAGGCTCCAGAATCTGAGATCGATTCCATTGGCCTGGCGCACAGCTTTTTCTCCTTTATTTATCTTGGTGGACATGTTACTCATGGTGTTTTTCAGGGCAATGGTGAGAGTCAGATAAGAATCTATTGTTGTTGCAGATCTTTCCCTCCATACGTCCTGCCCTCCTTGCCCTCACAGGGGAGCCTGGCTTCGGGCCAGACGCTCTCAGTCTTTCTCTCTGTTGTTCTTTTCCTCAAGGGATGCTGGAGGTGAAATGGAAGACAATCTATACAGCCACACTTTAAAGTTTTTCTTGTGACAACTGCATTTAAACCACATTAGGAGAGACTAAGTTCAAAGGTCATGCTCTGGTACATATAGAATTCACAATGAGCTAATGAAAATAGACAATCAAGGTAAATCACATTCTTTTTGTGGCCTTTTAAGGTTCTTTTTTTACTGTGCTAATGGCCTTGTTTTATCTTCATTTATCATTTGAACTGCTGTACAGACCACGGGACAAAACGATTACAAGACAGAAACGTCCATGAGGTCCAGGGCAAGCTTTTACAGATCTGTTTACGCCACAACAGGACATTTCGAAAGTCGTGTGAGACAATTAAATGTATTTTATTTTTTTTATAAACCACAAAACACATTCTCTCGCTCTCTGGCCCTGGGCTAGAATCAAAATGAAGCTTTGTGTGTGTAGACACGCTCATATGTATTCACAAGCATGTCTGTCAGACTTGCATATGTGGACATACGTACACTTTTATGTGTCCCATTCACCCAAAAAACTTACAATCAAATATTTCACTATTACATGGCTATCATGGACAATTAGCCTGACACCCTTCCAGCTTTTATCTCCTAAACCAGAGTTCTCATTTGTTATTTATGTGTTATAGGCCTCGCCATGAATTATTCAACGCAAGAGGAAAATTTACTGCTCCCATCTTTCTACAGTCTGGCTGTAAATCCATAGACGAAGGGTGGTGGTCGTTGGAGGGGGGGGGGGGGGGGGGGGTTGTAAGAAGGGTAAGTAGGAGAAGGGCTGGAGGCAAGTGGCCCCTGGAGGGTTGTGTACTCACACAGGCAACATCATAAAGTTACCATTAGAATGCTGTATTTATAACAGTCAGTTGGATCTTGCTGTGCAGCAGAGCAGAACAGAAAACCAAACCGCCTCCTTACACTCTTAAAAATAAAGGTTCTTCAAAGCATCTTCAGATTAGCATCTACTGCCGCGTTTCCACCGCAGGAACTTTACCCAGGAACTAGGGACTTTGGCCTGGTACTTGGTGTGTTTCCACCACAGGCACCAGGAACTAAATAAAGTTCTGGGTAAAGAAAATACCCCTGAGAAAGCCCCTGCTGAGGAGGTGGTACTTTTTCAAAGTTCCGGAACTTTCGGGGGCGGGACTTGGGCGCTAAACATCCTGATTGGTTGAGTTCACACAGCATTGGTTGAGTTCAACCACCATTTAGTCAGATCATTTTCAAAATATTATTGTTACTGTGTCATGAAATGTAATTTTAAAAGTAATTCAAGAGAGAATGTAGTTGTTTAAAACTCAAATCTGTGGTTTATTTATAAAGAGAGCGCCTATTTAAAAATGTGTTTCGCCGATCTCGGAGACGGTGAGCTCCATGTGATCAAGCAGCCTCACCTAGGCTAGACCTTCTGATATGTGCCACTGGCTTGGATGTCTCTTTAATGGTTAAACATAAAATGTAATTTGTTTTGGATAAATCTAACAGGTTTTCTTTGGTCTGTATTCAATTTATCTATATATTAAAATAAAAATAAAAGGCAAATTTATATAATATTTTGTTTAATTGTAATGGCTATATATATATATATATATATATATACACATATCCCTGAACTAAGTACTTTTCTGCAGCTGTTTAAATGAAAACGAAAGGAGGCAGTGGTATTTGATATCCTATTTTGTTTTATTGTAAATATACAGAGAAGATTTATGTTCAGTTATTTCACTTTAATAGCCTGGAAAAGGACCTGCACATTGCCATTAAAGTAAAATGACTCAACATAAGCATAGGAGCTTGATGAAAATCCTATTTTTAGATGAAAATTTCAGATGGCATTTAGAGGCTTTTGCATCTGAACTCATATATATATATATATATATATATATATATATATATATATATATATATATATATATATATATACACACACATTCACATTTGATCTTAAAAGGTATGCAATATTGCACTTACATTCTGTATCCATTCTATCTATGAGCTATGTCTGATTACCAAGCCTTGGTAGGCCATTTTGAGGCCATTTAATGTTGTTCCTGTCTGAGTGAAGCATTCAGCATGAGACCATGGTCAGAGAATATCAATGGAGTAATGAGCCAGTCAGTCTTCCCGAGGCACTGCTGCATTGACTTTTCTCAAGAAGACACAAGAGTAGATATGGCACAGTTTACAGCGAGCCAAACACTCCTGCCTAGCCTCTGTTCCTCTGGGTGATGCAAAGAACTCCTGGAAGAGTGACTGTAATCAAACACTCCTGCAGCTTCAAACAAATGCATCTGGTCATTTCTGTGTGCTAAATAAATTCAGTTTAATTCAGTTTATCAATTTTATTTTAATTATGACGCATGGAGTTTTGCAAAGAATGAATGCCACATGTTGATTTGCACACACTCTGATTTCTTTAGTGATTCACTAAAGAAATTATGCAAGTATGCCAATTTAGTTACCATTCTTCTCTTTTCAGTATGGCCTTCAAAATTTGCCTTTTTATTTATTTGTTTGTTTTTATTTGTACTTATTTTTAAAATATTTTTAAACAAGGATTAGTTTATAACCTAAATAAGACTTTAAACATGCATTCATTCATTCATTGAATGCAAAATACATTTCAGTTTAGTATATATAATATATGTGATCAAATATGTATCACTGACTAGGATCTGTAGTGAAATTTAATGTGTTATGATGTGATATTGTATGTGTAATATGTATTGTATTGTATTGTTTGTCACTCAATATTGTAATTTGGTAAAGACATCCTGCCCAGGGGACTGCAGATGCAAATTAGCTTTATAGCTTACTCTGGCACAACACTCTTGTTATATATATCATGCTTGCTAAAGCTAAATGCTAACTATTGCACCACTTCTTTTTACCCCAAATCCTTCCTTATACCCGTAAACCCAAAGTTTGTGTGACATCTACAAGTAGATTAATTTGGTAATGTACACAGTTGTCTATTAGTTCTGACTAATTAGTTTCTCGTTGGTGTTAAATCCACCATTTTAAATTTGATTTGTTTTTGTTTGTTTCATTTCTTGTTCACCCATTCTTAGGCTTCTGGAAACCGTTGATCTTTTAACATTTTGTCATGAATATAAGCCTTTAAGTAAGACTTCACAGCTTTCATCTCTCCAGTTTTGCACATCCCATTCCAGTCTGAATTATACATTGGACAAAATTCTGAATATTAAAAGCCTTTTAAACCAAACACAAAGACCTTTCTCTTACCTTTAAGGGAAAAAAAAATCACCATTTGGAAGGGTAAAATAATAAATCTTCCGACCTTTTTGATAAGATGGAAGCGGCTAGTGCTTGAAGATTCAACAGCAGTGATATGAAGCAATCTACGGCTGATTTGGGCCAACCTTGAGCTGATGGCAGATGCACTAGAAGGTATTTGAACACTCTCTTGCACAGCTGGAGAACCCCTGCCTCATCTATTATCATTTATAGATCTACTCTTCTACACACAGAATATATATGACTTATAACTTTTTATCTGTGTGCGTTTCTATAAATATATGAACATTTGAGTACGGCAAGGTGCGATGCATTCAAACTTAGACTGTGGATTTTTCCTAGCAGATGCTTTTATATTGTTTTGTAAAGACACTTCTCATTTATAGGTCTCTGATCCACTTCCATTGGTTTAAAACTGTACCATAGGATCTATCGGTTGGAGAAAGTTTGTCCTGTGATGTTGCATTTGAATTCTGCGTCTCACTGTCCCTGTGGCACCTGCCTGAATTCTCCTTGTCATTGAGACCAGCGTGTTCTGGGCCATTTCATCTCAATAACAATGACAAAATAAATGAATAGGCTAATAAATGAAGCCTGTTGTATGTGATTGCTAAATGATCACAATGCCAATACCGTGTTGAATCACGTAGCAGGGAAGTTTTATGCGTAACGTATGGTGATCTCGTGTTGTAAGAACCTGATTCCACCCTCTAGTACAGTGTTTACACATGGTATTAATATAAATTCACAAGTAATTTATGTGTAAAGATAAGGTCCAAAGGTTTTCTTCCTCTAACATTCGCATAACCAAGAGGAATTGTTCTTAAAACATATTTTTCACAGTCCACAGTGGTGATATTACAGCCTGAATGAAACAATTAATGAGTTCTAAAAATAAATTAGATGTAATTATTCCCCTTGTTAGAAATTAAAACCAACATGTAGATTCTAAAATGGATATGATCATGTCCAGATGGTTAATTAACATCTACTTCAATTCAGATTAAATGGATAGTGTGTTTTTAATTACAGATGAAATAGGATAGGGGTTCGATTTTTGAAAATATAGTATATTTATAGAGTCTTACAGCAAAAAATAAATAAAACATTATAATTAAAAAAACGTTTAGTAATGCAAAAGTACAGTTTAGCATTGTGATAAATTCTGTGTTTATATTTAACAATTATAAATATAATAATACATGTATTTAATATATAAATATTTTATAAATTATAAAAATTATATACTTTTTTTATAAATAATTTATATAGGTGTTATTAATTGTTTAATATATCCCTTCAATTTTAAATGAGCATTTAAAGTTTCTAATTGCTTTTCAATAGTATTCATTTCTTTTATTAGATATATCTTTTTAAATATGTGCACACACACACACACACACACATTTAGATAATATCTTTTTAGAATCATATTTATGTAATATAGCTGATTTCTATATTTCAAATGTTATTAAACTAAATATATGTTATTTATAAGCTATTATTAATCAAACTGTATCACTTAATTTTTTTATTTTAATTTAATTGTGTAATAGCTAACATCTATTCAGTAGTTGTTATGAGATACCAGATTTAGAGACCAAACAGGTGAGTTTATTGACATTTTGAGAAATGAAGAATGGCGGATGAATAAAGGCAAAAGAGAGTCTTTCTTGATGATAGTAGTATTGAAGAATGTTCTTGTATTACCAGGCTGATGGAGCGCACACAATGAGTGATGAAGCAGATGAGGAGATTCCAGGAGTTAGGGACGAGTGATGCTGGTAAGGTGTTTGGGGAATACTAGCAGACACAGGAGAACACGAGGGAGATGAAGAATATCTTGTAGGGAATTTCAGAGGATAGCAGGTACTGTATGGAGAAATTGCATTTGAGTTAGGGGCTGCACTTACAACACAGATCCATAGTTCTCTGACAAGCTATGCAAGCTATGCAAAGTTGCATTCATAATCGCAGACGATAAAATCGTAGAATTATGAACTCGACGAAATAGTTTGCGATAATGACTGCTGTTTGTGTATCTTCTCAGTGAAGTACGGCTCTGTGTAGTAAATGCTGCTCCATCCGGGAGCAGTGAAAATACCACATTTAATACAAACTGTTTACGAACACACTTCATAACATCAGTTGCGTGTCTGAAATAAATCCTTCTGTCAGATGATGTGGCTTCTTAGAATAATTAAGGCACCCAAATTCCATTGTATTCTAAGCAGTGATACTGGCTATGACGATTAGCATCTCGTTATTGATATACTTTATAATGATGAAAATTATAATAATAAGAACTCAAAACCATACCGTATACTGCCATAGTTGTGTGTTTATTAGTCACGCTGAATCAGTTAAAGCAGTTAAATCTTCCAGGATTTCTTCTTCGGGCTTATTTGGATTTTCAGCTTGAGAGCCCCCTCTGGCCTTTGGACAGAGATTTACAGCTGATCACAAAATTATGCTTCACTGGAAGATACGCATGACAATCGCAGCTTCTGCCTAATCGTGATTTATTGCCTTTGTGATTTAATTTCGATTAATTGTGCAGGCCTAGAATGAGTCTTAATCCACAAGGGAGAAAAGACAAAGTGGCAGAGAGGAGTGTGCACTCTTATGGTGCTAATTCGGGTGATGGGATATTGAGGAACAGGTGTGAGTGATCAGTATTCTTGAGTTTTAGTGCACACTTGAGTAGTGGAAGAGCCTGGTGTGACTGTGAAAGAACCCCCTACTCCAAGGCCCAGACCTAAGGGTAAAAACCCTGACGTTATAGTGGGCGGCCTCTACCACGTGGTGCTGGACATTGTGGATGTGACGCATGGAACTCGATGAGTAGGGTTTGATCTGAGATGTTTTCCCTGGAGATCGTAGATCTTTCTTCTGGACCATATCCAACCCAGTCGACAAGATATTCCAGTCAACCACCATGGCACTGGGAATTTAGGATCTTCTTGACTGAATAGACTGTTCCGTCTTACTATTCAATTGGAAGAGGGGGATCATCAATGGGTCGAAACTTTTTGGAGAGCAGAGACAAGGGAATGATTAGGTTTGAGAAGGGAAACATGTGGATCCTATACTGTGCAGGGTGTATTAATTCATTTGTGACAGGTTTGATTTGGTGAATGACCGGGATGGGACCAATGAACCTATAACACTTATACTTATAATCATGCATTGCAGTTTCCAAAGAAATCATTTTCAATTGCATTCAAAATACACTTGGCTCAGAAATCGGAAGGGGCATGTGACCCTCAGTTTAGGTGACTTTTTTTTTTCATGGGGTGGGGTCCCTGGAACTGTATAAGAACTCAAAGAGATTTCTAATCCAGACAGGACTGCACCTTCGTTTGAAGAGGTGCTAAATTTGCCAAAAGAAATTCCAAGCTGTCATGGATGGATCAGACCTGTAACAGTGGGACACAGATTTTGAGCCTGTGAGCTTCACTCAGAGACTGTGGGCAAATGAGGGAAAGGGATAGAAAAAGGAAATTAAATTCATTTCATAGCTCCTCAAGCACACTTGCCCTTACCTGGAGAAACCCTCGCTAAAGCCTCTGCGCAGACTCTCCACCAATGACTAACTAGAACATTTTATAGTGCTTCCCTCACTGGGTTTCAACACCCAAAAGCTTTCCCTTCCAGAGGGAGACTGAGCAACTTGAAGAGCTCTCTGTATGCGGCGCTGAGAGCAGTATGCTCAATTATGAAATTCATGAGTTTCAAGCAATTTTCTGGAATCATGGCTGTTTTTGCAATTGCTCAGGGATTTAGATTTTTGCTGAACCATGAAATGTCCTGAAAATTACCCAGATTTTGGAAATATCTTTAATAGGCTACAGACAAAAAATAATTCTTTTGAAACTGATACAAATAAATAAACAAAATAATAATAATAAAGAACAGTCGTTCATCACCAGAATGTGTTGTGGTTTGGTGGATGGTGTTCCAACATCAAAAGACGTTTCTGGTCAACCATTCACCATGCTTTTTTTTTTTTTCTAATGTGGAGGCCGAGCCTCAGCTAAAACACATTTAGCTAAAATGAAAAATGTATGGTTGGGCTAGGTGTGTAAGAGCATAACTGCTAACCACTAGGCCACAGCATCACTGTATTTTTATTATTATTATCTTTTACCCAAGCACATTCACCAGTGCTGACGTTACTTTATGTATAAGAAATAAATCGTATCTTTCTAAGCCAAATTACTAGTGCAGATATAATGAAACCTGTTAATTCACTCCCATATCCACTTTTGAGTAACAACAATGAACAAAAAGCTAATTGTGACTTTATTATATCCAACTTTAATTATATTCCATTTCTTATTTTAAATCTTTTTTTATTTTGTGTTGTGAGGCAGCAACGTGCTTGCATTTTACCTTTTTTATGAACTCTCTAGGCTTCTTTTCGGTTAAACATGAGTATTCGATTCCAAGATTCTCAAGAATAATGAGTGCATACTGTATGTTGAAAAGGAGCCATGAACTCTACATTACCAACAGATACAACCAGCACCTATCCAGTGCTTTAAAGTGTCAAACCCTCACTTGGAGACACACACACACACACACAGAGAGATAGAGAGAGAGAGAGGGACAAACTCCTTCAGATGAATTATACAGCATATGTCAGCTTTTTGTGGACTGGCTACTTGAAGTGCCCAAAGGTCCTGGATCATTAAAATTTCATCCCTATACTCCTAATCAATCATTGATCTATGGTATTATTAGATGTAATGCTTTCACCCTGTGTGCGCATGTCACAATGTCTCAGAAGTCATTTGAACTTGAAGTGTCACCTTTGTCTCTCTCATATTTTAAAACTTTTTCGGTCTCTTTAATTGCGCAGGGTAGAAGTATGAACTGTGACTTCCAGCTTGGCTGTGCTCGGAGAAGACAAACTGCCATGGAAACTGGTATGGATACATTTAGTTTGACGTGAGCCACAGGTCTGTGTCTGGATGGCTTCCTTCCCATCTAATTCATTTAGTGGGTCTGGCACTCTGGTGGCACTGGGAGATAAGTGTTAATCTAGGACAAGCGAAATGTGCAGCATGGGCCTGCAGCGGAGCTGAATCTTCCAACTTGTGTGATAACAGGGGACTAGCTTGGACAGGCTAGGAAATGGAGAGACTTTATCGCTTGCAAGCCATTGCTGTATGCAGGTGGGATTGTGGATTGTGTGTGCATGTGTATGATCTCTCCATGTCAGTTTGTGCAGAATATACCAATGCAATGAGATGTATGCTAGTTCATTGATTATGTGAGACACAGGCATTGAGGTGCATATGCCCTAGGTGTATACAAAGAAGCCATTCATCCATTACAGAACTGCAAAGCCTGGGGGAACTTTCTGAGACAACCAGGCCATCAAGATGTCATTGATTTCAAGAAGGCAACCCAGGAGACATTATTGAAGCTTTTCAAATATGGCACATCAAAACATTCTGACAGGTTTGTCATCAAATTTCTTCTGGTCCTCACATAAAACACTTAAATGACTACTAAAATGACAGATGGAATACTTTTATGGTGCATTAATGGTGCTTCTTGTCATTTTTGGACTTTTGGACATTATGAATTCTGCTTTCGCTCTACTAACACTTGAGGTTAGGGGTAGGCCTTCATGCTTTTTTTCTACTAATCATACATTTTGCATTGTATAAATTAAAAGAACCTCATAAAATAAACCTCATAAAATACTTATGTTTTCTCATTAGATCAAATTGGTACTACTACACTGAACTGTCTTTATGGAGAACATCTGAAAGTTTGATGCATTTCTCTCCTGCACATTTCCCACAATCCTGTATTTCCCCCCTAGGTATAGCGGAAAACCGTTTATTCTTCATAATGATATAATAAAAAAGGCAAAGGAAGAAAATGACCAGTGGCATACAGGCCTCTTTATTGTAGGCATCATTTTTGTCATTTACCACCATAAATGAAATCTCAAGGCACAGATGACTGCTACTCATTTTTATATTAAATGCCAAATTGGTCCGTGTTGCTCGGAGGTAAACATTAAAGTTGGAAATGTAATGAAAACCGTATTGCTAAAATATTAATCCATTTAAACAACCATCTAGCATGTGGTTCATCGACAAAGAGTTTGGCCCAGCGTCTTTCTACTCCAAAATTTGGCCATGAGTTTTGTGAACACTTTTGAATAATAAAGAATCATTGATTAATTGATTCTTTTAAGTATTTTGGGATGACACTGTTTAGTCACATAGTCACAGCTCAAATTGGAGTCAAAACTAATCTTTTTATAATAAAATGTTATGCACCTGCTGTTCAAAATTTGTTCTACTATTCCAGAAACAACATTAAAGGAAGGTTAATGGGAAGGTTGACAGCACGCCCACATCCAACCCTGCATATCAATCCATTGTTTCACTGTCTCATTAATTTCAACTTGCTTTTTTTCCATTGTCTTCAATCTAAACCCATCCCTTCTTTTCGTCTCTGGTCTTTAGTTCTGGTTTTATCTCTCTCTCCCGCTTTCCCTCAGCTGCCAGTGATGGGTTTCATTACTGTACTCCATCTCAGGACACGGACAGCCTCTCCCTTGCGCCATGCGCCTTCATATAATCCTTTTAATTAAAGGTCCTGCTCCTCACCCGTGCTTGTCCTGAGCTTTCCTTCCGCCACATGCTCCCGTGCCCTTTCCTTTTGTTCTCTCAAAGCTCACCCTCTCATTTTGTCAAGCCATGCTCTTGCCATTTGAAAGAAGGTGGCGTCACCTTTGTCTCCCCTCTTTTATATGGCTTTAATCTCCACACCAATATTGCCAGGGAGCGTGTGGGCTCAAGCGGCTTGCTTTTGTGTGGACGTGTGTCTGTGTGTGTTTTCAGCGGGCTGGCCATTGATCCAGCTTGAGGCTCATCAGGGTTAAACGCAATCAGGGATTTAAAACACTCTCGATAGCGTGCGATTGGGATGTCGGATAAGAGCGTGCAGGAAGCAGGGGCCATTTGTGGCAAAGCACATCGATTTTGCTTTATACGCTGAACAAAATCCTGTGGTGAATGGCGTCTGAAAGTGAAAAGAACCCTCTAAAATTAGAACGAAAGAACGGAGGGAAATGGGATTGAATGCCCAAGCGCATTTATTTTCCATTTCCTTTTTCCGCCCTCCATTCCTCTTTCTCTCAGGCCACCATCTGTTCTCGATTCTTCACGTGAAGCCTCCGTCTTATGCATGGACCCTTCGTCCCGTTGGGAGTTGACGGCTTGTCCAAACAGATTCCCCACGTCAGCTGATTGATAAAAGACTCTTTAACCTGTGCCTCTGTGCCCTTGACCCAACCCATCCACTATTCATTTGGGTTTTAAAGTCACATTGGGCTGTCTGGAGTATCTGTCTCCGGATCTACAGGTTATTAATCTCCCTCTGGAGTTTTTTATTTATGTATGCGCTCCCATGTGTCAGTGTGTGGGGCTCCCTACCCTGTAGGACGGTATTTATTCACCCACGCTCCACATAGGACTAAAATATTCTGTTTAGCCCCCCAAAAAATACAGTGTTACTGCCTTTACTGTATAGCCGTTGGTTAGCAAATATTATTAATATCAATTTTAATCAATTTTATGAAAGCTTCATGTTCTTTCACTGGTGCAAATTAATATCAAAAGGAAAAAATAGGTGAATTTACACAATTTTTTTGTTTGATTTTATTGTATTATATTTAATGTTACTTGCTGCACTATAGGTATATTAATGTAATTATTAAAATAATTTCCTGTCATCAACAATAAAGGTGCAGATGGATCCACAATTTCCCTTATGGATATTTACATTGCATTTTCAAAATTTTCATACAGTAATTCTGAAATGACACTAATTAATTTAGCCAAAAATGCTTATATTTGTACATTAATTTTTTTTTTTTTTGTAAATAATTTTACCCTTAGACCATAAACCCCATCAGATGCTACAAGGTAAAGTGGGTTGAAAGGTATATAAGTTATTCAGACCATGATGATTGAAACTATAATTTTAACTTTAATTTGTCAATTTTCCCTGCTTGGTTTTTATGTCTTTGCTTGTAATTGATCATTGTAGCCACACGCACACTTTTTAAATTGATGTTTGGTTGTTTGTTTTTTCCATTTATGCACACTTTTCAGATTTAAGACATATAACTTTTTCTCATGTTTGCAAGCAATTAAAAAAAAAAAATACATTATAGAAGCAAAAGAACCTATGATTAAAAGCAGAGAAAAGCATGACTTTGCATGCAATGCATGATCCTTGACTAATCTGTAGTGGTACTGGTTGGACAGGAGTAGATGGAGAGTTTCTAGAGGTGTGTGTGAGTTGGGAAGAGCGCTTTTGGTTTGGATGGAGGGCTGACCTTCAACATCATTCACAAATTATTGTTGTTACATTGTCATGCATTGTGTTCTGATCGATCAGGGAGACAATAGGTTATTTAACACTGCCACGACAGGTCACCGACATCTCCTGCACCATTCACAATGATTGACCTCTCCCAATACCAGATGGAACCACGTCTACCTATTTATGGTCACTGAAAATGACCAATTAATGTCATGTTTGCCCTGTCCCAGCACTAAATGGCGAGAAAGAGACACAATGAGCATCCCTTCCACTTGAGATAAATATCCAACTAATTTATAGGAGCTGTGTGAGGCGCCAGAAGACAAAGGGTTAAGTTCCCACCCAGCGTTTTTCATTTCCTTTTATCTGCAGTTCATATATTGTAGATGTTGCTCTCTTTTGCAGTTTAATACATTGGAGATGACAGGTCTGCCTTTTTGACCCCTTCGGCTGTGTTTGAATAAGGAAGTGATCTAGAACCAATACCCTCTTCTTGGACTGCAGACATATAGGTAGACGACTGCCGGAATAAAAACTAATCAAATACAACAAGTGAGCTTTCTGCAAGTAGCAAAGAAGGAGAGGAATATAGAAGGAGAGAGACAAAGTGTAAAGAGCCGATGGTGGAGGATATGAGAGAGGGAGAGATTTGGAAAGAGATGAAAAGGTCCTGCCACATAAATTTTCTTTTCTCTTTCCTTTCTCTCTCTCTCCATTCGTCCTTTTTTATAAGGCAGTTGTATTTTGAAATGCAAATGTAAATGATCCAAGCTTCAAAGGGACCCTTAAAATTCCATATCGACCAATAGACATTTGGCTACGTATATATTACTGCCCAATGTCTATTCTAAGTGAAGGGTGTTTGTATGTAGCCACTATAAATCAAAGACCTTAGGGTTGTTTGCATTCATGTATGTGAGGTAGTGTTTGACCTTATTCAGCTGAGGAGATGGATGGATCCCCGCTGTGTCAGTATATTGCAATTTGAAAGCCTTGAAGAGGATGTGCATTTGTTTGGACTGAATGAAAGCTTCACATGCTTAAGATAAATAAATAAATAAATAAATAAATAAATAAATAAATAAATAAATAAATAAATAAATATAAAAATATACATATATGGCTGTCATTTTAAAGTGCTCATTTTTTAAGGGGTTTATTATTTTTATGTCAATTCTATAATAATATTAATATTTTCTTAAAGGGATAGTTCACCTTCAGTTGCTGATCTCTATTGACTTGAATAGTGTTTTTTCCCCCATACTATGGAAGTCAGTGGGGACCAGAAACTGAAGGTGAACTATCCCTTTAAGTAGCATCTTCTTATAAAAAAAAGTAGCAATAAAACAAACAATATATTGACTTCTTAAGCTACTTTTTGCAGTTTCCTTTAAACGACTTACTTGTATGGCATTATATGCATGCTTTAAATTGTCTTTACTTTGCTATTGTCAGCAAATAGTGTTTTATGCTAATAATTGTGATTCATTAATCTGCATATCACGACAGCCTTAATTCAAAAATGAATAATGATATTTCGAGACGATAGATGTTTTTGTTTTCTATTGCTGGGAGGAGATGAACTTTTATCGTCCATCCTTGGCCTTTACAACTGCAATTCTAGTAGAGCAGGACATTGATCTTAATAATAACCGGTTTATTACCAGTATGCACCTCAAATTGATGCAATTTGGCTATTTTTATTGTGGCACTGAATTTCCATGAAGCACATTGTTCTCTGCATATATGTTTGAAACATGGAGGACAGGTGCTTTCTAATTCATAGAAATTTCATGAATATTTCAGCATTTGGAAAATGTCTCAGAAAGACCATGCATTATTCAAGAAACATGGTGCATGTGCTTGCATTCGATTATACTGTAGATGTGACAAATAAGCCCTGTGGGCAAACATATGCAGTTATTTATATGTGTGCTTAATACTAGTTTGATATAAGCTATAAAAGTGGCATGTATTGATTCTGCTGTGTAGTAAAATGATATTGTAATGTGTGTCGTACAGATGATCACATGAGGCTGAGCAGCATGTGTCTTTATCAAGTATTAAATTGATGAACAAAGGTCTTTTGGGATTGAAACAGCATGAGGGTAATTAATGATAGAATTTTCATTTTTAGGTGAACTATGCCTTTAATCATTATTTTTAGTGTGAAATACAGTATACCTTGTAAGATCAGAATGTTTTTTAGATCAAGAGAAGCATTTATACATTCTAGTGTGTTTACTTTTAGCATTCATGCACTAAACATGCAGCAACCGCCGTCACAGTAAAAAAAAAACCTGTCAAATTAATTGTGTAGATTTACACAGTTCTTGTTGGTTAAGGCCTTTCAAAAAAGAGAAACTCCGGAAACAGCTGGGGTTGGAATTCAATTTTAGTGCCAGAGCTTCTCTAGACTCCCTACTGATGTCCCCTACTGTTCCCAGATCCACACAAAAATGCACCATCCACAGGATTCCGTTTGTAAATCTAGATGCGTTTTGCAGGCACAGACGTTTTGCACGGCAAATGTGCGTGTTAGCATCATGTTAGAATGTCAGGGTTGAACTTTGCAGCTATGACTTAGAAGTGCAAAACAATTTGCAGCTACTTAGGATGCAAAACAGAAAATACCCCTCAATACGGACTAGCAGAGAATGCTAACAAGTGTCGACATAATCCTACAGTAAGTTAGCATCTGCAGAGTAGCGTAGAAGCATTGTTGTGGAAAGTGGGGCCGCATCGCATTAGGTGAGGCTGTGTTGATGAAGTCAGTTGTAAGGGAGCGTGTGGTGCTGAATGCTCAAATTAGACCACTGTGGCTAGAACTGTACTATTGTGTGCCTTCACAAATGAGACCAATGAAAACCTGATGAGTCCCTATGGCCTGGTGAGAGACAGCCAACACAAACAGTGCTCCTGGTCGTCCCCTAATTGGACCCAGCTGGGACTTATTTTTGCAACCATGGGTGTTTCAAGGACTTGGTTCGTACCAGGCTCCCACAAAGACATTATAACTGGTCTGGGAGGGAGAATTATGTAAATATGATAATTTCAACCCACACATTCTTTAATTGAACACTGATTTAGAGTTGAAAAGAATACGTTTTAGGTTTTAGCAATGAACTTACAATTAACTGAATTGTTTCTGGAAATATTTTTTTCCATTAATGTTTTTCCCAAATGGGTTGTTTTAGATAACAAACTTTGATTTGAAGCAAAAAAAAAAAAAAAAAAAAGATAAAGGTAGAAGCTTTAATGAGGGAAAGAACTACAATCCCATGAAGTATATGCATTGTGAGTGACACAGCTGAACTAAAATGATGGTAAATATAAAACTATTAATTTAAAGTTAATTAAAGCTGAAATCATTATGATTTGAATAATGACCTTAATTTTTTATTTTTTTCCTCACATCTTATGTCCAATTTTGGAACTCAACAAGCTTGATCCCCATTCGGTCTAATTACATGAAAGGTAAATAAATGGTGACATAATTTTCATTTGTTGGTGATAAATCAACAGCACATTTACTTTTTTGTCCTCAAAGGTGAACTGTAAACATGTATGGTATTAAAATTAATTACATGCATGAACATTAATTGATTTAATACATCTTTCTGGGTGTATTAACTAGGACTTATATGTACTGGACTTTAGATATAAAACATTTTTTTTCTTTCTGGGAAATTCCACCGTGCTAAGTTTACTTTTTTTTTCTTGTCCACTATATGAGGTAAAGATTTGCTGGTAGGAGGAGGAAAAAAGTAATGCAAAGTACATGTTACCCCATAGTGCTGAGATGAAAAAAATCATGAAAAACAAATAATGAAGAAAAATATGCAGCCTGGCAGCTTTAGCTAATTAATGTTGAACGCCAGGATTATGACTTGTACAAATGCATTAAGAGCCATGGCATAATTTCTGATGTGAGAGAATTTGCTGTGCAACTTTAGGACGGCCCTTGTGGGATACAATTTTAAATAAATGAAATTCATGTTTCCATAAATTATTGTTTTATTCAGGGGCCACGTCCATTGAAAATGATGATTAGCATTAAAACACAGGCTGGTGCAACAGAAAGCAGTCATTAGCAAGTTTTTCTCACAGCTGTCAGAAACCTTCTTTCACCCTGTGCCAAGACAGCGTTCCGCCCACTGCTATTTCACGCCAAGGGCAGACAGAAAGTGAGAGAGAAGGAGAGCATGCCGGGCTCCAGAAGCGGCATCAACAAACAGGTAATTGAATGAACCTGCGAGCCTAGCTTTAAGTTGCTGGCCTGAGGAGATCAATATATTGTCACTTGGCCTTTATAGGAAACTGGTGCATTGCTAAGTTGCTAAGTGCATGAGAGAGAGTGTGATCCAAGGCCAAATGGAAAGCCCCCTGCTGTCAGTCGGCAAGTGACAGGCCTGGTAATTCAGCTCCTGTCCTCCCTTCAGAAATATATATTTAGATATGGATAGATCGACAGCCTGTCATTGCCACACAGATTGCTTGACAAAAAAAAAAAAAAAAAAAAAAAAGATGAAGCCTGAGATGGAGATGACCTTGAGATGTTCAAATGTTTTGACTTTTGACGCATGGATTTTAAATGTGTGTGCAATTCACCAAACGATAGTTTTCATCAAGGGCATGCAATTCAGTGCTGAGGGTTTATGTGCATCTGTAAGCATCAACAATGAAAGCAATTTTCTCATGCACGTACTGAGTAGAAAACAATACAGTACTTACATACTTAAAGTAAATCATGCTGGGAAATTAATTTGTCTGCATTACTTAATACTCTGAAGTTCTAACAACTTCCAAGAGCATGTTTTATTTGAAAATAAACTTAAGTCAAACTAACAAGCATTTTTTTAGGTAAAATATGCCTGCACTGAAAAATGGTTTTGTAGTTCAGTACCAATCACCCTCTTCCCAGCATGCACTTGGACATGAATAATTAATATGTGTCAGTTGTTTCTTAATTTTACTGACATTTTTTTTTCACATTTAGTTACTTATATCATTATCATGTCATAATATTATGTTTTTTTTATTTTATTTATTTATTGGTATTAGCCAATATCATGAATAGGCTATAACATTTTTATGGAATATTGAATATTATACAGTAAAAGTGTTTATACTTTGCCATCATATAATTCAAATTTAAAGTTAATCTTTAAAACATTAATAATAAAAAACACTGTTAACTGTAACAAATCTCATACTTATACATTTTTATACTGTTCATGATGCAATGCAGTTGTTTAATAAGGGGAACACTTTGCATATTCTCTTGTTGAAGATTGACTTAATTTAAATGGTTAATTGTTACAACAGTGGCAGATGAAATCATTTCAACTGTACACTTCAAACCGAGGCTAGATATTGATACTTTAAATTCCTTGAATAAATAGCCACTGTCAAATTGTTACCCTTAATTTTTTTTACAGTGTAGAAGTATGGAGTTGTTGTATGCCACTAACTCCTTACGGGATTTGTAACTTCACTGCTACTTTGTAGAATGCACCCTGTACCCAGTCCAGATGATGAGAAAGCAAAGAATGAGAAATTCAAAGAAAAGCAGTGCTGTAACGAGTATAGCCTGCCTCTTCCGGCTGAATATACGACAACAAAGGGCAGAGAAACAGCTAGCGCTTCTTAATCACATGGCATCATGTAGTTTGTGTAGTGGAGGCATCTTGATTTATTGACTGTAATGATGCATTTTGGATCACATCATGAGCCGTGGGTGTGGGGGTGGATTTGAGAAAAGGGGTGCAAGTTGCCGATACAAGATGAACGGGCAGAGTCGAAGGAGATTCAGCCCTCCTATTTTGGGAAGCGCACAGGACCACTCCTCACAGCTTCGAGCTTCTGTTTTCCATCAGCATGCCAAAAACCAGCTGTGCCGTCTGCAGTAAAGCAAAGTGCATCCTTCTTCAGGAAATCACAGTAATCCGCTCCCCACATCCTGACAGAAGCTGACGCAACTCTAGAGGTAGAATTATCCTGTCAAGTAGCCTTTTTGGAACCCGTATGTAAATATGGCGACTGAAAGGAAGATTCCATCGGAGAGGGAGTGGGAAATAGCACTAGACATGGGTAAAACGGTACACTTGAGCAAAAGACAGGCTCTTTGGGTGTGCCAAGATAATGATCAATTTACTCCAAGCCCACTCTGCTGATATCATCATGACAGAAGTGGCTTTGTTTGTGGCTGGATGGCAAAGTGTAGGATGGCTGTTTTTGACTGAAATTTAGATGGGGATCATTAGATCTGCAGAGATATTCAGTGCTTCTGGTGGTTGTTTTTTTTTTGTCATTCACTGACAGAAAGAATGAGGAATAACTGGCAAAGAGCTTTGTTCTGGTTGATTACACATTGGCTGGAAAGATTAATTTTACGCTAAATTTAAATCACACAAGCGGATATTTGTGTTTTTATCCGCCATTTACTTGTCTAAATGTTTGATCTATGTGTAAAAATAATATTAGTCATTTTAAAATTGAAAATATTCAAATGATAGGTTTTCCTATGGTCATCAATACTTGGTAAGTTTTTTTACATGTTAGGGCATTGGGGTACGGGAGCCTGTTTACCCAGTGGAATACAAAATAATAAACTGCAACTTTTTTCTTGCAGTTCTAGATCCTCTGTTCCTCTCTTGTCTTGCACTGTCGTCACTCCTACTTTTATCCTTCCAGAGCTCCTCCATGGGACTCGAGACCAGTGAGTGACGTATTATCACTCGCACCGTTTCCCTGGCTCTCAGCAAGTGGATGGGGCAGCCACTTGACACACTTGCATTTATACTCAGAATTGTTATTAAGAAAGTCAGAACTGTGAGAGAAAAAAGTTGCAGTTAACTCTTTTTATTCCATGACAGAAACGGGCTCCCATAATGAAGCATTTCAGATATTGTTCAAAACATGACGGTTAAAGCCTTACAGGCTTTCTTCAACAAGTTCAATACCTTTTTGCTGCAAAATGGCATTTTAGAAGGGTATTCAGATCATCATTAAGGTCATTTCAGCACAAATATCATGTTGATGACGGTAACATGACAGCAATGCATTGTTTAATGTATAATTATAGAGGAATTAGCTTGAGATGACTGGTTGTGAAATATGCTTTGATGTTATTTTTGGGATGCTTATTTCCTCTATTTATCCTCATTTCAAAATTGTTCATGGTTAATTTAGAACAAGAGTCTCAAAATCTCCATCCTTGCTGGCATTCATCAGTCTTTTTAAATGAATGCCATTAGACCGTCTGTTGCGTTTGGCTGTTTTAAAATACCACTGTTGCAAAATAGTAACCAGTCATTGGCAAAATAAGATGTGTTATGCTTTTTTAAAGATCATTTTGCCAGAATTGTATGCTAATCCTGCAGTCTGTGACTTGGTTCTAATTCTAAACAACCTACTTCAATATTTGCATTGTTTGTTTGAGACTATAGACAGATGTAATCTGTAAATGTGTTCTGCAGGCTCAATAATGTACCTGTTATTTAGTTCTTAAGCCTCAATAAAGGTTTTATCACATCATAAAGCAAATCTTAACAGATGCGTCCGGTAGTTTAATAACTTGGTATACTGTTGTAGACCATCAGTCTTTGCATTAGTGATAGGGACTCTTTTGGTAGGTTACATCGTTACGGCGATAAGTGGCTGTCTTTATGATTAAATCATTGATTCATTCATTCAACTGATTTATTCAAAAAACATTAATTCAGACAGCTAATTAACATGCTAAACTAAACAACTAAATTAAAAAACTAACTAAACAATGTTGTTTAAAAGGTAAGTTACTCAATATTAGCTTATTGTTTATTAATCTGTTGAGCTTTATACAAAAAATTAGCAATAATTCAGAAACTTCGCATTAAATTGATCAAAAGTGAAAGTAGAGACACTCACATTGTTACAATTTCTAATAAATGCTGTTCTTTTGAATTTTATACGAAGAATCCTGAAAACAAAATGTCATGTTTCCCACAAAAAATATTAAGCAAATGTTTTCAACACTGACAATAAGAAATTTAATTTTGGCAGAATTATTTGTAATTTTTTTTATCATATTTCTGAAGTATCATGTGACACTGTCATTAAAAAATAAAAAATAAATAGATATATAAATAACTCACAATATTACTGTTATTTTTTTATTTATCAAATAAATGCAGCCTAGGTGGGCATGAGATGTAACTCAAAAACATGAGAAATCGTACCAAACTTCAGCAAATAGCATGCCCACTTGTGCAACAGATAGTGTTGAGAAGGTGCTGCTATTAGTTTTATAATGTTTTATTGCTCTGTGTACAATAAAATGGGCAAAATAATTCCATTTACTTACATAAAAGGAGGGAGCCGAGTCATATCTGAAGACCAGAACATTATGGAGACTTAGTAAGTAACCACCTAGCAACTTGCTGAAAAACACTCATAACCCCCTGCATTGCAGCAGCAAGTTTTACAGATGTGATCACACTGACTTAAGTAGTCTACTATACAGTACTTCCTGATTTTATATTTTACATGACAGAAATGGATATTCTATGCTGATCCCGTGACCCTCTCCAGGATTACAGTGAATCCTCTATGGGATCTGCCCATTGTGGCCGGCGTTAGAATAAGCAGGCTCGATTCATTCATCTCTGCAGGTGCTCTAATGCTGCAATCTGGATGACTCCCTCTGTGCGGCTTTGTGTCGGACTCGTCCGTGAACACAGTGATCTAACACGGGCTGCTGGGACACAGCTGGGGGACGGAGAAGCAATAAGAGACATCAGGCTCGGAACACGGCAATCTGTTGACTTTTCATAAAATATGCATGCACTCCTTGTGTGGAGAAGTCTTTGTACAATATGTCTGTGTGTGCATACTTGATTTGGGTTGTTTGTGTGTGTGGCAGGTAAATCATTTTTTGAGTCATGGTATTACATATGGACTTATTTAATTAGTATAGAAAGCAAATAATAAGGAATTAATTTAATTTAATAAGTGTGCAACTGTCACGATATGCTGCTGGAGGGAACGAAGTAGCTGTGGATAAATGAAATTGTCAATTTATTAAATCCAACACACACGGTAAATCCGCACTTGGAAGAGAAGGAAGACACACGTACACAACTGGTAGACCCAACAAAGGAGGAACGCATAGACTGGAACTAAATACATGACTTAACTAGTCAATTGGGAGGAACACAGGTGAACAGAATGACTAATTAAGAGCTAACGAGGACAGGAACAACCAAATAAGGGCACATTAGGGAGAAACGCAACATAGACAATCCAATCCTGACAACAACAAATAATTGTAATCATATTATATATTTTTATATTTTTATATTTTTTAGTTTTTATAATATAACAACATAATATATATGTTTTATTGTAATTTTCATCACAGTTACAAAAGGGGAAAAAAAACATTTCTCATGAGAGAAATGTGAATGAGTTTTGTATAGCAGGGTCTTTGGGGACAGGGTTCCATATTAACAGGGGATGAGAGTGCTAATAAAACGCGAGAGCAGCAGAGGTCACAAGGTCATCTGCTTGTGTAATGAATGGAGAAATTTAACTCATCCAATTATAGGAAAGTAAGACGAAAATCCATAGTGTTACTCTGGGCACTGGTCCCATATGCAAAACTAATAATGTCAAGCAAAGCTCTGGCTTTCTCTTTACTTACGCTGTACGCGTGAGAGAGAGAGAGGAAAAGAGAGATGAAGAAAAGACAAAGAAAATATATATGCATCAATATCTAAGCATGCCTTCCTGGCAAAGTTTGCATGCATTTTTGATGTTCAGAGTGCTTGTTTGTCTAGTCTCTCTGCTATAGCGAGTTGTGTGTACATAGCCGTCTTCAACCGCCATATAATGGGCTTCTACAGCCGACTGCCATTCACAGGGCCATTTAGAAAAACTGGCCTCTTTCTTTGTGGCCTGCTGCATACTAAAATAAAAAGGTCAATAACACTGAACAATAATAACAGGTTATAGTCCCACCGAAGCCAATTTGGCTCCATTTTGAAGGAGTTTTTGCTCATGAATGTGGCCTTAATGGACAAGTTTATGTTAAGTCAGGCATTTGTCGAGCAATAGATGCAGCAGTGTGCACTTTCAAAAGGTGATGAGGAGAAAACTAGTATTCTGACCTTGTACTGCATGGCCTCTCTGAGCATCAGAAGATAAAGCTTCATTCTGATTTAAATACAGCAATTCAAACACCTGAACCAGAGGCACAGCGCAGACCTGCTCGGCTATAACTCATATTTTACAAATAACCAAGGCGCTCTCTGTGTGCTGTACCAGGAAACAGTCACAAACACGCATGCATATGAAAAGACGACACTTCTATCAATCACTTCCCTCATCTCCAAAAGGAAACTCATAAAACGGACGATTATTTGCGAAAGCAAGCTGCCGAAGGAAAGCTTTAATTAAACCCCTTTATTTATATGTCAAGTGAAAATGGGGGGAAATCTAAATCAAATTCTTTTTCTTTTTTCGCTCTTTTTTTCATGTGAGATGTAACCCTCGGAGGCAAGTCATTAGGGCTTATACATAACCATCACGCCACATTAAAATCACATTACACAACAACGATAATCATCACGTTCAATTACATGTGGTAATAAATGCCCGTGCAATCTTTGCTAAATCTATTAGTGTGCCATCGCAGGAGAGAGAAAAAGAGATGTGCAAATAAAGAAAGAAGGGAAACCGGGTTCGATACATTAGTCTTATTTCATTCGTTAGCTGGAAGCGAGGCCACCTGAAGCACATCGGAGACAGACAGTTTCAAGTGTTCATTTTTTCAACTAAAGTACTGAAAATTTCAGGGTGTTCTGTTGCCTGTGCATGTTTAAAAAATGCTTTTTTTTTTTCTTTTTCTTTTTTTACAATTTTGCAGCTTTTTCAGCTTGCCTTAATTAAACAAAGAAATAATTAATTCATTCAGCATGTTAATTAGCTCAAACAGATCAAGATTTTACATTTAACTAGCTACATCCATATTTACAGTATAACAGTACATGATATCCAGAAACATTTTTTAAAGAAGGCTGCATTTATGTTCTTCTTAAACACAATATATATATATATTCTACAGTAGTATATTCTATAATAGTATATTCATAATTAATACACTTTTGAGACTTTGTGAAGTGAAATATACACCTGTAACCATTAATAAACCCCAAAACCCATTTCACAAACTTGTATAATCTTAATAGAGTTTTCAGATCAGACTAACTCTGATTTGATCCCAGTCACAGGGCATGTTGGGTAATCTTAGTGATATTGCCACTTACATTTGCAAAGACATTGAAATTAATTTACTGGTAATCAAGAAGTAAGTTACAGTATATGCTGGTCAGAATGTGTAGCATTGTGAATGGAATTAATAATAATGTTTGATATTTTAACATTTGGTTCAAATCCATTACAGATTAACAGAACTTTGAAAGAACATTTTTGTTGACAGAAATGTCTAAAATAGACTAAAATGTGTGGATGTGACATAACACTGTACTGGCACTGTAAATAAAAAAAAACTGTACAAATGACACCACATCTCTGTCCTGCTTGTCTAAGGTTTGGCTGTTGTTGCAGGTGGAAAGTCGTACGAGAGCAGTTCAGGTCATATTCACCCTCACTCAACATCCACACAGCAGGATATGGCAGAACCTTAAGTGGGGCACTTACCCCACTTGCCTCAGTAAATATGCAGCTGTATAAACTGTTTAAATTAATGATATGTATCTGGAAAAAGAAGAGCTTTGCACTTTCTGGTAGCATAAACGCTATTAGGCTGCCATCAGCGGAGGAGTCTGAAATGCTTGTGCTATGAAACGGGCAGTTTGCTCTGTGCCCTCGAGCCAAAAGTGTATATATCATGGGCAGATGATAACATTCAAACATCTGACACACTATTAAGCTAATGCTCAGCCATTTCAAAGTAATACCTCTTATGTTACCTAAAGACTTCATGAATATTTTATCTCTGGACATTTCCTTGAGCCCAATTGGCTGCAGTTTTCTCACACATGTAAAGTGCCCCAAAGTTTGGATGTCTTATTTTTATTTTTTTTTAGCATGTAGAGTTGCTAGTCAGGATGTATATAGTATATTTGAAAGTGTACTGGCTTAATTATATGAATTCAAGAAGTAATTGTACAACCTCATCAATCCATAACAGTGATCTGCCCCTTTAAATGACACAATGAAGAGGAAGTGAAATCACTGGGCCTTCAGAGTAGCCATTTTGAACAGGTGGTAAGTTGTACTCTTATTTAATGTTCATTATTTGCCGTTTTTTTTGTTTAGTTTTTTCTTGATTTGTTGAGTATAGCATTTCCCTATTTAAAATGAACAGAAATGTAGTAGATTACAGAAATGTTGTCTTTGTTTTGAACTCTTTTAAGAGAACGCTCTAAATCAGCACTGACACGTGTATTTAAACTACTTTATGGTTTTAGTCCCTAATGGTCACTTTCAAATGTCTTGTCAAGTGAGAAACTTGTTACACCCACAGAATGGAGTGGTTATATTATTTACTAGCAAGGTCCAACTGATAAAGCTAACTAGCTAAACTCAGACCATTTGGTTTCTTGATAGATTTGCCTTCATAGAGCACTTAATATTTTATTATATATATTTTATTATATAATATTGTAAGGCAGTTTTCATCAACTTTTCAAACTGTTTTTCTCCATCTTTTTCCCTGTTCAGCCACTTTTTAGCTTTATGTTTGCCTTGAGTCCTTTTCTCTCTTAATTCCACCAGTCTCTCCTCAAAAATGGATGTGAGCTGTAATTAACTGTTATTTGGGATTGATTGCAGACAGCTTATTGACTAGCTGCATTATGGAGTCCCTTCAAAGTAGGATTCTGGCCCTGCCAATACACTGAGTTTATTTCAGCACGGAATCAATAGTGAATGTATTAAAAGCTTTATTTGGATTTTGTTGGCAGCAGACTGCCGCTGTTCCTCAACGCTGGTGGCTGGGTCTCTGCCTGTGCCCTGACTTCACCTTTTGCAGAGGCGATTCTATGGCCTGAATTTCACATGCATTTAAGTTCATTCAGATAACCTGCAGTTTTATGCATTACATATAAACCAAATTCAAATCAGAGTTTAGTTTCAAGTTTAAATGGTTCATTATGAAGTCATTATTAAGTCTAGGTGTGTTTTCACCATAGTGTAGACATAAGTGTTTTTTGATGTCAGAGTTTGGTTCATTGGCTGGTGGGAAATCTGTTTTCTGAGCTGGAAACTGCATCTTCAAAATGTCTCTGGGACAAAAGCACTTCTGTACAAACTTGTGCACTGTGAATGTTTGGGGTTGTGGCCTTAGTTCCTTTATCTATGAGGTCTGCAAAACCACAAAGAGTGTCCCATTTGTTATTTTTGTGATACAGACGGTTGCTCACGGTGAAGGTGCAAATATACTGTGGTTTGAAGTCGAACTGTTCCAGAAAGAAAGAAAAGAAACCAGAGAGGCATGAGTGAATGAAATTCGGGTTTGGACTAAGCAGAAACCAAAAATCATTACTAAAACCATTCTTTCTTAAATCATTGCATTCAATACATCAATTTGCACCCATGTTTACAAATTTGACCAAATATCGAAACATAACCACAAGTTTGGGCTTATATTTGGATCAGCATTTGGAATAAGCCAGTCTCTTGGCAAGTAGGAAAAAAACAAAGAATTTAAACCTTTGACCTGCAAACCTCTTCAAACTGAATCAAGGCTTTTGAATGAGATACTTCTATCGGGTATACACAGCTGAAGTAGGTTCTTGTCTGCCAAGCTAAGTAGTTGGAAAATGACATTCACTTCTCAGGCCCTTTTCACACTTTTCATATCAACATTCTCTAAAGTTTCTCCCTGCTCTTGAGTGTTTGGTTGATGGCCATCATAACCCCATGCTGTCAAAAACTCTAATGCCATTCTTTCAAGCTGAGTTCTGTACTGTTCCTTTGAGTCTATATGGGCCTTTAAAGTTAACATGAAATTGTGTTTGCAACCCTGTAAAATGTAAGTTTTTAGAAGTTACAAGGCTATGAATTCTACATTTTCTGTGATGTATTTCAAAGTGAAACACTATATGCACCTGCACACATAGACAGTATATGTAATATACTGCACAATGCATGTGCATGACATCACAAATTTTACAATTTCACATTTAATAGGTTACAATTTACGATTCTGTGAATCAAACATTTGGCTATGACCCTAACATATAGTAAAATTAACACATCTTTCAGTCTGACAAAACATCCAGCTGTGATTCTGTAAAACATGACGAAAGTATAATGAGACTGCCTTCTCATCAACCAACTGACTTTCGGTTCTTCTCTTTCTCACACACACGCACAGTCACACACGGGTTGTCTCTCTGACGAGATATCATTTTGTCATTTACCATGCTGCGCAACAAGATGTATCTCCCTCACTAATGCATCAGCGACAGCAGCAGTTCTGTCCTTGTCTGTGCTCTCCCTCAAGGCTACAGCAGGCTCCGTGCTGTATGTCTGTGCTCTGCAGCGGAGGAGGCGAATGTCGTCGCTACACTATAAATGACTACACCCTTCCTCACTGTCAGACCCCCCCCTACATACAAGTTTGTGCACGTGCTGCCACACTCTCTCTACTGCATCTCACCGCTGCCTGGAACTCTCACCCATCTAGACTCGAGCGTGAAAGTTCGTATGAAGGAGTGCCACTCAAAAAAGGAAATACTGTAATGTATATGACACATTTAATCAGGCATAATCAATCAAACCAAGCAGTGATTAAAAAACAATTCAGACGTTGCTGCAGTTGCCTGTCACCAAACGATCTCGACTTCAATGGTTCTTTTATCTTAATTTTATCTATTTGCACAAAATTATTGTAACCCTTGTTCAACACTTAAAAAACAAAACATTTTTGTTGCATTAGAAAGTAAAATATTAATTAATTAATATTTAACTTTAAAAAAAAAAGTGTGCCCTATTTGATCAAATAATGTGATTTTAGTTATATATCATGCATGGACATCATACTAAATAATTTAAATACTACATAAATAAATAATTATATATGTATGTCTTGTTACAGTGTTGTTCTAGTTTCATCGAGATACTATAATGTTATAGGATATGTTTTTGTGTTCTGTTTTCATTTTAATTTTATAAATTTTTTAAATAATTTTGTTTTGTGTTCTTATCCTTTTAAGTAGTTTAAGTAGTGTATAGCTTTTAATTTTATTTCAGTTATTTTATTGCAGTTATTTTAGCATATCAAGTTAAGCTAAATTAAGAAACTTAGATTTGGCAACTAGCAGAAATGCAGCTTTAATTTTTTTTTTTTCTTCAAAATTTCAACTCTCTCTTGCACACACAAACACACAAACACG
This sequence comes from Carassius gibelio, assembly GCF_023724105.1. Classification (NCBI taxonomy): domain Eukaryota; kingdom Metazoa; phylum Chordata; class Actinopteri; order Cypriniformes; family Cyprinidae; genus Carassius; species Carassius gibelio. Next base: position 6,571,382 of record NC_068391.1, on the reverse strand, counting down.
TTTATTTTATGTTCGTATATTTTAAACCTTTTTTAATCATAATTTAATTTAAAGTCATAAACCATGATTATTTGTATATTTTTGTAAATATATATTTATAAAAAATATAACTTGTATCTTTTATACTGTATTTTCTCATAAAACCTTAACCTGTGCAAATGTGCTTGTGCGGTGTTTCTTTAAATGCCACTTTGTATGATATGTACTTAAATGCTATATGACATTCATTAATTTTTAAGTGTGGCTGAAACATCCACATTGGCAGAATCCTGAGGTAGCCTGAAGGACTTTATATCTGCAAACTCAGCTGAAAAATAAAAAAAATAAAAATGTTTTTTTTTTCACCCCCGTGACTTTGGAGGGTCAGGTCAGCTCGTTAATGAGTGTGGAAGGAAGGGGCCTACACAAACGCTTAATTTCTATAGACCTGTGCTCTAAAGCAACCCAATTATTTCTTTTAGAGAATTGCTATATTTGTGCAACCCCAAAGTATTTAAAAAGAATTCAAAAGATCCCATTAGTTCTCCAAGCTTCTCTTTTCTCAAAATGGTGCAGATTTGTTATACCCGTCCTCGCTGTCAGAAGAAAAGAAATGTTTTTGGCAGACGGTACTGAATGTGGATCAAGGGTCAAACTAAGAAATATGAACACCTCTGGTGTACATCTTGAATGCTGAACTTTTTGAGCAAAAGCCGTCTTTCTTCAAAAGACAGAGAGCATATATTATCCAGCATATATGGTCTGCATCAACAGAATGACAATCCAAACAGCCCAAGATGCAGATCCCACATGACAGTATGAGCCATCTGAGTGTCCATACATCACAGAAATCATGAAGATAAATGCTTTATTAGATGCAATAATGGTGAAAGAAAAGACAGAAATTCATCAGGGCACCAAGGCGGTGGTGAAGGCTAGAAGGTTCTTTGAAAAGCATGTTAATTACAAAATTCTTATGCAGTGTGTTCCTCTGAAACCTCTCCTCATACTGTCTGAATTTTCAAAGAGTAGCTGTCGAAATGTTCATGCATTCAGTTCCGACATTTCAGTAATGAATCATTATCTATTAATGCATAAATATTAACAGAGAAAATGAATTAGTTAAATCATTGATGTGGATCAGAATCAACTGGGAGGTTACATGATTATGAACAGCATGAGCTTTCAGGACAAACTTGAGTTATTGGTTCTCTATTTATGTGTCTGTTTTGTTTCGTTTCAAGCTGAGGAATTTGTATTTATTTATTTATTTATTTTTTTGCTTCTACATTGCTAGTAATATTGAAGTTCTCAATTAGGTATCATTTACGTGTTGCCAATGTTTCTGCTCTATAAAAACAGCCACAGATGAGACAGTTAAGCACAGAGCTGTAATGTTCATGCAACATAGTTAATATAAAATGCAGACTTGAGTATTGGCAAAATCTGAGAATATTAGACCGTTTTAAAGGGGGGGTGAAATGCTATTTCATGCATACTGAGTTTTTTACACTGTTAAAGAGTTGGATTCCCATGCTAAACATGGACAAAGTTTCAAAAATTAAGTTGTACGTTTGAAGGAGTATTTTTGTTCCCAAAATACTCCTTCCGGTTTGTCACAAGTTTCGGAAAGTTTTTTTCGAGTATGGCTCTGTGTGACGTTAGATGGAGCGGAATTTCCTTATATGGGTCCTAAGGGAACGTCTGTCGGAAGAGCCCGCGCTCCCGTATAGCAGAGTACTGAGAGGCTGAGCACAGACATTCACTGATCAGAGCGAGAGCGTCGCGAAAAGAAGTGTGTTTTTGGTTGCCAGGGCAAGACAACCCTGCACAGATTACCAAAAAAAAAACAGCACTAAGGGACCAGTGGATGGAGTTTATTTTTACAGAGCATCAACAGAGTTGTGCAAGTGTTTTTGTTTGTTCCCTGCATTTCGAAGAGGTCCCCAAGGCCCAGTTTGACGACGGATTTGCGTATCGTTTATTTCTTAAGGATGATGCAATCCCACCGAAAAAGGGTCACGATCGCGTGTTGGAACCGCAGGCGGTGAGTAAAACTGCAATATCTCTGCCTCCTTGTTAGTGCGTCAGCCTCCCATGCTGGAGACCCGGGTTCGAGCCCCGCTCTGAGCAAGTCGTTGCTGCTGCTGCTCTCGTTCAGTTTCAGCCTCGGGATCTGATTCTGGATCATAAATAAACGGCTGAATCTGACTGTAAGCCATGGTTTGTTTTGAATGATGGTTTTTTTTCCCTCACGGTAATGTCACAACTTCCAAAGGCTGTCAGCGCAAAAGCCTACTCGCGCTCGTGATTCTTTAGCTCCGCCCACACATTACGCCTCCAGCCGGTCGTATTTTTCCGGGAAAAATCGGTAAAGACTATCTTTCTCTTAGGAATATAATAAAACTAAAGACTTTTTGGAGTTATGAAGGATGCAGTACTACTCTATAGGTACTCAAGATTAACAGGATATTGAGTGAAAAGATATATTTCTCCTTTAAGGTCTCTTTTGAGACCTTAAAGGAGAAATATGTCAGGTTACTGAGTTTTTTTTTTTTTTGGTTGAAGAATTCATCTCATTGTAGAAAGAATTAATATATTCAAGAGACATTAATTGTGATTCTTATTTCGTAACATAAGCTACAAGGTAATGTACATATTTATTAATTTTGTGAATAAGCTTTATTTATTGATTGTGTATTTTATTTATTTATATTAAAAATCTGTTTATTTAGATTGCAATTATTTTTCTTTCATTTGTAGTTTGAGTTATTTTAGTATTTGAACTTAAATGTATTAATTCCATTTAGTGTGTATCCTTTTTTTTGTCTTTCTTTCTTTTTTTTCAATTTTCATAGAACCTTTAGAGTAAACAAGCAAGATGTTTTTAGCACAGAAATCTTCTAATAAATACACAAAACATTAAAAAGCTGTTATTTTAAATTCTCTACTATTAAAATCTTCAACTGCCTTTTGATCTCTGACAGTCTGCAGTACCTCAGCTTATACAGAGCAGCTAGTGTAGCTAATCATCATGCTTGACATTGCCTGTCAGAGTCATATGTTATATTGTACATAACATAACCAGCATACCAAATGAGAAGCCTGCGAAAATAACACTAATAAGAAAATCATTAAATACTACTCCGTTGACCTTTTAAAATGCTGGCTTCTCAACTTCTTTTCCTAAATCCCCAGATTATTGACTCGGCCGCTTCCTAAACGTTACTTGTAAAAGTGCGGCGGGATAGATTTTATAGCACCCGCCTTTTCCTAACCTAGCCAGAAGGGCCTGACAGACTCTTAGCATTAACGATCTTCAGAAAGGGATCCAGAGACATTGTGCTTCTTGTCACCCAGCTTGTGGGCCACTCATTCCGCCCTGGGCTTGTCTTTCCCAAATATTGCTCTCTCTACTTCTTTCCTCTTTCGACTTCCGTCCTCTGTTATTTTATTTTTATTTTTTAACTGTAACAGTCCACAACATCAATATGCATAGACCATGACAGCATATGACCCACATGTCATAGTCAATCAGTAACTAACCTCTCTAAGATAATAAAGTATAGGAAAGAGCACAGTGCAGATTGTTGAGTCATCGTATGTAACTATCACAGTTGATAGACGCTGTTATTTAAGGGGTTAAATGGGTTTGATTTTGAAATAGGAAGTGGCAGTTGACCCTAATTGCATGCATCGGCTTATGCCACCTTCTTACCTGTCTCCCCGGCACCAGAGTCCCATATATCAGAGAGATCTCAGCGTATACTCCTGAGAAGTAGGCTATTTGGCCAGTATAAATCACTACAGCCATCATTGCTGTATTATTGTGCTGCAGATGAAAACATTAGCTGATCCCTAGAACATCCAACTCTGTGGGTAACCGCTGGAATAGTGCTGTGGGTAAATGTTTGTCAGGTTTTGCCGTGGCCTAATATTGTTAATATTTAGATTTTAAGGACTGTGAGATCTAACTGAGATAAATGCTGATGAAAACTAGATTGTTGCATTGGAAAATATTAGTATGCTTGCAGTGAGGTTGGAGTTTGCCTTAAAACTCAGTGGCATTGCTAGTGTATTCTGGGTGATCACTACAGTATTTTGATGCAGTTGATTAGGTTTTGTGAATGGTTGTTAGGCTGTTGCTAGAACATCAAGTCTCTGTAATGAGCTCTAGATGGGATGGTCTCATCCCTGGATATTTTTTAAAACCTGTTTTAGCATCTGTTGAGTAAAATCTGTCTGTCTAATGCTTTGGAAAATATTATTGATATCCTTAATAATTTGCACTATTTAAAGTATCATTTACATGCAAAAGTCTTGTTTACGGGTAAAAATATCCTGAAGAAAACTTTTACCTCAGAAATGAACTTGCATAAGATAAGTTTTATTATTATTTTTTTTTTAGTTATTTTAAGTTTTGTTTTATATTTGTTATAGCCTACCTACATCTAACCTGATCTCACAGGAAAATGTTACTAGTTTACTAGGTGGTTATTTTGTGTGAATACATACAATGTTAATCATACAAAAAATGAAGGTCAACAGCTAAATATAACTGTCAGATTGCAAGCAGATTTTATAAAACATACAACTGAAAGCATACGGATTACTAGTTCACCTAAACATAATTTATTGTGTGAGATTGTGTTGAGCAAACCAGTTTGCCAATGGGATAAGAAACATAAATTAATAATGTATATTCTCTAAACCTTTAAATATTTTGCTTTTCAATTACATTCTCAAGATATTTTTACTGTAAAATAAGGCAAAATATATTTTTTAATAATCCAGCAAGTAGGACCAATAGTAACAGTGTTGCTTACATTCTCAAATACTACTAATTTTCTAGATCTTTTTTTTTATTTAAGAGAACAAATTGAAACATAAAATCCAACGGAGTGAAATTTGGTCCAAATCTAACTCTAATATCACCATAGCATCCTCTAAAGGCAAATTTTAGGTTCTTTAATTTTCATTCCACACTGTGCTGTATTATTAAACAAAGCCATTAGACCTTTTAACCAGCTGATATTGTCTGTCTGTAAGCGGCCGTAAGGGTTAATAACCATGGTGTGATGTGAGGCTGGGGATCAGGATGGAAGCTGACCAGCTTTGATTTTCTTTCGTCTTAAATGGCTGTTTGGCTAATTAAAGGTCTGGGTGTTCTTCTTTCCCCATGATTTTTGGCATTACTGTTTCCTTCTCGATGTCAGGTCGACTATTTCGCTAATGATGCCAATTAAAAGAAAATATAGCAAATCTCAAGGATTAGCGTTCTGCTGGGAGGGAAAGGGGGCCTTGACTTTGGTGTCATTCTGTCTGTAGTATCAAAGCACAAAACAGAGGCCCGCTGTCGTCAGGAATGCCACATGCTAATTAAGAGCAGATACATTCCCAGGTTAAGTACTGAGGGGACTTGGAAACATAATCAGCTGGAATACATTATAAACTCGGAGTGATCAAACACCTCTAATATGTTCCCCAAGCAAACGTGTCTAACAAAGGAGCCTTTCCAGACTCCAGCCCGACTCCCTGGAGTTCAAACATTGTCATAGAGACCAAATGTTCCGAGATTGCCATAGCGACCTACTTCCCACTGGTTGAGGATAGTACTCAGGACATCATCAACGTGGCTGCTGTAATCATCACCGCTGCAGACATATCCTTGTGATGGTCGTGTTCGCAATTACCCAGCAGAATGTCATCAACGCAGCCCAGGGCTTGGCCCGAGGACAACCCAAGTTCAATGGCACGCATTTAACGGCCATCAGCACTGCAGCACACTTTGAGCTCATCACGCTTTGAGAAAAATAAAACCCGGCGTAATGATTCAGTGAAGGTTTTAGGGGCTGCTCTGTGTGTGAGCTGTATACAGGGCAGAAGACATGGTTATCTATTTTTAGAAATACTCCATACTGTATTAATGGGGCAGGTGTTCTTCCACTAGGGGGCACAGTCTCACTCTGGGCAAATTCCTCCAACAGTCCCATCTGATTACTTTGTACAGTGAGGAAAAACATACTTGATGGACCTTAAAAAAATTTGCACTAATGGAGCAAACTGTCCTTTTTTTTTTTTCGGGGGTGCATACCAAAGGCAAGGCGAAGATATTTATTTTATCATGCATTACTGCTCCAAGCAACTCGTTAATTTGCGGTTTTGCTTGCCTTCAATCAGCATAACACTTTAAAACACCATTAATGCTAACCTTATATCCAAAACTAAAATCTTAGCTTGTCTTCTAGCTTAAATGGAAAATGGCATGTCATTTTTTTTAAAAATCATAATCACAAACCACAATAGTGACTGAATCAAGAGTGAAATTGTATACACCAAAAAGAAAAACTTGGTAACTAAACTTATTAATTGATTCATGGTGACTATCTTGAAAAAAAGAGGACTAAATAAACATATACACTACTATTCAAAAGTTTGGAATAATTGCAATTGCTATATAAAATTTATATTAGAGGTGGGCATAGATAATTTTTATTTAATCTAGATTAATCTCACTGTGATCTTGAAATTAATCTAGATTAATCTAGATAAAAATGGCTCATTCGAATTCTGCCGAAGGCATTCAGAATATGTGTGTTACCCAAATAAAATTGACAAACAGTAAGTCTTTGAGAAGGGGATTATCAAGTTAGATGGTGCATTAGAAATGTACATCTCCTGTTTCCAAAATGCATCACAAACTGCTTGAAAAAGCTGTAAACTTATTCCACATTGCACAAGGTGCAAACAACATTACGCCTGTTTCACACATACTCTGTCTGCAGTGCGTATGCATTGCATACTTTTTTATTATGAAAAGAAAATAATTAATCAAGGACTTATTACATTGATTAAATGTGACAGTAAAGACATTTATAATGTTACAAGTTTTTTTTTTTTGTGCATATAAACGATACATTTATATTTATCAAAGAATCCTAAAAAATATGTATCTTGGTTTCCAGAATAATACTTTATACTAACTATATGCATGACGATTATTAAGTATTAATATTATTATTTGTATATGACTACCCCCCCCCCCAATCTAGTGCAGTTCTAGGAGGAAAATGCTATCAATAAACTGATTCTTTTAACTAAAAGGTGGGACTTCCATTCCTACAGCTGCCATATTGAGCATTGCATTAGTTTTTCTACAAGTGGTCCGTCTCCTCCTCATACTGTCTCTGCTGACACGTGAATCATGGGCTGATTCTGTAGAACTCATTTTAGCCTATGATATTAGCACACGGTGAGAGCGAGCTTTAGGTGGTTATTGGACTGACATTAGCTGATCACGAGAGATCTGAGCAGTGACTAGCAGAGATGACAGGTGAGACCGTGCCGGCTGCCAAGCTCAGGACACCAGGGACCACAACGAATGAAAGTCATCTAATCCAGGAGAAGAATATAGGAAAGCAGGAAGCAGCCCGAGGGCCTGACAGCCACTCTATCTGTCTGTTTCTATCCTATTCTCTAATTTCCTTCCTTTCTCAAGGTTTCTGTTTCTCAAACTGGTTCTTGTTCGCTCTCATATTTGCTGGCTTTCTTTTTAGGAGTCTAACTCGGTGTCTGACTTCTGGCTTCACTTCTTCCTTACATCCTGTACGTCACCATAGTCTCAGCTCTCCACCTGATGGTACCCATCACTATCGCCCCTCCTGACCCAGTGAAATTAGGGGCACTGAGGGAGATGAGTTTGGTTTGAGCAGTCCAGGGTTAGGGGACACCAAAGCTACCTGACAGGTTACTGTCTCATGGAGGCAAATCCTCTGCCGTGATATTTATCTTGACTTTGTGAAGCAGATTAAAATTGTGGATACTATCTTATGATGCCTTAGCTGAATTGTGTTATGCCAAGCTAGCAGACAGGAGTATCAAAGGCCAAATAGCAAAAAAAAAGAGCAATGTGTATGCCTAGTGCATTTCTTTGGTTATGTGTGTGCATTGAAAAAGTGGCATTTATTTTTAAAATATAGTACATTTCTAAAGAATATTTATAAGAAATTAATATAATTTAATATGATTAATATAGCCAAAAGTCAGTGCTTTCTAAACCACAAAATTTGCCACAAATCTGTGAATATGAATGTATTTGCATTTATATAATGACATATTATAAAGTAGTATTTATAGTGTTTTTTATTGTATATAATATTTTAACATTTAATTATATTTTATATAAGTATGACTTCAGTGTACAACAGTGTCCAAACATATCTACTGTATATCTATATTATGACTGTCAAATGATTAATTGTGACTAATCGCAAACAAAATAAAAGTTTGTGTTTTACACAATTTCTGTGTGTGTATTGTGTATTTTCTTTTATTTATTTACCCTTTATTTTACCAGGTGGTGTCCCACTGAGATATTCAAATCTCTTTTACAAGGGAGGCCTGGGGCAACAATTACACAAGTTACACAGAATCACAAAAATTGACTCCGATTTACAATACATGTTAAATAATTTTAAATGACATAATAGGGTTATTAAAAACATGTGCATTGTTCAAATTTGGAACGTTTAAGTAATTGTTTAAATTGTTCAAGTGGAATAAAAACCGAAAGCTTCAAAACTTTTTGGAACAAATTCCAACACCAAGGAGCAGCATAACTAAAAGCAGTCTTACCAAATTCAGTTGTTATACGTGGGGTATTTAGAGCCAGAATGTTAACGGAGCGGAGATTGTAAATGGAATGATTCCAGGTCAACAAATTAAGATAAGGTAAGGCTGGGTAAATCACCGCTAATAGCTTTGTAAATAAAACTATGCCATCTACGCCATCTAAAACCAGTCACCTCATAAAGACGACAGTGATGCATGCGTGACTTGGCATTAATAATAAACCGTAATGCACCATGGTAAATTGTGTCAAGTGTGTGCAGCATTGTAGAGGCTGCATGCATATACTGTAAATAACATCACCATAGTCTCGAGACTGGTAAGAAAGTTGCACTGATTTGAAAGATTTGATTTGATTTGAAAGATTCTGAAAGATTTATTCCTAAAATAAAAGCCAAGCTTTACTCTCAGCTTTGTCACTAATTTATCAATATGAACTTTGAAGGTTAGCTTTTCATCAATCCACAGACCAAGATATTTATAAGATGAAACATTTTCAAAACCCTTCCCATCCAGTGTGGAAATGGCTAAGGTGGTTTATTAGAGTACTGTGCGAGAATTTGTGAACTGCATCACCTTCGTTTTACCAGCATTTAATACCAGTCTAAGTTCAATGAAGGTGGCCTGTGATTAAAAGACTGCTGTAATGATTGATAAGCTTGAGCTAGGGTGGGGGCAGAACCATATATTACTGTGTCGTCTGCATTTAAGTGTATTTTGCCATTGTCTGCTACAGAAGCAATGGTGTTTATGTAGATGGTAAATAGGACAGGACCAAGGATAGACCCTTGAGGGACACCTTGCCGGACCCCCTGTGGGGCAGAACTATGCCCGTCAACAACTACAGTTTGAGTTCTGTTGGCAAGATAGTTTCTGAACCAATCAACTGCCTTAGTGCCCAAGCCAATGTCCCGGAGCCTCTTAAACAGGATACAGTGATCGACAAAGGCCTTTGACAAGTCGATAAACAGGGCAGCACAGCTTATCTTATTGTCAAGGTCGCAGATGATGTCATCAAGCACCTTGACAGCTGCAGTAATAGTGCTATGCTTGGCCCTAAATCCTGATTGTACCGTTGAAGAAACATATTTCATATTTTTCTTAACTATTTACATGCATGTCTGTGTATTTATCTATATGTAATAAATATACACCGTGTGGTCCCAAAAAGTTTACTTAAGCCACACATATATAATCGAATGCATATCTTTGCATTATATAAGAAAATATTTAAAGAAATTATAAAATAAATATTTTTATACATTCAAGACATTCATAAAAGTAGTATTTATTATATATATAAAAAAATAAAACTTTTTTTTTGTTTTATTTTTAATGTGGCTAAATATTTCTGGGACCTCCTCAAATATAGATGACGATTTACAATGAGGTTTCATTTGTTAATGTTAGTTGATTACTTATGCTAACATGAACTATAGCAAAGAAAAAATATTTCTTAAATATGATGGTTTAATACAATAGATATAGAGATATACAGTAAGTACAATTTTAGATTTGTCTATAGAGATAGATCTACAGAGGTAGATCTAGATATGCACATTGTTATATAGACATATAATGTTAGAACAAAAGAGCATGTAGTGAATCTCTCAGTGGGAGTGAAAATCTGAGGCCGTGTAAAGCCTTTAAAGGCTTTCAGTGCAGTGGGAAAGCGATTGGCCAGATGATGTTATGGAAGATTGAAGTGGCAGCAGCCTTCACCCTGGGCTTTTTATCACGCCATCAAATCTCAGATCCGACACCCTGTGGCCACCCTAGTCCACAAACAGACACAGAGAGGCCTCCACTTGGCACTTTTGCCTGCAGCAAGCCTCATAATGTCACTCTGCCATTGTCAGAGTACAGCTTGTTTCATTGTGGCGAGACATTTGGAGAAATATTTACTCTCTCTCCTCCAGATCACATTTCCTGAGTACACTGTCACAATGATATATTTGAGTCTGTCACACTGGGCACTAGAGCAGATTGCGCAAACTAAGCATTCAGTTGGGCATCTATACTTTAAAAATGGTTCCAAAAGTGGGTTTTCACAGCGATGCCAGTAAATAACCATTTTGGGTTCCAAAAGGAACCTTTCAGTGATTTGTTCTTAAAATAACCTTTAGTTAAAAAAAAATATATGTATAGCATTCACAGCCAATATTACTTTCAGATTGTCACATTTTTAGAGTGAAACCATAGACTGTATAAGCGTAAAACATTATATTTAGCAAAAAAAAAAAAAAAAAAAAAAAAAAACAGGTGGGGTTTTGAGCACACAAAGCTGTTGAATGGCTTCATAATATTTGGAATATAATATAAAAGTCATTTGCATTACTTAAAATCTAAATGTAATTAATTTTAATGTTAAAAGAAAAACTTGTTAACTGGTTCATAGTGACAAGTCATCTTAAGTCATATAAGGCATCTTATAATTTACAGCGTAAACTGACATTGATAGAATTCCGGTTTTATCTTAGTGTTTTTCTTATTATTTATGCAAATTATGGTTTTATGCTATACCTTAAATTTTGGTAACACAAAAGTTAAGTATTAAAGTTTGTTTTATTATTTTAGTGTGTGTATGACACTGTTCACCTTTTTATTTTTTATAAGTGCTTTTTTTTAAGCTTTAGGGCCACAAGGTTTAATAATTGATGACATTTCAGCAGATTTTTTATTTTATTTTGGGGGTTGTACTTGCCCTTTAAATCTAAAGGCCTGTTCTTCTTCATGAGTAAGGAGGATGTAGGGTTAGTGGATGGTGAAAGTATACAATAAGAAAAGACTGTGGGGCCACTGTGTCTGTAATATGACTGCAGTAACGATGGATGTGTATTGGAAATAGAAGTGTGTCTGAAAGTGTGTGGAGCTCTCCACCTTCTTCTGATGGGAGATGTGACAGAGTGGGGCAAAGAGGCGAGTGACAGGGACACCCTCAGGGCATTTCATTACTGAAAGTGTCTGTCCAGATGATGGGAAAAGGATTATCCTCTAAACAGGATTTACTTGAGAGGATAATTCATTGGCTGAACTCACAGAGGGGAAGTGCTCTATAGGTTAAGGTTACAGTATCGCTTCATTCACAGCTCTGTCGTCTTGTGTACGAGTAGGTGGGTGTAGGTGTGTGCAACTGGGAATTGTGCTTGGGTGCTGGCTGGGTGCACAACTTGTACTCATGCACCATTTTAAGAAAGCTCTCTTAGTGTCTGTGGAAAACAGTGCCACAGGGAACATTCTCTAATGTGAAACCTCAAAAGAAAATCGTTTAAGAAACATCCTGTTAGATTTGAAAGAGGCAGTGAGAAAGCGGGAAAGGGGGAGGTGTGACAAAGACAATGTTTAGAACATGCATAAAAGAAGAAACAGCTGTGGTATCAAAGGCACAAATATCAAAATGTGCCTCGTTAAGGCCTACAGGCACTTGATAAAGCAGTGATGGATATATAAGCAGTGTCAAAGCATTTTGCATTTTAACAAACTGACTCTTCCCAGCCTGTCATGTAATATTTATGACCGAGTAGATTGTGTTGTTCTCCTGATTTTAATGCTTTAATGTGACATCAGGTTGCTGGTGGAGGAGAGACAGGGATGGATCAAGGAGGTCTGTTGTATCTGGAGAAAGCTATCTGTTAATGTTCCCTTTCATATGGAGAAGGACGCCCTGGAAGTATGGGATTTGAAGTATGCCATTTTTGTTCATGTAAATGTGACTAATCATTCTAAACACGGGAAAATAATGTCATGCCAGTGCTGACGGCACCACAAGAACACACACAAACATGTCACTGTTGACTTTGCTGAGCTGTTAGGGGTATACAAATATCAGTACCATATTGGTTATTGGCAAAGGTAAGAGGTTTTTTTTTTTTATCCGTATATGTCAGTATTGTTTGTTTGTTTCTTTCTTTCTTTATTAATTAATTAAGGGGATATATCAACCAAAAATGAAAAATCTGTCATGATTTACTCATGCTCATGTTGCTCCAAACCAATAGCTCTCTTTGGATAATCTTTGAAAAACTAATTAATATTATTTTCATGAAACCTCCTCGTTTACCATATGCAGTGCACAATTCACTGGCTCTCATTTTGATTCTGATTTAATTCCAGTTCATTCAGCTAGAATTTTTATATTTTTGTATCCCTTTGAACTGCGGCATGAGTCCATTTTAATTATTTTAAAAACTCTCCAAGGCACTGAAAAACATCTTCTATAGTAAAATAAAATATAAATTGTATGTTGCTTCCAAAAATGCGTCATAGCTAGCTTTGATTGACTGCCAATGGGGAAAGATGCTATTTGGTCCAGATTGTGTAGTTAGCAAAGGCTAACCGGGCCATGCTAATCAGCCAAACCTTGACCCCTATTGGACTGATGATGATAGCAAATCCCACTTCATACACTTGCTGTAATCCCTAACTAGACGCTTCATGCTTTTGTAATTCTCAATTTTTAGCATAAAGCTTTATTTTGCAGTTGGTGCCAGTATCATAAGTCTCTGCCACCCCTGCTTCAACGTTTCAGACCACCAGCCAGGGCCAAACCCTTTCTAATCACCACCATCATGAATAACAAATTCCATGCTTGATGGTAGAACGTTCCTCTCTTTTATTTTCCAATGTATGCGAAGAATGAGTCAAGAATCTTACGATAAAAGGCCACTGATTGGGGTGCCACAGTCTGTAATTTGCAATTAACGAACAGGTCGGGGATTTGATTCGGGTCAAGGTCCTCATTTGCATACATTTTATTCCCCCATAGAGATTCCAAGTGTGTGTTGCAGCAGCCTCCAAAGTCTATTTACCCACAATCTGGCAACACATCCCCTCTCTCAGCATGGGCCAATCAGCCACTGATCTGCATTTTCTTCAATATAGTGGCTCTCATTTGGAACCTGCCCTTAATAAATACAGGAACCTGAGCAGTGATTGAGATTGCTACTTGATGGTGAGCTTGTTAGGACTGTGAAATTGCAAGCACCACCTCTGGCATTGTAATTGTGGTTGTTTCTCACAGTCGCTTGACGGGTCTGTTATGTTCTGGGCAAATGTTCAGAATACAAAGTGGGGGACAAGAGGAGTATTACTTGAAGTTTGTTAATACATATTTTAGCAGAAACCGTAAGGATGCCAAGGCGGAATGGTCATTTAAAGTCAACATGAAATCAAAATCTTATTTACTTTCTAAATACACATTCCTAGATGATTCCAATGCAAAAAAATACATTTCATTTGTGCGTATATTAGTTATAGTGTCAATGTTGTTTACATATGAAAGAAATTTTCTCATTCATCTCAAAAGCTATATTAACATCCACACCAATGGACAATAACATTCTGTTCAATATAAACCCATGCTGCAGGTATTTTGTCTGCAACTTAAATGCTCAAGGCTTTTAAAGTCAGGTGGTATCATTCATCAGCTGGAAAAAGTATTTCTGAAAGTGATTCTAATGAAATCGTTCCTCTGTGTTGTAATTGTTGTTCCTTTGGTAAGGACTGCCCAGTTTTTTCAAAAATAGAATCATTTTTAAACCCTAATCTTTATTATTATAGTTAACATCCTTAGTGTGAACAGGTCTCAACTCCTGAATTCATGAGTCTTTTTAATGATTCATGTAAAGAATCAGTTCATAAGAGTCATTTGTTTAAAAATGGGATTGCACTGGTCTAGGACTTGCCACAGATGATCGCTTGTCTGCTCAAGAACTACCCAGGAAGAACCCTGTCTCACAAGCATACCCTGCGTCCAGTCCTCCTTCCCGTCCTTCCTCAGAAGTAGGGCAGGTAGTGTCCATAAAGGCCTGAGCTCAGTGGCTCCTTCCCTGTTTGGCTCCAGTGTGTTGAGGCATGCGTCCCTGCCCTCCGAGTCCCAGCACAGCTCTTGTTTGCTTAGGGCCTTGCTCGAACACAAGGATGCAGATGGCACAAAAAGCAGCCCTGGAGTGACTTTCGACACGCTCTCGCAGAGTGCTGGGTCATGTTCTCTCACTGAGTACAAGACAGGAAATCCATTTAATTACCTGTGAAGCAGAAGACTGAGTGTGGGGGGATGACAGGGAAGGACTGTGTTTCACGGAGGGAGAACTACCCAACAAGACCCTCCAGTTCTACTTGCTTTGCCTCACGCTGTTTTCTCAAAACCCCTCTCGGACTCTTCTTCTGACTTTTCCTTTTGCCGTTAGCACTAACTATCCTTCTCTCAGTCTTCTTAGCCCATCTCCCTTTCATTTTCTTCGTTTCTTTGCTTACTGCTGCTTCTTTCCTGACCTCCTCTCTTTGTCCTCCTGTCTATCTCTCTCTCTCTCTCTCACCCTCCACCATTTGTCATACTTCCTCTCTTATTCTAATAATGTATGCTTCATCTTCCGTTTCACATTTAACATCTTTAATCATATCAATCATTGCGATTAATTGTTTTAAAATTTTATTTGATTCACAGCCCAGTTTAAAATTGTGTGGGTGTGTGTGGTATCATTTAAATAATTTGCTAATAATATGTTTGGTATTGATACATTTTTTATTAGTTAAAAAAGAGAACAAAATAAAAGCATTTCATTGGTAGTCTGAGAATTAAGTTGGTTGGGTGCATCTGCCAGTCAGTGCACACAGATTGTTTTTATTTATTTATTTATTTTTAGCTATGAGGACATGTTCGTTTGAGACTGCAAGCATCTATTACTCCTGACTTGACATGCATGCTTGCTTTGCTCACTTGTGGGTTTAAGAGCAACATGGCAGCCAGTGGGCCACGGCACACATGTTTGGCCCCGGTCTGCCGTAAAATGGTTTTCATATCTTCATCCATGTCTGCAGTGTGACTCTCCTGGTAATAGAAGTGGAATGGCAGCAGCAAGTCTGTCCTCATTGGGGGATGAGCTGTCATGTTTGAGGAAAGTTTGGCTTGGAGCCCGGCGTTTGAGCTGCATCACAACAGCCGCCATGCTGCTAGATATGCCAGGTACTAAATTGACTAAACTTCCATCAGTAGAAATAGTAATGACCAGAACGGCAGGGTTTTAGGTTGGGAAGTGATTGTGTAATATTGCAAATCTGCCTATAAGAGCAAAATAATTATAAAAAACAAACAGAATCCATGAGTATTATTCAAGAGGCATGTGATGAATCCATAAACAGATGCAGATTATTTTATGCACAAAGCACATTACTGGAGGCCCTGAGGCATTCGGAATAACAGAAATCTTGGCTGATTTGGGAGGCCAGATTTTGATAAGCATGGTTGCACGGCATGGATAGTCGAGAGCTTGGAAGTGCTTCACTGCTCCCTAACAGCACATTAGCAGGCTGGAGGCTAACATTAGTCCTGTATGGAGGAAAAAGAAACGGGGAAAAGTTTTCTGATAGCCCTAAGAGGTCTGCTTGAAGCAGAACTAGCCGACCAAATGAGATCTACTGCTTTGAGTTGAAACTCTCAGAGTAAAACAGCTTATATTGTATTTACTTATTTAGCATAGTATGCTCAGTAAACCAGGCCAAGAGACATCTGTTAGTAATTCATGAATATTTCAAAACCAGTGTTTACTTGAAAGAGCTACTGTATGGAGTAAGGAAATGAACACAAGAAATTGTGTTGTATTTATGGGAGGGATAGAGATGCAAATGCTAAATCACAGCCTGGGACACATTCATTGCTGTAATATCTGTGGATGAAAGCATCACATTCTATAAAAGTGCCATATTCGTGTATTAACATCTGATAATGCTTCTGAATTTAAAATTGATAAAACAAGCCTAAAGTGGTTATTGTCGACTGGTAGAACCATCTTAGGCTAGTAAGTTCATTCCCTTTCAGTGGGTCACATTCAATGTCACGTCCGAACGTACTCACAAATAGGGAATTGAGGGGGGACACAAAACAAGAATCCTGCTTAGAAATATTACAGCTTCACGTTGCACTGCAAAAGATTCTAGTTGTCTGTAGCTTTGTTAAAAACAAACTGATAACAGGGTCTACTGTACACAGATGGCATATTGGAACTGAATTCAAATAGTACAGTAGTCATAGTCTCATTGGATTAACAGGAAATCAAAGCATTCACTTTAAGTAGCCTACTGTATTCCATCAGTGTGGATTATTGAATCTACATTTCAAAGCTCTGTGATGAAAGGCATTTAGGTTGCAACTGTAAAGAAGAGTTCTGGAAATTGTGACATCTTCCCTGACACACACTTAGCCATCCAGCTCTGCTTACTGCTTTTTGTTGTCACCTCGTTTCGGATGTTTCCATCAAACACAATAAATGTATGAAAAGCTGGCATTCCCTCCTCAATAAATCTATTAATAAATCCCAGCGTGGGTGATAGGATGATGCCAGCACACCATTTATAAGGGCATTGTGCAGCTATATATTTATTAATTTGTTCATTCATCCTAGTATACCTTTTTATTTTATTTTTTATTTATGTCTTCATAAGGGGAGATAATCACTTCAAAGTGGCTTGACAGCACAACTTTTACCTGATTTATTATTTACATGGTATTGTAAAACATTTAGATTTAGGCACACAACTATTTTACAGTAGTAACAGACAGGAGAACCTTCTTTTTTTTCACATGAATAAGACCATGACAGTACCATTTTGCATTGTACCACCATGCTAATAGATCTGCACATATAGGCGCTGGAACCATTTCCTCTTCATTTGTTTTTGGGACACGGCTGTACCTTTACAAGCGCTGCAGATAATACATGTTCCTCCGGCATTTTAAATCAAGAAGCGCATTTTTCTCTCTCATTTTGACCGAATAAAAAAAAAAGAATACTCTGTTCATTTGTCCCAGTTGCAACACGTGCCACGCCTAGGCTGAAAGGCAAAAAGGCCTGGCCTCTATAAATCACCAAATGAGACTGAGATAGTGTGCAAGGTGTTAGCAGGAGATATAGTTTTGCAGTGAGGGTGCTGGAGCATGAACCTAAGGGGTGGGGGTTATGGGAAGAGGGCAGGAGGAGCGGAGACAGGCTGGGCAGCATGGTGTCATGACTCTGCTGTCCTCCGCCACCTGTGTAGGGTAACGGGGTGAGTGTTGGCAGGTGGCGGGCTGCCTGTGGCAGGTGAGGAAACTGTCACCTCCAGCTGGCATCCCAGGCCTACAGAGTGCCTGCAGGGAGTGAAGAGGAGGCTTGGGGGAAAGGTGGGTGTGCGTGCCGTGTCCTCCTCTATCAGCTCGCACCTGTGTCCCACTGGGATGGGATGAAGAGGTGATAGCCTTGAGACCACAGCAAAAGGCTCAGCTGGAAAGCAAGAGTTCTATCACAGATTGTTAGCTTTACTGCGAAGTGAGGTGTCGGGTTTGTCAAGCATAGCCATTAATCACAGACATATTCATAGCCTGCTTGGGTTTATTAAATAAGGTGAGTTTAATTGTTAGTTATTTAAAAAAATAGGATGTAGTTAGATGATGGCTTTATTCCATGCAGTTTTAGCAACCAGAGCGGTTCCTATTCTAGCAAAGGTGGGCAGCCATCTAACTGGAATAAAAGCAAATAGCACACTCCTGCTTTCACCCAGGCCAGAAGGAGCCACAAAGCTCATCATGTTGAAAATAATTAATAACACATTTAATAAATAGCTCCTGAGACGCTGATGTAGTCTCACCATCTGTTACAGTATAACGTTCTCCGCTTTATTAATGTGATACAGCCATTAGATGACTATGTAGATGACACAATAATGCATGGCATCGTTCAGACGCTATTTGTCTTCTCAAATTTCCAATCTGGTGCTGTTTTTTCTTGTTGTTTTTCCAATTCTCCTGTCGACTGATTAATCGGACACATTTTAGGTAAAGATTTCAGCCTGATCTTGGTGATCAAACGGTTTTGATGGGTGAGCAATTTAGAGAGAATTTGCCCTCAAGCATGTTTCCACAATATATAGATCTGCAACATGTTTTTATTAAGAAACCACTGTGACTGGGTAGTAACATCATGTTGTGGAATGTTGTATGTAATGAAATGTTATGTTAAAAGTTAATATAATTAGAGAAAGTTATGTTAGCATCGTGATGCTATCTATAAGCATGGCTGTTAGACACTCGCTGTATATTGATTTGCTTCGCAACATTTATTCTATGCCATTTTGTAGTATGAAAAGTATGAGTAGAGTGTTCACACTGAAGATTTCAACAATAAGAAGTATACGTAAAGAGTACATAATCCATACGTAGTTTAAGTTTGTAGTGTAGTATGTAATTCAGGTCACAAAAGTTATAAAACCAGCAACTGCTAAAGCTAACTTGCTAACTATACACAGATTCTATCAAATCCTGACACAACTCTGTTTGAGTGAAGGGATTGACTATTTTTTCCCTGAAATGTCTATTTGATCTTACATGAATCATTTAATATAGGCTCTTTGGGTTGAAAGCAAGAATTGATCCACAGGGTGCTTTAAAAGGCCAAAGCATGATTGGAAGTGAAACCTTGTTTGGCCAATACTCCTTGTTTCCTGCTCATTGCGGCAGTTTCAATGATTTTGTATGCATGCTTGGTATGTCCGATGTCAAAAGGTAGTCCCGTGCTTAAAGAATAGATCACTGTGCCCTTTGGAAGCTATTCTAATTTCCTTGGACACACAGAAGTGTTTACCATGTGTAAGGGAAAAAGCATACAGAATATGGGCTGGTTTTCACAGCTTGTTTGCATCTTGTGTTTTCAGGCGAATCAGACGGAGGAGGTGAAGGGTGCCCATTCATGATGCTGTAAGTGGAAAGATGGGGTGGAACGCGGAATGGAAAAGATTCAAGAGTAGATGAATGAGGTACTGCTGTTGAAAAGTCATTTTCTTCCTTTCCAGTCCGCGAGCCTGTTGTTCATGATGCACATGCATTCCCATCTGACCCCAAGGTGAATCTATCTCTCTTAACCTGCAGCAGTCGAGATGGACGGTCAGTGTGGTGACTGTTGTATATCCCTTTGGAAGTCCGTGTATGTGTGGTTGGACTCAAATATCACATTAGGAAATGTCAATCAGTTCATCAGTGGCTTTGTCTCTCCTCTGAGCCTCACTTTCCCCTACTGACTTAACAGTAAAAGAGAAAATCTGAAATGTCTGACTCTGTTGGCACAGCATCAGGGGGCAATCAGTCTCTTTGTATTACGTCACGGATGGCAGGTCAAGTAGAACAGACGCAATAGCTTTACGGACTGCTGGCCAAAGTAGAGTTTCAGCCATCCTTCACCTTGCTAGGAATTGCTAAAATAAACAGTCATTCAGTTAGTCTGAATAATCAATTGAGAACATCAAAAGTGTTTTACGTAGAGTTGAGTAGCTCAACTTCATTTAGATTTCATTGCAGTTGTGTTCCTTAACTGAAAGAATTATGAGTACTGGAAATGAAGTGTTTTTTTTTTTATATACATGAATTATTTAGTAAATAATATTTATTTGTGATGTAAAGTTTACTAAATCAGTGGTTCTCATCTGGCAACCCAAACAACATATATGGTTAGCTGCCTTTTATTATTTACTAATAATCATGCATAGAGAAAACTCTTCCCATATTTTGTTGATGACATCAAAGACTGATCACAATCACACATTTAGAGGCTGGTTTGGTTATCACAGTAGAAGTTATTCTATTTTGAAATTATTTCTAATATTATCATTATTATCATTAAGAACAATTGTAGTGCTTAATGTCCAGTTAAAATATATACAGTATCCTAAGCCAGCAAAGCCCGTTGAGAATCACTTTTTGAGGTACAGAAAACTGTGGTTAATCGTTTTTGGCATAATTTCTGTAAATGACACATAGATATTCTAATCGATGGAAGAGATGTAAACCTTTAGTTAACCATTAGTAATGTGTACCTTCTAAGCTAATCAAATAGCGACCTTAACATTAGCCGTCAGAGTTTTGCATCAGGAGATAAGTGGGTAGTACTTTAGTAAATCATGTTTTTAATTTATTTATTTATTTTTATACAAGCTCTATATATAGCTCATTCCAAAGAAAATATGCAATGCCTGCCATTTTCAAGATTAGCAGCCAAGCATTCAGTGTATTAAGCGATAAGCTGTTTTCATGCACAAACAGTTTATTCTGTGCATTGAGGCATCTCCTCTAGTCCATTGACTTCCATTCAAACAGAACAGCCCCTAGTCATCGTGTTGAGCATAACACCTTCTTGAGCTATTCCCTTGAAGGCTTGCCCTTGGGAAGAGGCACTGGATGAGGTTTGAAGAAGTCAGGTCATGTAAACAGTGCTTCGAAGATAGTTTTGGCTCTTCATGGTTTTGTTTACACTCTTTAATTGTCTTCTGAGCTTCCATTCTCAGTGTATTGTTGTAAACACTGTCCAACTCTTTTATGAATAGACAAGAACATATTACAATTATTTTCTCTGAAAACTGAAAGCATGCCATGGATTCTCTCCATATATTTGATTCCAAATATTATTTTAGACACGTTGTTAAACATTTCAGAATATAGGACCTTTGGTTTTACGTAAACAGCGAAACATTCTGCTGTAGTCTTTTGTAATACCATGTCATGAGGACACTGTTGCTGTAACACTTCTTTCATTTTTCTAGCTCTCCGTTGACCAAATAACTTGGTCTGAGGATTTTATTGTGAAATGCTTTGATTGAACTGGTCTGTAGTTCATACACTATAAACCCTGTACACATCTTTACAGGTCTGCACTGTCAGCATGTGGCCAAAATGTAGTAGTAATACCCTTGCATCAACACATAACCCATTCTTATAGTGGAGAGATTCACTGTAAGGCTCAACATTTTTCAGCCGAAGCTTTAAAACAAGTGCACAAGTTCTAAATAATTCAGAATAATTAAAAAATAATTAATGATGGCTGTTGGTCATTATTGGTTTGCTATTGGATGGCTATACTATTTTTGGTTAATAATTGGATACATCAGCAAAAAATGTTTCTGAGATCAGGGTGATAACATTTTGATTAAAGATTGAGATATTTTCTTTATAACATTTACTTGCAATAAATAAAATAAAAATTCTTAATACATGGATATGTATATGTGGCTGAATGATGCCAGTCTTTAGGTAGACAGCATTTGCTCTCTGCATATCAATAAGTTGTTCCACATCAACATGTATAGATTTCATCTTCCAGGTTTGCATAAGGTCAAGGCTGCAGATGATGAACTGACCAGAATGCATGGCAAACAAGCTTGATTGACAGCTAGCTCCTTGTTTGAGTTCACCGCTTGGCACCACAAAGACTTGTAATCATCCGACCTCTCACCTCTCCTTTCATCTGATGTTTCTGGTAATGAGAATGCATTTTAATATTGCCATCAAACCTGTCAAGCAATAGATTATAATCTATTTATTCAATAGTTAATAGTCTGGTTTTGCAGATAGATTTGTTCTAGCTCATGGCCTGACTGTGCTGAGCAGGAAAACAAATGGGGGAAGGGAAGAGAGATGCAGGCCGCAGAGGGAGAGAGAGGGAGAGAGAGAGCAAAAGAGGGGAGCAATGACAGGAGTGGTGTGTCCATGAAGGAGAGACAGCAGACCACTTTGGGCGGTTGGAAAATGTGTTTGCTGATGTGAACCCATGCTGGAGGGCCACACTCTTCAAAGCTAACATTTAACATCGTTTGGCACCAATCATGCGTATACTGCATTATTGGGTGCCATTCTCTCTCAGACATTCACGAGGTAAATAGAAGCTTGTTAAACAGTGAAGAAGTTGGGATTCCATCAGCATTAGACTTTAAAGAGCATTTGTAAACCACATGTTTGCAACAAATGCCACATAGAGTGTATACAAACACAGAAGACATGTTTTAAAGAGTTGTCATTGAGTCCAGCATCATCCCTCCAGAAAACCCTTGACATTAGTCTTGTCCTCCATATACGGCTTCCTGAAAGCATCTCAGTGCTTTTACATAACTGATGACAATCTGACTAGACCTTTCAGATCATTTTCTCAGTGACTTCTGATACCAAGGGAAGTCCTAACTTGCTGCAGGCCAGCCTTTAATGGAGACTGGCAACTTGTTCATGTGGATCTGCCCTACTCTGATTCTTTTCCAAAAAAGTAAATTAACATAGATTTATTTATTTTTTTCAAACCTGCTGAAAAGGCCAGCATATGTTATGTTTTGAGTTTAAAGAAAAGTTCACCCAAAAATGTTATTTCGGTCTTAATTTGCTCATTTACAGGGAGCTGTGGCCTAGTGGTTAGAGAGTTTGACTCCTAACCCTATGGTTGTGGGTTCAAATCTCGGGCTGGCAATATCATGACTTAGGTGCCCTTGAGCAAGGCATCGAACCCAAAACTGCTCCCCGGGCGCCGCAGCATAAACGTCTGCCCACTACTCCGGGTGTGTGTTCACAGTGTGTGTGTGGGTGTTCACTGCTCTGTGTGTGTGCACTTTGGAAGGGTTAAATGCAGAGCACAAATTCTGAGTATGGGTCACCATACTTGGCTGAATGTCATGTCACACTTTTTTTTTTTGTCATGTTTTACCAAATCTTCTTCTGTGAAACACACGAGAATATATTAAAGAAAATGTCTGTGTTTTCCATTATTGTTCAGACCCCTTTAGGCTCTTCAAAATATCTTCTTTTGCATTCCTCAGGAAAAAATCAAGTCAAACATGTTTTGATCAACATGGGGCCAAGTATGTTTGACAGGCTAAGTTATATAGCCAAATAGTCCTGTAAATGTCATGTGGTGTGAGTTTTATTTATTTATTTATTTATTTAAATTGCACTTTCATTATCATGGGAAACAAAATAGTTTTCTGAATATCTGAACTATGGCTAATATATGAACTAAATGACAAAACACCATTCTGTTTGGGCGTTATAATTAAAGACTTCGGAAACCATATGTTAGTTCTGTGTCTGTTATTACAGTAATAACTGCCTTACAACATAGTGATGTCAGTGATGTTTGGGGTAATATTTTTAAAGTGTTGGAAAAAAGTCTGTATCAAAGTCACATTTTGACAATTTTTCTCGTTTTCACTTTTCATTACATTTAATACTATACGCTTTAATAGCAAGGGTATGTGTGCTTGGCTGACATGTTGACTTCATGACTAGTTTGTGAAGCACTGGGAATCCGAATTCTATCCATGTGACTAAATCTCCGATTTGTGCAGTGAAAGTTTTCTCTTGTAAGCTGTTCGCTCTATTCTTATTGAAGGGAGGATGCACTTCACATCTGTGCATCTTATTTTTATCCAGCGAAGCTGAGATCCGCAATTATTTGTATGTGCTTACGCCTGTCACAAACAAGCGAGTAGCCAAGGGAGAGAGCCAAGAGTGATGTGTGTAACAGCAAATTGATCCTATCTGAAAGGGCTCAGAGAACCTTAACAGAGATCAAAGCTGACACTAAGGCGCTCAGACTGCCAACTGGAAATGGAGGGGTGATAAAAGAGAGAGAGAGAGGGATGCAAAAAACTGGGAGTATCTCATCTTGTCTAATTACACATTTCAGACAGCTCATGACCAATTATCCTCCCCTTAGTAGCATCTGCCCTTCTCAATGACCGCCGAAGTGCAGTCTAGAAAAGAATAAAAAGAAAAGATGCTCCTAAGTTAATGTTTTCTTCAGTGCTCATTAACGAAGTGATAGCCATGCTGGGAAGACGTCATATTTTTGTTTTGTTATTGTTTTTTTGTTTTGTTTTCAGGTCTAAAGCATGTTTCTCTGCCTTTTTTTTCACACTCTTAAGTCTGAAGTCCCACAGAGTGGTTCCTCTTTTAATGCTGACTTTCTTTAAGGTGACAGCCGCGTTAAATCTGTGGTGGATTGTTAGCTGCGAGGTAAAATGCAGACCTTTTCCACCATCTCTGTGTTTCAAAGAGCCCTCTAAACCTCAGCTTTTTAAAAAATGATTCCCCGGGGCGGCTTTTTGAAGCCCTGATATACACTGTCTTGGCGTCCCATGAAGCTTTTTTTACACAGCAGGTTATGTTGCAAGGTCACCTCCAGAGGGGGTCGGAGAGGATGTGTGGCCGGTCCTTGCCTGAGGCCACCTGTGGGCCACTCTCGGGAAGTAGGAAACCGCGGTTCTTCCTGGGCCTTTGCTGTGGGTTTGTAGCTGAATATCAAATTATACAGGTGGCACACTGTTGTTCCATTAAGGTATTTGCTCATAGAATTTTGAGACAGTGCCCAGAGCTAAAATATAATTAATGAAATGCCTGACTTTGTTCTCAACCCTCCTGGGACAGTAGGTGGGTGGATAAAGAGTGTAAACATTGCAAATGATGACTCTCAAACAAATGTTGAGCTGACCACGTTGCGCTTCACAATGAGCACATACTTTATGAACAACTTAATTTCAGAGAGGATTCTGAAGCAGAATAATGTTAGTTGGTACAAATTTGAATAACTTGTGAAAAAACTTGTGAAACTGTGTGAGCAGTGGGAGAAAACTTTCAGCTAACAAATATTAGCTGCATGCCAAATGACGCACTGTACACTATGCACTTGTAGACAATGTACTTATGCACTACGTACTCAACCATGTAGTGTATGAATTATATATAAGATTATTTTGTCATTAAAAATTGGAGTAGGACAGCCCATCCCCCTCCACCATGTACTGTATAATGAAAGCTGCGACAGTTGAGTCCATGAAGGGTCCAACATACCACACTTCATTTGTTCTGTTATAAGTGCATCATCCGGCTATTTAAAGTGCACTTTTTCTTTTTGGAATTTTCAGTGTGAACACACGACTACTCACACAATTTATACTACACAGCATCATAGAATAGTGCATAAGTACACTATTTAGGATGCACCTTTTAACTTGTATGATACAATGTAGCCATAATTGGAAACAACAAAATAAAGGCCTCAAATTAAACAGTCAATTAAATAATTTAAATTATTCCTCTTTTAATAGTAATATCATTAATATTGCCTAGGATAAAATGTTATCATCAATAATACTAATTTATATTTTAAATAGACTTTATTTTAAAAGCCCTGAAAATTAGCTTTGCATAAAAGTTGAAACATGTATAAACGACATATAAACACAGAAAAACATGTCCCACTGTTGGATAGACAGGGTACATGGTTAACTTCCCTTTTAAAAACTGTTTTGTATGCCCCTGGTTCTTGCACCCACTGTGCAAGAACCTCCCTCTACAGTCTTCCAGCTACAAAAACCCTTGTGCTGCATCTAAGTTAATTTGGACAAATGTAGGTCATTTCTTTCCTTGGCATCTGCATTAACGAGCCAGAAGGCTCAGATTAGGGTGCTAGGCCCAGGCTTAGCCCTGGAGCTGCGGATGGTCTCATAAGTTTAGATAAACTGAGGGCTGGATCTGCCGGCTTCAGTAGGGGAGATCAGCCAGATGCACAAGACTGTCTGTCCATCAAAACACAGACCTTTCCCACACAGCGACAGGCTCTAGTGAACCAGACAATTGCAATGTAGCCAAGTGAGAACAGGGCAAGATCGAGTCACGTTCAGCAACTGAAGTTGTTCCAGAAAGAACTGCTGCAGATGCCTCTGCTTTGAACGTAGAAGATCTCTAACAACCAGCCATTCAGAAAGAAACGACTTCACATTACAACATACAGAGACTCCTAGCATCACTCGAGATAAAAAAGGGGAGATAGTCAGGGTGCAAATAACCATCTTTATAGTGGATAGACCTGTACACATCTGACTGCAAATGATCATTAGCTTAGAGCCGTTTTCAGGAGCACTTCTGTGTATATTAACTTACTACAACCAGAACCGGTGATACAAAGTTTTTCTTCTCTTTCTACCAGATTACAAAACTACTCAAGAAGAATTTTTTTTGTAATTCCCTTCTCTTCTTTTCCCTGGCATCCTTTACTTATCTTTACTTACAGATAACAGTACTTATCTTCTCAGGCTCTGTGTCAGCTCTTTGGTCCGTCAGCATCTTTACGTTCATGTAATCTGCTGCGTTGTATAGCGGGCTTCAGCCCTTTAGCTGTGTTATTAACCCTCTTTCCTTCAGGGTGGATGGAATGAAGTGCTTGTTTGATGGAGCATTGGAGAATCTGACCCCTCCTTCCACTCCTTGTAGATGTGTCGAGGGTAAAAGGTTGGCTGACAAAGACCCGGACATGTGATGCATCTCCCGGAGCTCTCGCTGGGTCAGCATTTAGCTAAAACCGCCAAGCAAACTTGCGGTAACATTGCACATGGTCCTCAGGAAGCACACGCAGGCCTGTGGTCCAGCCTGACAGGGATTTCACTAAAGGTTTCCTCTGAACAACAGGCTGGAGCTCATCTAGCCCATTGTGATGCTAATGCTAACTGACACTATTATCCAACAGATTGTGCTGCCTGTAATGACAAACCGAAATCACTCAATCCAGGGCCAAAACTGTCTTGCTGAAATATTTATCTGCCCTCCTTGAGACTTCTGTTTCAGATCATACTCTTTTTGTATGTAGGCATCACACACATTGTGTTATGAAAGATTAAGTATAGTAAGTTTGAGCTGGATCAGAGTTTTATACAATGATTTGTCAAGTTCTGTCAGTTTCCCATCTCAAATATTTTTTATTTTACTAGAAAATACATGTGTGAGCTATTTGTGAATAACACCAGGCAGATGTGGTGTATTAAAGTTATGGCATTCAGAACTGAATGGAGAAATCATTTTATGTTTTCATTTCTGAATTTGAATTGAACTAGAAAACAGATGAATGCTACTACAAGTGAAACTGCAGTTCATGTTTGAATGTAAGGAAGTAAAATGTATAATGAATTTAAAATTTAAAATTCACAAATATTTTATTATTTTATTTACTAAGACAAACACAAAGTTTTTAGAAAGATCTAACAATCTGTACAATACCTATCTATTTCTATTTAATATATTTCTATAGGAATAGCAATATAGGTTCATAGGAAACAAACAGCAATATTGTGAAATATTACAATTGTCTTCTGTTTGAATATAATAATAATAATAATAATAATAATAATTTTTTTGTTATATTTTCAAATATTACTACTACTACTGATACTACTACTAATATTATTTTCAGCACTCATTACTCCAGTCTTCAGTGTCACATGATCCTTCAAATATAATTTGAATATGCTGATTTGGGGCTTGAACATTTCTCATTCTTATCAATGTTGAAAATTGATATTTCTGTGAAAAATCAGGATTTATTGATGAAAAGAAAGTTCACAACAACAGCATATTTGAAATGGAAATCATTTGTAACTTTATAAATGTATTTGCAGTGACTTTTGCTCAATTTATACATTCTTGCTGAAAAAAAAAAATCGTACTGACCCCGAGCTTTTAAAAAGTAGTGTATAAACTTATTTTATTCTGGTACTTTTGACGAGCACATTATTGAAAGTGAGTCAAACTTCTCATCAATAATTGTCTCTGTCAAAAGTTTAACTCACTTGGGATAAAACATCTGCGAAAATGTCTTGCTAGAAGAGAATTTATATAAAAAATGGCCTGACTGTTAGCAAAATAATGGTTAGGGACTTTAATTGACAGTCTGTGGTTAAGGATAACCTTACTTGGACTTTTCTCCTCAAAGTAAGGTCACTTACTGTAACTCCTTTACCTGCAAGACCACTGGGATATAGGAAAACTCACAGTTTCATGGGGAGGTGACGTATGGTGGTACTTTTGATGACTGAGTTCACTAGCTCTGACAAGCCTGAAACAGAGAAAAAGCTTCTCTCCACAGCGGGCAAAGCCCTGCCCTTTAAAGGTCTCGATCGGTTTTTAAAATTTATAAGAGCACTAGTGCATGTGCCTCAGGTTCAGATTTCTGAATGCAGTGCTGTGTCTGTTCAATGTTCCTCTCTCCCGCTTGGCGAAGCTTATTAGTGACACTGGTGCAATGCCCAGCGCTTCAACCCTTCCCCCACATATCTTTCTGAATAAAAGCCTTCATGGTCCAACATTATCCCTACTGTAAACAACCTCTCATGTATGAGCTCAGAGCCATAAATAGGTCATGATGGATAACAGAACGTCATCACTGACACAGAGATAGTGGTAGAGGGATAGATCTTGAGTGAACCAAGGAGGATTTTTTTTAATACTGCACATAAATTTAATTCAGTTTTTTTTTTCTTCTAGAGTTAAGGGACAGGCAGTATAAATTGAACAAGCTATTGTGAAATCTAGTTTCTTCTGAAGTATTCCCAGTTTAGCCAAAAATGAAATGTGCTCACCCTAAAATGAAAATGAACTCACCCTCAGGCCATTCAAGGAGAAGCTGAGTTCCTTTATCAAAACAGATATTTGGCATTACATCACTTGCTCCCCATTGGATCCTCTACAGTGAATGGGGGCCGTCAGAATGAGAGTTCAAACAGCTGATAAAAACATAACAATAATCCACAATTGATCCACATGATTCCAGTTCACCAATGGTTTGTGAAGGAAAAAGCTGTGTGTTTTTAAGAAACAAATCCATCATTAAGGCGCATTTAATCGTCAAACCATTGCTTTGAGCTAAAATATGAGTCTTCTATCCACAATGTTGCTTTCTGCAGTGAAAAAGTAATCTTGTCTGAGAAATATACAAGCACAATTTACAAGCGAAACGGTCCAAACCAGTACTAACAAATATGTGGGTGGATTTTTGATATGAGAGGACAACACAAGAAGGATTTTTTTTTTTTCATGGCAGAAGCAATATTATGGAGATTTATTTTGCCACAAGTGACAGTTTAAAGTTAAAACGCCTTGATGGATTTGTTTCTTACACACTTTTAATTTCACAATACATAAACTGATAGACTGAGATATAGATACGGGCATGTACACTAGCTTTTTGAATTTTTTTGACGGCACTTTTTGATGTTAAATGTTATCTAAACAGCAGTAGTTTAGCAGCATGCTAATAGCACACTCTATTGAAATGCATTTTTTATTTGAGTCTCTGTGAGGGCCTGTGTTTATGCTGCACCGAGTTGCCTAATGCTGCCTTACCATTAGTCTTTCAACTAGACAACAAGGCAGCATGCTAGTTTTTTGGAACACAGCCACTGTCTATAAGAATAAGGCTCACTTTACAGACAACAAACAAATTGTTTGGCTTTCCCAACTCCTTAATGTTTGCATTTAAGGTGCCATTCAAATTATTAGCTCTTTTGAGTTCGCTAGCACACCTGCATCAGTGCTCGGTCTAATATTTTCATGCTTGTGTGATTTCCACTGGAAGCTTGTCCTCCCCCTCTCTTCCTTTCTCTCCCCCTGTATATCTCTTCATTTTCTCCCTCCAGCAGATAAACGTACTCCTCAGGCTTGCTTCTGCCACAAAGCATTCTGTAATAGTCTAATTGTGGCTAATGGTTTGTGCAGCTAATTAAAGTGTATGAATTACAGTAATCAGTCAGACACGTTGAGGCTTGCATCTCCCTGCTCCTCCAGGCGTGGAGGGGCAGAGGAGAGGGACTGCAAAGAGAGGGAGAGAGAAATGACCAGACAGGAGGGAAAGGAGGAGGAAAGCTTTGTGGGAAGTTGATAGGTTTATCCGTGCAGAACATAATTAAGAACTTTTCTTCCACATTAAAAATGACGCCACTGAAACAATATTTACCTTTCGGATGTTCCATGTCGAAGAATGGATCAGCAGGCTTGTGTCGCTTACGCCTGCAGCATTCGAACCGAATCAATGCAAGCGAAACTAATCAGTCACAAATATAACAACAGCTAGCGGGTGGCTAAGATTTGTATAATGTACAATAATAGGAAGAAACAGAATTGTGTGTGTGTGTGTGTGTGTAAATATATTCTTCAAACATTTGGGCTATTAAAAGTTTCTGAAATAAGTTTATGCTTATTTATTTGATCAATGCAGTGAAAACCGTTAATTATTAACTGAAATTACTTTTGTCTATTTACATTTTTACAATGCGATTTATACAGAATTTTCAGTAGTGTCACATGATCCTTCAGAAATCATACTAATATGCTGATTTTCTGCTTAAGAAACATTTCTTATGGTCACCAATAGGGCCATTAGTACCACTTTAGTTCCGGAACTAAATGTACAGTACTAAAGTACTGGGACAATTTTGAAGTTTAGGAATAGGAATGTTATACCATTCTTGTCTAATACAGGCTTTTAGTTGCTCAACTGTCTTAGGTCATCTTTTGTCGCATCTTCCTCTTTATGACATGCCAAATGTTTTCTATGGGTAAAATATTTGGACTGCAGGCTGGCTATTTCAGTACCCGAATCCCCCCCTACGCAGCCATGATGTTGTCATTGATGCAGTATGTGGTCTGACATTGTCATGTTAGAAACTGCAAAATCTTCCCTGAAAGAGACGACGTCTGGATGGGAGCATATGTTGTTCTAGAACTTGGATATACCTTTCAGCATTGATTGTGCCTTACCATATGTGTAAGATGCCCATGCCACATACACTCATGCAACCCCATACCATCAGAGATGCAGGCTTCTGAACTGAGCGCTGATAACAACTTGGGTTGTCCTTGTCCTCTTTAGTCCGGATGACATGGTGTCCCAGTTTTCCAAAAAGAAATTAAAATTTTGATTCGTCTGACCACAAAACACTTTTCCACTTTGCCACAGTCCATTTTAAATGAGCCTTGACCCAGAGAAAACGCTTGCGCTTTTGGATCATGTTTAGCTTCTTTTTGGACCTGTGTTCACCGACAATGTTTTCTGGAAGTATTCCTGAGCTTATGTTGTGATTTCCATAACAATAGCATTCCTGTATGTTATGCAGTGCTGTCTAAGGGCCCAAAGATCATGGGCATCCAGTATGGTTTTCCGGCCTTGACCCTTACACACAGAGATTGTTCCAGATTCTCTGAATCTTTGGATGATATTATGCACTGTAGATGATGATAACTTCAAAATCTTTGCAATTGTTCTCTGAGAAACTCCTTTCTGATATTGCTCCACTATTTTTCGCTGCAGCATTGGGGGAATTGGTGATCCTCTGCCCATCTTGACTTCTGAGAGACACTGCCACTCTGAGAGGCTCTTTTTATACCCAATCATGTTGCCAATTGAACTAATAAGTTGCAAATTGGTCCTCTAGCTGTTTCTTAATTTTACATTTAACTTTTCCGGCCTCTTATTGCTACCTCTCCCAACTTTTTTGGAATGTGCAGAATGAAATCCAAAATGATCCAATATTTGGCATGACATTTCAAAATGTCTCTTTTTTTTTTACAACATCTGATATGTTATCTATATTCTATTGTGAATAAAATATAAGTTTATGAGATTTGTAAATTATTCCATTCCTTTCTTACTCACAAATTTTACAGTGTCTCAACTTTTTTGGAATCAGGTTTGTAATAATTTATTTGTTTTATTTCCAGTAACCAAGAACTATATTTAAAAAAATTGTCAAAATTTCTTCCTGTAAAGTTTACAATTTCTAAATACCAGTTTCTAACCATCAACAGCAAATAGTAAATAAAGGTTCACAGCAGTGATATAAAAGATGAATAGAGTTCACTAGACTTCAATTTTAAAGGGATGAGCCCTTCATCCCACCATGTCTTTCTGTTTCTTTGCTCATCAGATGTCTTCACTGAGTCTTTAAGGTAACACCTGCACTTTTTTCACCTTTTACAGTGACTGGAGAGTTAAAATGTAGTAAAGGGTGTCAGGGATAAGAAATTTAGAAATGTAAAGGTTTAAATCCTTTTAAAACGCGGGTCGAAATGAAAAGAGAAAATAAGTTGATTGATGTGATTACATTTCCATTATGTTGCTCCTTTTGCCATAAAGGCCATATAGGATCTGTTTCTGTGAGACAAGGAGCTGAAACACTGATTAATTAGATATGCTAAGCTTCTCACCATTAGAAATGTTAAACCCCTTCCATATATAGGACATAGAAGAAGTCTGTTTCTTAACCATTTACAGGGGTTTCATATACATGTTATTGCTTGTTATCTCCTGATAACATTATTAAATGTCTCAATAAATCCTCAGTTAAATTAAAATCTCATAAAAGTGTGGACGAATTTAACAGGTAATACTCAGCATGTGTACTGCATATATACGATAGGCTTTCTGATGACCAGAATAAATAAAATGTACAAGTCCAAATAACTGAAAGTGTGAAAAAAGTTATGTGTGTGTGTGTGTGTATATGAGTGGATGATTTCATATGGATCTAATAAGGCATCTGGCAATCTTCACCCCACCACAGACGTTATGAAAGAAGTCAAGGGCAAATGACAATGTGCAATTAAGAGGACAACAAGGAGAGGGAGTCTGCAAAAATGCCTGCATAACAATTTGTCACGATAATTATGAATAATTACAGGCAGCATCATAATAGCAGTTATTGATACACCTGCACACAAAAATTGTGCTCTGTGTGTAAGAGAGTGATCTGTGTGTTTCAATCCTTCTACAAAGAACTATGCATTTATATTACTCACACATGTGAACCACCATACCATGTAATTGGCAAGTGGAGCGACTGACATTAGCAGTACGACATATTGTTCTCTTTGATATGTGATGATAAGAACATCATTGCTCTAACTGCATAATGCACTGGCATTTGACAATGTAATGGCCATTTCGTAGTTGATGGTGTGGGACCACCTATCCAGAGACTTCATTTAACAGTTCCTTGAATGAAGGAGCATTCTCTATTTTTATTTTATTTTATTATTAGGTATTTGGGCACTTTTGGACAGTTAAATATGTCTAATTTTCATTATCATTTTGTAATTTTTCATTTTTTATTTGTAATTTTGCAATTTTAAGTAGATCTAGGGTTAGGGTTATGTATTGTTGTAAAATTATTTTATACATTATACTGTATCTGTGGTTTGTTATATAGTATTTATTCAGATGGATAAGAGTCATGCATTTAAAATGGCTTAAATGTCCATTTATTTATTTTCCCTCTGTATATGTACCTATGTATTAGGTATTTGAAAAAAAAAAATTTTTTCACACATTAAGTTGGAGTACTAGTAAAAAGAAGTTGGAGGCAAGCCATACATCAACAGACAAATGTGAAGCTTTTACACTGTTAAGACCACTGCGCTTAACACTATCTTACTCCCAATGAAAGGCATGTTATGGGGATAGTAAAGTTTTACTAGTCCATGATGGAGATCATTACCATGCCGGAGGCCCGTCCTGTCAAGTTCAGAAGCACATTAAACAAAACAGCAAAGAAATTTGACATGTAAATAAAAACGGGGCATGCTAATGCGCAACCTGAAACAGGCTAAATGCTGTTCTGATAAAATCTATAAAATGGACACCATCATTTATTATTGAAGCATAAATGCCGTACAGAGAAGCGTCAGAGGGAGGATTTCGCATATGTTTTGAATTCTATATAGTACAAATTAAATTAAATATGAAGAATGTGTAAATGTCATTAGCATTAGCACCACTTTTTTTTTTCATTATCGCATCACCAAGATGGTAAGTGATAACTTTTATGAAGCTGAAGCTCATTAATATAAGAAAAAAGAGACAGCAAGAGTGAATAAGACACGCACCTCTGACTTTTTCCGTCAAGTCGAAGCACAGAGGGAATTGCTTTGCCCATTCAGAAAAGAAAAAGAGAAAAGAGCTCATAAATCAGGGAAGAAATGCAGCACTTTTTGCCTAACAGATTGGCTCACCCGCTCTAGCGCATCACTCCCCATCCTTTAAATGGCCGGATGAATTAGTAACAAGCACATTTCTAGCCTTTTAATTTGGCTAGCATACAAAATACTGCTTCCGATAAACGAGCTATGGAGT
The DNA here is from genome assembly GCF_023724105.1 of Carassius gibelio. Lineage (NCBI taxonomy): Eukaryota > Metazoa > Chordata > Actinopteri > Cypriniformes > Cyprinidae > Carassius > Carassius gibelio. The sequence continues at coordinate 6,537,042 of NC_068391.1, read as the reverse complement.
TTCTCGGTGACAGTGATATCCATTATGTGTTTAATTATCTTCAAAGTTAAAATGAAGGACTTCTCCTCCGCCCACACCCCCTGCTAATGGGAAGATGTGGCAAAGCACATTTCAAACATGAATAGGAGGCTGACGAGTTAGCCAGCGCCCATTTCACATTCCCTGATGCAAATTGGAGCAATCAGAAAAACCTCGTAAGAAATATCACTCCTGTTGTTATTTATTCCTTTTCCTTTCATTTCCAAGTCAAATTCCACTGGGCTAATTTGATATCTTCTATGAAATAGCAGTCCAAACAAGTCAAGATGATTTGCGCATTCAGGATAAAGACTGTTGAGGAAAAAGGTTGGGCTTGTCTCCAATGTCATCAGAAAGACAAGCTGATTGCATTGTGCTCAATTGCATTACTGTGATCTTCAGGTGGGAATAATCACCCATTAATTTTTGGTTAAGATTTTCAACACCAGGCTGTCCCGTGCCCCCTATGTTTTACGTTTTGTCCCGGGAAAAGATTTCTTGTTTGTAAAATTAAATTTGTCTGTTGTTTTATTTTAGGGTTATTTATATACTATTTTATTTTCAGTTTACTTTTTAGTTTTAGCTTAAGTAATATTGTGCCTAAATATTTTAATAATATTAGTTAAATATAGTAAACATTTCTGTATCATTTGTTTTTATTTCATGCTTGGTGTTAACATTAGCATTTCATACACATTTTTTTTAAGCTGAAGTTTGTCTAATATATTTATTTATAATTTCAGCTTCTTTCTAATGACCATTTTTTTTATTATTCATTTTAGATAACTCAATGCCATTTACTGCAGTTTTCAAAAGGCATATATATACATGCCTTTTGAAACCGCAGTAAATGGCACTGTCATTAAAATGTTATTTGTCAGTAAATGGCATTGCCAGAGTATTATAACTTCTTTTTGTTTTCATGTGCATGACAGACCTACAATATCCACAATCGATATTTAAAGGTGCTGTAGGGAACTTTTGTAAAAATATATTTTTTACATATTTGTTAAACCTGTCATTATGTCCTGACAGTAGAATATGAGACAGATAATCTGTGAAAAAAATCAAGCTCCTCTGGCTCCTCCCAGTGGTCCTATTGCCATTTGCAGAAACTCCATCGCTCCCGGTAAAAAATAACCAATCAGAGCTGCGGTCCGTAACTTTGTTTGTGTTCAAAATGTAAAAAAATGTATATAATAAGCGAGTACACCATGAATCCATTTTCCAAACCGTGTTTTTAACTTGTCCTGAATCACTAGGGTGCACCTATAATAAGTGTTTATATTCGGACTATTTTAGATTGCTTCGGGGATACCGCGGCGGAGTAACCCAGTACCTTTGTGATTCTTCATAGACATAAACAGAGAGAAGTAGTTCCGGCTACGATGTTCTTCTGCAAGACGCAAGCAGTTCTGTTTATTTACCGCTAGAGCATAAAAAATTCCCTACCGCAGCTTTAGGGATAGATTCAAAATTGTTAGTTCAAGTTATGAGGTCATCAAATAATAAACACATGAGGAAGAAATGTGTTTTATAATTCAGTAATAAAGTATGACAGATATGATTCTTTTTCATGGCCAGCAAAAAAAAAAATTCCAATGTTGCTACGCAGTTCTATATATGTTTGTGTGTGTGTGTGTGTGTGTGCCTGTCTGCGTATGTGTGTTGTGTGTGTATGTTTTTTAACCTTAAATCGCATAAACACAATGCATTACACCAAATACACAAAATAACGTTCTTTTCAGCAATGTCATATGACCCCTTCAAGTGTGCACAGTAGGTGGGTAGAGACCTACCCTAACTGGTAAAGCCTAGTCATTATCTTCCATTACACTTGTTTAGGCGGTTGACTAGATTACCAGCTTGCTGCTAAGGTCAACCAGGAAGACCATTCTGGTGAAACTACTATCGTAAAGGCTGGTCCACAACAGTTTTACACAGGAGAACTGAATCTGACCAGGGGCACGTTTTCCTATTAATAATGTAGTTTGCATGGCTATTGTGTTGGGAATAGTGCTGAATGGTCTTTGGTATGTCTTAAGCGCTCTGTCTCTCATATTTACACGTGCCACTTCTCTTTCAAGTGATTAAACGAGACAGTCTGAGAGAGAGAAATTGATTTGAAGTGGCCTCCAAGTCAATAAAAGATGGATGCTGGGCACCGAGCTAACCGCCTTTCAGAGATAAAAAGCAGAGAGATTACTGGACATAGTGAGGAGCGTTAGCATGATGGAGCAGTAGAGGTTAGCAGCTAGCAGGGCAGCCGGCGCGAGACAGGTACCTGAGTGGCTTTAGATAAAGATTTGTGTTAGCGCTGCACTGACAGACCCCCAGGAGAGAACCGCACTGTTCCTTGATAATTCCAGGCAAATAGAAAAAGCCAACAGCAAAATTATTTAAAGGTAGGGTGGTGGGAAGAAGGGAGACGTAATCAGAGGTCGGACGAGAAAGAAAGACACAGACAGAGGATGAAGGGCTACAGTACTAACACAGTATCTCTCAAGCTGTGCTAGTTAGATTGAACTGTTTAATCTTAAAGTATCCGGTTAAATGATTCTGTGCTTTTCCTTTAGATCCACTATGAAAAAACTCCTTACTGTTTTTCCTAACTGTGAAAAAGGACACTGAAGATGTGTAATTGTTTTACTAAAAGTAAAAAGCGTACTTATGATTAGTAACAATGAAACTGAGGTAGTGGCAGACCTTTTCTTTTGTATTGTGCCGTACAAAAGAAAATAAATGAAATACGGCACACTCCACAAGAGGAAATTCTGTAATTTCAGTGGAAGATCAAGATAACAGTTCTCGACTTTTGATTAAAGGTATATATATAAAATAAAATGGGCAGGGTGAATTTTTATTTCATGCCAACTTTTGTGATTAGCATCCATTAGCTATAGTAACAATGTTGCTGTGCAATGCTAATATTAGCCAGCTAACATGAGAACAAATCAGCTATTTTCCCAGACAAACAAATAAATAACAATTATTTCTTGGCATTACCTTCTTTGTGCTTCTTCACACCAATTAAAACACAAATCACAGTAAAAACCTGCACTACAACTTTAACGTTTAAGGTTTTTTAAGTTAAGAAAGACACCACACAGGTTATTGTTTTAAGCACTTATTAAGAAAATGATAGCATATATTAATCAGAGTATTGCTAGGGATGAAACTTATATTAGTAGGAGCTAAAAAAGGAGGTTACTGTATAATGCTGTGTTGAAGACCCAGCGCTGGAGGCATCAAAGAAGAAAGTCCCAGAGGAGAAATATGCGAAAGTGGAAGGCTTTTTATAAGAAGCTTCTTAGGGAATTCCCAGACCTCATGACATCACGAGACTTTGGAATCCACCTGCTGTCTATAAGATACTGAAGTGCAAAGAGGAAAGCAGATGCTGGTTCTGTTGAGCCGCCGGCCTTGCCATTGATGCCTCTGAGCTTTCAAATTATATGCTTTAATTATTATTTCTATTTTTATATCAGTGCATTGTTCGTAAAGTATTTACCCTATATACAATAAAAATATACAAATTATAACTAAGAAGCTCGCCTGCCATAAAATTCTAGACTTGAGCAGAACAGTTTTCTGTTATCTATTTTGTGAGTATGAAAATTCAAAAGCTTACGAGATGGGACAGATCTGACTTGCTTTACCTAACCTGAGAATAAATAAGGTAGAAGGTGTAGGAAATGTAGCATCATAAAAAAAAATATATAAAATCTCCCTAAGATCAACTAAGATCAACTAAGATCAACTAAGATCAACTAAGTGTATTGTGAAGATCAGTTTGATATATGCCTCTCTACAACTCTTTTTTTTTTTCTTTCATGTATTCCTATGTAAATTAGAGAAGACCTTACTTTCAGCACACCTGCAATTCTGTGTGGGCCACATTTCAGCGCTGCATATGCACTCCATGCATGTACGCTTTGTTTATGTCATTGATTTATTTATCCTGTCCATTGAGCGTGTAGCCGGTGGGGAATGTGCTTTTCTTACTCTGAAGTCACCACCTCCTAATTATCTGTCACAATTTCTGCTATCCTGTGCTGAAGACACAGAATGACCAATAATTACCCTCCAGCCCGCATCTTTCAGTGTGTTGCAGTTGATTTCTTGACACCCTCACCACCCTAATCTCTCTCTCTCTCTCTCTCTCTCTCTCTCTCTTTAACTCTCTCTCTCCCTCTCTCTCCCTCTCACTCCATCACCCTGGAGACAGTGAACATATATCCCTCGCCACCCAACTCCTGCCATTCAGTGTGAAAACAATGCTTTGGTTGATCATCAACTCACTTATAAAAATTAGACCTGATCATTCCAGCGCTGTCAGTGTGTGCGCACGTGCGTATTTGTTTGTGTGTGTTCTTGCACCATGCTGCTATGTCTCTGCTCGTGCTGTGACACGCATGACGGGCTTGTGTGTGCGTAACAGTTGAAAAGGATGAGCAGCTGTCAGTCGTGTAAATGAAGATAAATCAAACATCATTGAGCGTGTGTGCTGTGTACACAGTGTGATTCCCAAAAGATGCGGGAGGGGCCGAGAGAAAGTGATCACAAATGTCGAGCATTGATCATTCACAATTTGAAAGACATTGATTAATCAGTGCACAATAGACTGAAAAGATGCTCAAACATTTATTCAAAATAGTGACAACAATATAATAGAAAATAAAAGTAAATATATCTATCTATCCATCTATCCATCTATCTATCTATCTATCTATCTATCTATCTATCTATCTATCTATCTATCTATCTATGTATCACTCTATCTATCATTCCATCATTTGTTCCCTTATATATATATATATATATATATATATATATATATATAAATAATATGTATGTGTGTGTGTGTGTGTGTGTGTTTGTTGCCTAGAAGGATTCTATTCTCTCATTCAAACAGACTTTAAGGCCACACTAGTTTCAGCCTACTGTTAATGACTCTGCCAACCGGTTAAGCAGTGGGCTAAATGAACGTTCTCACAACGAACTACGTCTAGCACAACAATAAAAAGTCCACCTTTGATCAGCAATCATGTGGTTTAATGCTGCTCAAACATTTAGAATTGTAGAACAACTGCCATTTCTTTGAAGTTGTTTTCAAATAATATTTGAAATAAGTGTCTCCATTGCAACTTGAGTTCACTTTTCATCGATGATTGGTGCAAAGGGCATTTACTTGGTGCTAAACGAGCCATATGAATCTGCTCTTCTTCAACAGGCAGTACGGTCACATGGCAGAAGGCCCCTCCTGCCCACCCCAACCCCCTCTAGATGCCCCTTCATCCTGATGGATGTCATCAATAATGGACGCCCCATTGCTCACTCCCACCCCGGGACACAGGAAATCACAAGCCAGCTGAAGTGGCAGCCCAAGCCAGGCAGAGGTGTGATAATTCACATCCACATTTATACTTTTAAATTCCATCAAGTAGTTTACCTCCCCAAACATGCCACAGGCTGAGGGGGGGAAAACTGACAACGAAACGTGGGTTTGATTGGAGATGGAGAAATCTGGCCTGACTGTCTTTGCTCATGGTAAAGCCCACCGAATGAGGTAAATGCATCAGCGCCAGGGGCTGTCTCGATACGGGTGGCAGGGGGAGGACGGAGGTGACGAGAGAGAGCGAGAGAGAGAGAGAGCGAGAGAAGTGCTGGAGTGCTGTGGAAAGTCTGGATCCAGCGGCTAGGACATAATGAAGCACACCAGGCAGGGTGAGCATTAAGGGCTGTCACTTGTATTGGCAGCTCCCCCCTTCCCAACACCTCTCAGTGCACAGCAAAGCCAGTCAGCTGGACACGGCTTCAGAATTCATTTATAGTCTCTATCGCTGACCCAAGGAAATGTAGATCCGGAAAGAAAGAGAACGTGAGAAAGATAAGTGAAAAAAAGATTGAGATTGACAGTTCCTGAGAATTTGAATTGGAACGTCACTGATTTGTAATTCAAAGAAAATCACACAATAGATATTTATTTTAATTTAATTGTAATCTATTTGATAATTTTGATTATTCTGACAAATAAATAGGCATCATCAATTATATATGTGTATATATCTGTGTGTATAGACGATACATGAAAATATGATTATTTAGAAAATAATTTTTTTACCTAAATAATAATAAATTTATGTATTTTTATATAAATATATGTTTTAAAATATGTTCAATATTGATACATGATGATTAAATTAGATTATTATATTCTGGCTTAATTATTTATATTGAAAATATTTGAAGGAAACAATCATATGTTGGAGGTTTTTTAAGATGTTAACATTTTACATAATAATTCAGGAACTGAACAGGAATTAAAAGGCATTCCTAATTCACTTCTGAATGAGGCACAATTCAGATATAACTATTCTGAGATATGAATATGGTAATAATATTTTCATGGCAACAAATGCAGCGTGGTACTGCCATAGTATTTTTATAAGCAGAGGAGTGTGGAAAAGAAGGAAGAACTGAATACAGAATGATGGATTTGGCAAGCAAAGAAAGTGCGAGAGAGAATCCAGAGACGGCGGGTGGGTCAGGGATGGCATGGCAGAGAGGCAGAGATAAGGTAATGACAGGGTGGCGGGTCGGACTAATGCTGTAGCTGGACAAGGTCTGTGGGAGTTGAGCTGATCACCATAGTACTGCTGTCTGGAAAAGCCTGTTTCCTTTCTGCAGAGCTCATCAGCTCCCCCGCATCAGACTGTACCACACCACACCACACCATAGCTCATCGTAGCACGCCAGCAGACTGGCACGGCTCAGCACTCCAGAAAGTCCAGCTCTGCCACAGAGACACATCTGCAACAAACCCCCACCCAGAACAAGAACTGAACACCACTTACTGTCTACAGCTAATGAGAGACATGGGTGATACAAGTAGATATTTTCTCAATAACAGTATTCTCGATTTTGGCAAGCATCAATATATGGTGGGATCCAAAATCTTACATAACTGTTTCTATTTTGCACTTTTCCAATGTAATAGGTTTCCTTTCAGTAGAAATTATATTGTCAACATGAAAATTGGAGTACACGAACTCAAGCTGCAAGAACTCCATATGTTTGTGTCAAACCTGATTCAGTTTACATTATAACTTTTGTTTCACATTTGTTTTTCTTTCTCCTTTTTTTTTCTTCAAATTTTGCATTTTGAATACCAAATGTAAACATTTTCAGTGTGTTCACACACTTTTAAACCATGGTGTATACATAACGATATATTTTTTTTACATTTATTTATCTATAAATAAAATTAATAAATTCATCATTTGAGAGTGTTAAGAAGCGTTTATTGGGCCTTTCATGTTACAGGGTTCAATAACTTATGAGATAATCTGGAGATTTTCTCTCTGGTTTACTGGTTACAAAATAAAATGGAGCAAAGCTTGAGAGAATTAGCAACTGCACTAAGACGGTGGGTTTAAGAGTTAGTTACTGTCTTTCCCTACCATGCAGTATTTTATACCAGTTTAACCAGCATAGCACCAGCCCCTACAGCATTTTAGATATGCAAAAAGACCTGCTGTGTTAAAGGCCGATCTTTGACAATTCTTTATGTTGTGGACACTGTGTACATAAAGCACTGCAATTTTCCCCTGAGGAAATAGGCAAAGAAAATTAAATTGATTTAGGAAAGCTGACAGATGAGAGAACTCCTGCAGTCCAGCAGCTGTGTGCTTCAATTGAACGTTTATTCCCTGCAGAATTTGCCCTGTATTATTAAACCTCTCCACAGAACTGACCTTCACATATATCTTACTCTCCATGTCTTTCTCGGTTGTTAAGCTCATGAAAATTTCTTTTTCTTTTTTTTTCTTTCTTTTTTTAAATTCCAGTTCTGGTTATTTTGCTCAAAGTAATGACTGACACCTACTTAGAGGCTGTATTGGTAAATCGATACATTTACATGCATTGTTTGTCGTTTTATAGAGTCTTGGTGTCATCGATATCTAAATCTATAGGGGAAGGGTAGATGACTTGTTATCATCATTCTCTTATCATGTGGAAGATGAACACATCACAATTATTGTCTCAACAATATAGATTCTGTCCTTTCAGTTGAGCACATCTTTTGTTCTATGGTGGGAATTGATCATTATATCATAGTAATTATGTTACAAGTCTGTTTTCATTGCGGAACTATGGGGAGAGAAAAGACACTGATATTGTCTAGAGAACCTCCCATTTGATGTTATTGTTTTTTTTCTTCCGGAAATCCAATTTCTGGACTAACCAAGTTGAGTTTTCTGCTTCAGTGAAGTGCACAGGCATAGTCAGTTACCTACAGTGTAATTAAACCCAAACAAACTCCATCAATCAGCTGACATTAGTCCAGGATGCACACAAACACACACACACACACAATCTGGAAATCAAGTTTAGAAAGCGGACAGCGGGCAGCGAACAGTGTGATTACAGCAGTAGAGTGAGTCACAGGTAAGCTCCGAGGGAATGGAGGTGCTAGTGGAACATAACGCTGAACATACACACATACACACACAAATTCTTGCATATGTATGTGGTTTACAGGAACTCCCCATTGGTTTAATGGTTTTTATACTGTACAAACTGTATTCTATCACCCTACACCTAAACCTGACTCTCACAGAAAACTACTGACAGTTTTTTATTTTAATAAAACACAATTTAGTATGTTTTTAAGCCTTTTGGTTGGGGACACAGGAAACCATTTTTACGTTGTAGTATACACATTTGTGTCCTCATAAACCAATATATACCAGAATACACACACACAGAGCAGGGTCAAATGCAAAGAAGCATGTCTAAATGTTACATGTGATGCTCAATAACGCTGTAAAATATTTATTACTGATTTCTTGTAGGAGCTATGGCCTAGCAGTTACTTTACTGTACATTTTATGACACGTTTAGCTGTGGCGCTCATGTGGGTGACTCAAGAAATAACATTCAATAACAAAAAAATAACATTAAAACATTGAAAGGCCAAACATACTAACATGTACTAAAACTACTGATATATAGTACAACAATGTTTCATATAATTCAACTTTTGCCCTTTTATTTACTTATTTATTCCAAATTAGTCTCACAATGCACTATGACAGTTAATAAATAAATTCCAAATAACAAAATATGTGATTTATTGTAATTATTTAGATTATTTTTTTATTTTACCCAAAAATTAATATGAAGAAGATAATCCAAAAATGCAATACAGTGGTGAACAAATCAATCTGAGGTTTTGAACAAAGCGAGAGAAATGTTGATTATGAATGTCCTTAAGGGCACAATATGTAAGAATTTTTTTAATTAGAATATCCAAAAACCACTAGAACAGTGTTATATATTTTGCTGACTTGTGTACAGTACTTACATTATCCCAAATGTTTCGAAGAATGTTTAAAATCTAGAGAAATAAGCAATTTTAACTAGTTACATGGTAAGGACTTGCCAGTGACGTCATAACTACGGTGGCCGAGACAGCTCAACACGCTGCAACTTAGAAAACACATGCAAATTGAAAAAAAACATCAAGTTAGGAAAACATCTTCATCAGTTTGACAACACAAGTGTTGCAAATCATCACAACACATGCATATAACGAAACGCGCTGCAAATCCTCACAACACTTGGCATACAACGAAACGCACTGCAAATACTTCACAATCACAACACATCGTCCCCTTGGAATTACAAGGTTCTATCTGACATTTTTGTCAAAATTGAGTTATTCACATATTCTTATTCTGTGACAATTTATTTACATTACGTTATTTACATTTATTTACATTACATATGTTAAGTTGTGTACATTTTGGGATTTTTTATTGAAAAAACAAAAAGGTTCTATCTACAGAAGTCAATGGAACACAAAAACTTTAAAGCTCAATATCTCAAAACTACTCAGAACGCAGATAAAACTTATAATTCCAAGGGGATGACATGCATATAGCGAAACGCGCTGCAAATCATCACAACTCATGCATACAACGAAACACGCTGCAAATACTTCAACACATATAAATTAAGAAACACTGCAAATCCTCACAGTACATACACATTAAAAAACAATTAATGAAGGATTGCATATTTATTTTTATTAACCTTGAAATTATATTTAGTTGAGAATATTAAAGTTAGCCAACTTAAGTAAAGTTTAACATTTAATCATTCAATTATTCAGCTTATTTTGGCTAATAATATCCAAAAGATAAAGGAATGAAAAGTCCATGAAAAAAAAAAAACCTCACCTTTCAGTTCACCAACAACTCCACTGACCAGTAGCCACTGCACGATAAAAACATTTATCCTTGAAACATTTCCATTGTGGTCAGTGCTATTTGCATATGTTGTTATATGCATGTGTTGTGATGATTTGCAGCGTGTTTCATTGTATGCATGTGTTGTGATGATTTTCAGCGTGTTTCGTTTATGTATGTGTTGTGATGATTTGCAGCATGTTTTGTTATATGCATGTGTTGTGATGATTTGCAGCGTGTTTCGTTGTATGCATGTGTTGTGATGATTTGCAGCGCGTTTCGTTATAAGTGTTGTGATGATTTGCAGCGCGTTTCGTTATATGTATGTGTTGTGATGTTTTGCAGCGCGTTTCGTTATATGTGTTGTGATGATTTGCAACCCGTTTCGTTATATGCATGTGTTGTGATGATTTGCAGCGCGTTTCGTTATATGCATGTGTTGTGATGATTTGCAGCACGTTTTGTTATATGCATGTGTTGTGATGATTTGCAGCGTGTTTCGTTGTATGCATGTGTTGTGATGATTTGCAGCGCGTTTCGTTATAAGTGTTGTGATGATTTGCAGCGCGTTTCGTTATATATATGTGTTGTGATGATTTGCAGCGCGTTTCGTTATATGTGTTGTGATGATTTGCAGCGCGTTTCGTTATATGCATGTGTTGTGATGATTTGCAGCATGTTTTGTTATATGCATGTGTTGTGATGATTTGCAGCGTGTTTCGTTGTATGCATGTGTTGTGATGATTTGCAGCGCGTTTCGTTATAAGTGTTGTGATGATTTGCAGCGCGTTTCGTTATATGTATGTGTTGTGATGTTTTGCAGCGCGTTTCGTTATATGTGTTGTGATGATTTGCAACCCGTTTCGTTATATGCATGTGTTGTGATGATTTGCAGCGCGTTTCGTTATATGCATGTGTTGTGATGATTTGCAGCACGTTTTGTTATATGCATGTGTTGTGATGATTTGCAGCGTGTTTCGTTGTATGCATGTGTTGTGATGATTTGCAGCGCGTTTCGTTATAAGTGTTGTGATGATTTGCAGCGCGTTTCGTTATATATATGTGTTGTGATGATTTGCAGCGCGTTTCGTTATATGTGTTGTGATGATTTGCAGCGCGTTTCGTTATATGCATGTGTTGTGATGATTTGCAGCATGTTTCGTTTATGCATGTGTTGTGATGATTTGCAACACTTGTGTTGTCAAACTGTTGAAGATGTTTTCTTCATTTGCTAATGTTTTTTTAATTTGCATGTGTTTTCTTAAGTTGCAGTGTGTTGAGCTGTCTCGGCCACCGTACATAACCCCTCGATTTCCGTTTTGTTTTGTAGAAAACATGGAAACACCAAAGAAGCTTTAATATGTTGTGCGTTTTATTAGACAGGTGATGACCATACTGAGTACCATTATACCAGAATTTTCAAACATCTCTAGTTTGATCAAACCACGCTGATTGGCACTGAACGGATAATTTAAAAAAAATGCACGGCTGCATCCAAAATCAAATAGTAAGCAGTCTTTCTTTTCTTTTTCTTTTTTTAAAAATATGTTCTGTATAGTATAATGGTGTCTAGTAATGTAATCTGAATGTAATATATGTCACCATTTTGTCACTGTCATGTGGCCTGCCACCATCAGTTGTACACTGTAAAACAGAAAAACTCCCTTTCGAGGTTAAGGTGAGCAGCAGCATCACAGGTTCTATGCAGAAAGGTCTGGAGCATCTTTATCAGAAGCAGATGTTAAGAAGGGTTGAATCTATCCTGTTAGATAATTCCCATCCCTTACAGGCTGAATTTCAGATGTTACCATCGGGATTACGCTTTAAACTCCCAAAATTCAGAACAAACAGATATAAACACTCTTTTGTGCCTGCATCCATTCTGCTTCTTAATTCTATACAATGAATTGCCCCATTGTGGACAAAAAAAAAAAAAAAAAAAAAAAAACACCTCTCCAGTGGCCTTATGGGAAAGAATGTTGCCAGAATAGTTGGTCATCTGTGTATTTTTCTGTTTAATGACTATGAATTCTGACATATTACACTACTCACAAACTGTTTTGTTGTACACTATATAGTAGGGAAGTGAGCGATTTCAGATGCAGCCAACATGTTAAAACTACACTAGATTTTGCATTTGCATTTCTACCAAGTGTGTTGGTGGAGCTTAGTGAAGTGTAAATTGAAACTGAAGCATGAACAGGTTTGCAGTCATTGTAAATGTGCAATTTTTACGATGGTGTTTTTAGGCCACAGATAAATTCCTGTTTCATCTGGGTTATTTAATGGAGTTTGATTTCCGTTGCACCCTAAGCATAGCACCTATGTGCTGCTCCCCTCCCTCTCTCACACACAGTAAACAGGTCTGCGTGGTGTGTATCTTTTCTCAGGAGATGACAGCTTGTTTGTGGGTGTATGTGCGTGCGTGTGTGAGTTTCTCTTTGAAGTGTCACAGCTTTTCAGACTCAGTTGCTGTCTTACTGTGCGCTGTGTGTGTCTCCGCCCCCAGGTTAGCCCTCTGCGTTTGAAGCGACAAATCGGCCGTCAGCACGCATGTCGGAGACCAGGCACCATAGCGTTCTGTCTTCCTCTCTTGCTTGCTTTCTGCAGATGTTCTTTTTACCTATTCAGCAGGTACTGTATATGTTTATCTGCACTTTCACATGCAAAAACACATGAGCTCTGTTCAAGAACCAGTGAGTCTCTTTATGCAACATTTTAAAGTATCACAAGCATACTCACAATGTGTGTAACAGTAGTGATGGGTCGTTCTTGAACAATTCGTTCATTTTGAACGAATCTTTAATGTGACTCGGAACGAGTCCTCTTGGGGAGTGATTAGTTAATTCGTGCATGCGCAACATCCTGTGGGTTCTGTACTGAAATAAGCTCAACTCTTTCGGGTCTTTGGGTTTTTTGAGTCGTTCTTTCATCATGTGACTGCCCCATAGCTTAACAAATGCAGTTTGAGCTGGAAAGAGACTTAATAATAAGAGGTGAGGTGAGCTAATCATAGGCTAAAGACCCAGGTAAATAATGAATTAATCTTTTCTGTTTCTTAAAGCGTTATAGTTTTGAGCTGTTTGTGGTGTGTTCAACAATAAACTAAACTAAATGACTCGAAAAAAAGATTTGTTCGTTTTGCTGAACGTGACTCCGAGGGCTGAGTCAGTAAAATGATCTGAAAATTATTTTACCCAAAATGTTATGTGGCCAATTGAAGAAGAGAATTCCAAAATGCAATGCGATACTAAATAAATAAAACCAAGCTAGCGGGCGACGCAAAAAAAAAATTTCATTTATCAACATCTTTAATTAATACAATAATGAAAAGTATTGATTAAAAATAGTTTAATAGTTTAACTATTTTTTCCAAAATCCCATCATTTACAGTGCCAATGACTAAAGATGTTGAACAATGAAAAATGAATTTTGTTTGCAAAGGTAATAATTAATTGTGATTCATTCATAAATATAAAAGTAATATATATACATTTTCTTGGGGAATGAATCAAGAAAATATGAATTATAAATGTACTTAAATTCATGCAAAAAGGCCTGTTAAGGCAAAACACACCATCTAGTTCCATCCTCACTACACTTACCTGTCTAGATCATCATAAAACGTATACATTATCTGCACTGATCTCCGTAGGGAAGAAAAAAACCTTGCAACAGTTTGTCTTTGAGCTCACCTCCTTATGTTTTATGACAGGTGTAAGTCTGGTGGGTGCAGGTTCCCCTGAGTTTGTTTCCATTACGAATAGTTGAGGTGAAGGAGGCTGTGTTTGGACGTCGCTCAGTCTAACAAGTGTGGCTCTCTCTGTCTCTTTCCCTCTGCAGAGACAGGGTGACAGTGGGCTGTGACAGCTTTCCCTAATGACCCGTGAGTGGCCGCTTCTGTGTGCTGACATTTTGGGTGGCAGCACAGATGCCAGGCATGCAGAGGGGGGCGTTACTGCCGCTGGCAGATCTCACTCCAAATAAATTACTGTCAGAGGTGTTGCTTTCTCTCCCTCTCTCTCTTTCTCACTTATGTAAACAAAATGCAGCAGACTTGCACCGTGTCCTAACCAGGCATGATGCAACTGTTCAGGCGACAAGCAATTTGTCTCTTACACTGAATGAGAAACTGTTATGTGATGTGACACAATCACAGCCAGTCAGAAGATATGTGATGTTTAATGTACAGCTGTATTAAGTAGGATTTTGGGTCATTGAGATTTCATTTTGGTCAGGGATATCCAGCGCAGAGAAATGCTGAATATAAATGTTCTTAATTAAATGACATTAATCTGATAAAAAAAATATATATATATATTTGTATTAATGTTAAAGTGACATACAAAACACGCCTCAATAAACAAACAATGTAAACAATTCCAACATATCCAAAAATCAGAATCAGAATCAGAATCAGAATCAGAATGAGCTTTATTGCCAGGTATGTTTACACATACGAGGAATTTGTTTTCGTGACAGAAGCTCCGCAGTACAACAGAATGACAGCGACAGAACATAAAACACATAATAAAAGAATAAAAAATACAAATATGTAGACAGTGAATGACAATATACAAATGACAATTGTAGGCAGGTATATTACAAAGTGAAGTTATGTATGTACATATATATTGTGTGCAAAATTTAAGTGTATACTAAGTATGTGTGTTAGATAAATAAAGTGTGTGTGTATATAAATATAAAGTGTAGTGTGTTCGCCATTATTGTCAGCTGTTCATAAGATGGATTGCCTGAGGGAAGAAACTGGTCCTGTGTCTGGTCGTTCTAGTGCTCAGTGCTCTGTAGCGTCGACCAGATGGCAACAGTTCAAAGAGGGAGTGTGCTGGATGTGAGGGGTCCAGAGTGATTTTGACAGCCCTTTTTCTCACTCTGGATAAGTACAGTTCTTGAATAGATGGGAGAGTTGAACCGATGATTCGCTCAGCAGTCCGGACTACCCTCTGTAGTCTTCTGAGGTCAGATTTAGAAGCTGAGCTGAACCAGACAGTTACTGAAGTGCAGAGGATGGATTCAATGATGGTGGAGTAGAACTGTTTCAGCAGCTCCTGTGGCAGGTTTAACTTCCTCAGCTGGCGGAGAAAGTACAACCTCTGCTGGGCCTTTTTTTACGATGGAGTCAATGTGAATGTCCCACTTCAGGTCCTGAGAGATGGTGGTTCCCAGGAACCTGAATGACTCCACTGCAGTCACAGGGCTGTTCATGATGGTGAGTGGGGGGAGTGCAGGGGGGTTTCTCCTGAAGTCCACGATCATCTCCACTGTTTTGAGCGTGTTAAGCTCCAGGTTGTTGAGACTGCACCAGACAGCCAGCTCTTTTACCTCCTGTCTGTAAGCAGACTCGTCACCGTCCTGAATGAGGCCGATGAGTGTGGTGTCATCTGCAAACTTCAGGAGCTTGACAGAGGGGTCCTTAGATGTGCAATCGTTGGTGTACAGGGAGAAGAGCAGTGGGGAGAGAACGCAGCCCTGGGGAGCTCCGGTGCTGATTGTACGGGTGCTGGATGTGTATTTTCCCAGCCTCACTAGCTGCTGCCTGTCTGTCAGGAAGCTGTTGATCCACTGACAGACGGAGGTGGGCACGGAGAGCTGATTTAGTTTGGGCAGGAGGAGGTTTGGGATGATCGTGTTGAAGGCCGAGCTGAAGTCCACAAACAGGATCCTCACATAAGTCCCCGGTTTGTCTAGGTGTTGCAGAACATAATGCAGTCCAATGTTTACTGCATCGTCCACAGACCTGTTTGCTCTGTAGGCAAACTGAAGAGGATCCAGCAAGGGTCCAGTGATGTCCTTCAGGTGGGCCAGCACCAGTTTTTCAAATGACTTCATGACTACAGACGTTAGAGCCACAGGCCTGTAGTCATTTAGTCCTGTAATTTTGGGTTTCTTAGGGATGGGGATGATGGTGGAACGTTTTAGGCATGAAGGGACTTCGCACAGCTCCAGCGATCTGTTGAAGATCTGTGTGAAGATGGGGGCCAGCTGGTCAGCACAGGATTTCAGACAGGCTGGTGTAACACAATCTGGGCCTGGTGCTTTTTTCCTTTTCTGCTTCCGGAAGACCTGGCGCACCGCATCCTCGCTGATCTGAATTGCAGGTGTGGGGGAGAGGGGGGACGCAGGAGGTGAGAATGGTGAGAGTGCTTGATAGGAGAGGTGTTCAGGATGGGTTGCAGGAGCTGTTAATGGTGTGAACGGTAGTTTGGAGAGGCATTCAGGGCTGGTTGCAGGAGTTGTGAAGGGTGTGAATGGTTGTGTGGGGAGGCGTTCAGGGCAGGTGATGGGTGTTCTTTCAAACCTGCAGTAAAACTCGTTCAGATCGTCTGCCAGTCGTTGATTCTCTACGGTGCTGGGGGGTGGTGTCTTGTAATTGGTGATCTTCTTTAGACTTTTCCACACTGATGCTGAGTCGTTGGAAGTGAACTGAGTCCTTATTTTTTCAGAATAATTCCTCTTTGCCACTTTGATCTCCTTTTCCAATGTGTATTTAGCCTGTTTATACAAGACATTGTCCCCCTTCACGTAAGCATCTTCTTTGGCCTGACGGAGCTGTCTGAGTTTTGCAGTGAACCACGGTTTGTCATTATTGTAAATTAGTTGAGTCTTTGTAGGAATACACATATCCTCACAGAAACTGATATATGATGTTACGGACTCTGTGAGTTCATCCAGATCGGTGGCAGCAGCTTCAAAAACACTCCAATCAGTGAGGTCAAAACAAGATTGTATATCTACTATATAAATAAACAAAAAAATTTTTATATTTTAACTTATATTTTAGTTAGTACTAAGTTAGACATTATACTTATATATGTTTCTGTGTGTTGTGTATTTGTATCCCTATTTGTGTATTGTGGCATTAGCGTAGCAACATGCTATCATCAGAATTTGTTGAATTGTAAACTTTCTTGTGGCACATTATTTGTGTTACATAGAGTCGTTGTCTGTAGAAAGCTGAAATTTGTTTCTTATGAAAAATAAAACTATACTGAAATTAGTTGTCATCTCTAATGTGGAGCTACTTTAGTGATTAGTGTAGAGCTTTTGACTATGAAGTACACTCAGAATCATTCATTTAATAATAATATTTCCTTTATTGCCAATAAGTATCAATTGGAAAATAGTTGGTGCAATGAAATCTGGATTATTCTACTCAGTATTTCTCTAGGCTACCTATTAGAGTTCTGTGGCATTAGCGTATAGCAATATGCTGTCATCAGTGTCTTGTGAAATCAATTGCCAGGTGTGTCTCTATTTGACTAGCATTAAGAGTTGCTGCATGTAGATATCTCAATATCATTTACTTATGAATTACATTTCAATACTGATATTATTCTATAATACATTTTTCAGTGATTTCTATGCCTTTAGCATTAGCAACATGCTATCGTCAAACTCTGTTGATATTTACATTTATGCATTTAGCAGATGCTTTTATCCAAAGCGATTTACAGTGCATTCAGGCTATATTTATTTTTATTTATTTTTATCAGTGTGTGTGTTCCCTGGGAATTGAACCCACGACCTTTTGCGCTGCTAACGCAATGCTGTATCACTGAGCCTATTTATGTGCCACGAAGTGTTGCTTCCTATATAGAGTGTTCCAAATCAGTCACTTACTGTACCTGTATGATGTTCAGTGGTTAGAATTTTTGGTACATCACTGGTTAGGGTGTTGTCTGAAGGCAGGCAGTATGACACCACAACAGAGCTTAATTTGCTCTGAGGGTGTCGCATTTCTTTATATACTCTGACTTTTTTTTTCCTCCTCTTGTGTTAGTGGCACAGATTCTAATTAAGGATCAGATTTTATGGATGTACATATACGCAAGCCATGATAAACACATTTAAACACTGCCTATATTGATCAGACATAATTCAGCAGTTACTCTCTGTAAAAGCACACATTCAACACAGGCAGTTACACAGCATTTTATCTCATTTCTGTTGATTTGTATGCGGCCAGACTAGCCTCAGGTTAGTGACAAGGGACAGGCTAATGCCTTGCCACCATTGCTTCTCCGCTTCCATTCACATTTATTTAAACAGATGGAGGACATGATCAATGAAGCTAAAGATTCTACAGTGAGGGGAATTAATGGACATTGCCTGGCATATGCAATTAGTCTGTGGTATTATTGAGTTGTCTTATTACAATGGCTAATTTGTTATTCCGTTGAACATCTCTCCCCAGGGCCACTACTGATGGGGGAATTTTTGCATATAGTGTCTTGATTCACCGTTAAATGGCATATTGCAAAAAACTTAGCATGGCTTTGTCACAAATAACAGTGAAAGGGGTGATGCTTTCAATGATGAACGGTGAAAAGAAGAAAAGACACCCATGATTAATAAAAGTAGAGAGATTGTGGTTCAAAAGAAGGCGGTTCGGTTTGACAGGCAGGCAGAGAGCTACAATCAACATGCTAACATTGAGTCATCAGGTCTCTTGATATTTTATGGGAGTAGGTAACATCCCAGCTAGCCTCTTTTTTCAATCTCTTCACTATGAATTAATTAAAGCCTTTGTTTGTGTTTTTATTAAGACACACTTTTGGAAACACTGGAATTAAAACCAGTAAAAATAAATGGTAGCAAGCAGGTCACGTGCTTCAAGGTGATCACGTGCCATAGCGAAAAAAAAAAAAAAAAAAAAAAGCTGAATTTTCAGCTTTACACTGTGCCACATGATTTTCCAATTTGGTGCTCAAAAAACATTTTATATTATTAATGTTGAACACAGTTGTGCTGTTTAATATTTTTGTGGAAATAGTGATACTTTTTTTCAAGATTATAAAAAAAAAAAAACTTCAAAACAACATTTATAATAAATAGAAATCTTTAGTAATGTTATATGTCTTTACTATCACTTATGATTTAATGCTTCTTTACCGAACAAAAGTATAATAAAAAATTATACACTATATTTATGTGAAACTAATATATAAGAGATTATATAAATATAAAATTGTGTATGTATATGTGTGTACAAACAAAATTAAAACACAAACTAAAATCTACGCCTGGTCCTCTCTCGTTCTGTCACTGTCGTCGCTCCTCTTTTATATCCCTCCACCTCCTCCACTGTATATATATATATACATTATATATATATATATATATATATATATATATATATATATATATATATATATATATATATATATATATATATATATATATATATATATATATATATACTAGGGCTATCAAAAATAGCGCGTTAACGACGTTTAACGCATTTCACGCATGCGCAGTGTGACAAATTATCAGGTCAGGAAAGTCTCGTCGATCTCTGAATTCTCAAGATAGTAAAAAACAGCGGCGAGCGCTGCGACGAAAACACCGAAGAAGCTTAAGGTTTTACGCGAGTTACTCTCAAATACATTCATGCCAAGCTCGATAAACAGAGACGACTTTGGTATGCTGGAGCTTCTTCCTGTTATAGCATCCTGTGTTTCACACTGCGCATGCACAGAACGCCTACATGCAATGCAGCGAAAATTACAGCTGTTTGGAAAAGCATATGCATTTTTACTTGGTTTTACTGGCACTTGAAGCCTTCAGAACGTGAAAATATCGATCCTAAAGTATTGTGGCAGAGCAAATGAACACCTCCCAAAAACAAGAGTGCCCAGAGTGCAGAGGGCGCATGTTTGTTTTTCTGAGTTCATTCTTTTGAGTTTCTCTATGCATAATTTCATAGATATGTGGCTATATTTAACCACTGGTTCACCTAAAACTCTTACACTATCTGTAGTTAAATGGCATGGTTTGATATAGTGCTCAGGTAAATTTGATCTAAGTAAATGTTAAACTTTTGAAATCCAGAAAAAAAGAACCACATATTGATGAATCAATACATGAAAATTATGTATCTGTGTCCTGTTATTTATCTTTTGGTATGCATTTCAGAAAAAAAATGGTTAGGATTCAGGTGTAATTGCAAATAGTGATTAATCCTGATTAATCCACTGAAAATCTGATTAATTTGATAAAATTTTTTAATCATTTGACAGCCCTAATATATACAGTACAGACCAAAAGTTTGGACACACCTTCTCATTCAAAGTTTTCTTTATTTTCATGACTATGAAAATTGGAGAGTCACACTGAAGGCATCAAGGGCTATTTGACCAAGAAGGAGAGTGATGGGGTGCTGCGCCAGATGACCTGGCCTCCACAGTCACCGGACCTGAACCCAATCGAGATTGTTTAGGGGTGAGCTGGACCGCAGACAGAAGGCAAAAGGGCCAACAAGTGCTAAGCATCTCTTAGAGAACTCCTTCAAAACTGTTGGAAGACCATTTCAGGTGACTACCTCTTGGAGCTCATCAAGAGAATGCCAAGAGTGTGCAAAGCAGTAATCAAAGCAAAAGGCTACTTTGAACAACCTACAATATGACATATTTTCAGTTGTTTCACACTTTTTCGTTATGTATATAATTACATATATAATTCTACGTGTTAATTCACAGTTTTGATGCCTTCAGTGTGAATCTACAATTTTCATAGTCATGAAAAAAAAAGAAAACTCTTTGAATAAGAAGGTGTCCAAACTTTTGGTCTGTACTGTATATAATGTATATTCCCCGTGCATCTATATTCCCCCCTTTATGTTGGCTTCTAACCTCAAGCTTATTTTGTCTAAAATGGGTGAGACCAAATAATGAGCTAGCAAGTACTTGATGTACAATATTGTCGGTCTCACAAATAGAGTTCGCCAGAGCAAATATGATAAGCATTTACAATCCTTCAATCCTTTAGCTGAGCACGTGGATGACCCTGTGGTCACAGTCATCAACGGGCATCTCGAGAGGCTTTATCACATGCACACACTCACACATACACAACAGCAGCTGAATAAACACTGGTGATTTGTTGCTTCCATCTCCTGATGCCGTCATCCTCCATCCACTCTGCCCCACAGATCACTATTGATTACAGAGAGAGGGGTGATAAGCACAGGTGAGGGCTAAGTGCTGCTCCTGGTGTTGTCATCAGTGTGTAATGGGTCTAATACGGTCATAAACAGAGTGGTTAAATCCACACTAAAATATTCACTCTTTTTGAATGCACCACTGACAGGACAGTTCGGAGAGATTTAACAATGAGAATTTATCTGAAATGGTAAGACAGGATTCAGAACGAGGAAGACTTGTGGAAGAAGAAGCAATGTAAGTCAGATTTGAATAGTTACATAATGCGATGTTTGAAGGCCGCATAGATTTATAATTGGCTACCTATGATATCTCACAATCCTGTGCATGCATTTTATTGGTTGTTCAGAGCAGCTAAAATAATTTATTTCCTATGTTCCAGGTAAAAGTTAGATAAAAAAAAAAAAAAAAACTTTTATGTTGTAAAAACAAAACATTTTTATAATAAATGTATAATATAAAGATATATATATATATATATTTAAAATCAGCCGGACTATGTTTTATTTTATTTTCAATATATTTTTTAGACAGTTGTTGAACCAGAGAATAAAAGAAAAGGCATCAGTTGGTGCATAAGTTGACATTTGTCAATGTGTTGCTGGATTTGTTGACACTCAAACAAACTGCAAAGAGCTACAGTGCAAGAGTGTTAGATTCTTCAGGGAAATCAACCTACGGATGGCTTACTTATAGTTGTCTCTATATATTATAGTGGCATAGAAGAAATTTTAGCATCGAAAAATTGCACACACCAGCTTAAACTGACATGATCATAATAAAGGACAGTTGGGAAGAGTAATCAAGCTACTGATTAGAAGAAAACCCTAGAGCATGGGCTCCCTTTAGCCTGCCTTTTCTCTCATGATATGCTAGGACAGATTCATTATAAGCATGGGACATAAGGCACTTCACATGGACACTCAGAACGGCAGGGAAAACTGCCTGAGACTGCAGTGGAAGCAACAGGTGGCCCAGGTGTGTTGAGGTATATCTAGACCCCACATGTTCTGCAGGATGCCAACGACCCCCACCGAGACAAATCAAGTGTTTTATCTTCAAACGGTCTCTAGTATGAATAATAATCACAAGATGAACCTGAAAAGCAGGACATGAATATCTAAATACCATCTGAATATCTAGTCTGTTCTATCTCCCTGAAATTGCAATGTTTGATTACTCTATGAACCACGTGCAACAGAGTGTGTGCAATGTCAATTAAAATTATGCAGATTTTTTCTCATTCAGGGTATTTACTAGGCATTTACATACTTAAAAAAAAAAAAAGAAAAAAAAAATCATGCATATGCATTAGCAGGGAGAAAAAAAATATGTGTAATAACAAAAAGCAAGTTAACGTGAATAAGAACCAGCCAGAAACGTTTGTCATGGTTAACACGCATTAGTATATTTCTTTACCCGTTTTAATGGTGGTGAGGTGGTTTGCCTTGCAGGGTGTTGTTTTCCAGGCTGAAAACAAGTTTAATTCTGATGGTGGTAAGTAATTTTCATTAAATGTCAATTTGGTATTAATTCAGAGCAAAGCTTAAATAAAATTGTGTTCATTAATCACTCTGCCGTCCAGTAGGCTGCTAATTAAAACGTTGTGGGGCTCGCTCGTTAGTCAGCCGCAGACCTGATTGTTAATGTCGACTCATTGTCCTCCTTTTCACCGCTATCATTTATTTTCTTTGCTGTTCGTGTATACTCTTGTTAATCATTAAATGTCTTCTTTTTTGTCCTCTGTGACACTTTGTGGATAACTATCAGAGGGGTTTCACAGGCGTGGACAGAGAGCTGAGGTCCTGAGGGCAATGAATACCAAGCAGAACATTGATCTCTATATTCACCTCTTCTCTTTCTGCCCTCATCCATTCATGACTCAAATTAAAGCCACTGCCCGGATACATCTGTAAATACACAGTAAATTGTGTGCATTCATTAATTCTATGAATCGCATTAACAGCTTGTTGTTTAAAGTATACTGATTTCAATTCAAGACACACACACACACACACACCCACACACACACACATATATGTATATACTGACACACACACACATATATATATATATATATATATATATATATATATATATATATATATATATATATATATATATATATATATATATATATATATACGGATACACACGCACACGCACGCACACACACACACACACACACACACATATATATATATATATATATATATATATATATATATATATATATATATTAGTGTTGGGCATAGATTAATTTTTTTAATCTAGATTAATCTCACTGTGATCTCGAAATTAATCTAGATTAATCTAGATTAAAATGGCTCATTCAAATTCTGCCGAAGGCATTCAGAATATGTGTGTTACCCAAATAAAACTGACAAAGAGTAAGTCTTTGAGAAGGGGTTTATCAAGCTAGGTGGTGCATTAAAAAAAGGGGCTCAACTCCTGTTTCCAAAATGCATCACAAAGTGCTTGAAAAAGCTGTAAACTAATTCCACATTGCACACATACTCCATCTGCAGTGCGTATGCGTTGCATATTTCTTTACGCACCCATGTTAATGGATTCCAGTTGTTCCAGGAGCATTGCGTCTGCAGCAGTGCAGTGATCGTTTACGTACCGAGTAGAGGACTGCAAACGCGTCCTGTGTGAAAGCACATCGAGTCCGTGCTGCACCACATACATACACACGGACTGCATACGCACTGCAGATGGAGTATGTGTGAAACAGGCGTGAGCAGGGCCGTAGCTTGGGTCAGCGGGGCCTGGTGAAGGTTGTACCAGTGGGCCCTGTTTGAAATTGTTTAATTTGTATGTTCGTTTATTTTGATTTATTTGTGCTATTTACACAATGTTTAAGTTTTTTTTCAAGTTTGTAGGTGTCAAGGTACAGAAACCAAATCATTAAATGTAAAATAGCACTGGATAGTCTTGATTGTATATTTCATTTTTACATTCAAACATTTATTCAGACACCTTCAACATTTCTCTCAATATTACAGTTTTGCTATATATATATCAAAAATTATATGTGGTGTCTGAATCATTTTTGGT
Source organism: Carassius gibelio (assembly GCF_023724105.1). NCBI lineage: Eukaryota > Metazoa > Chordata > Actinopteri > Cypriniformes > Cyprinidae > Carassius > Carassius gibelio. The sequence continues at coordinate 6,512,747 of NC_068391.1, read as the reverse complement.
TTGACTTTTAAAACTAAAAAGTAATTCAGTCAAGACTGGATTAACATTACAGCAGCCAGTCGATAAATTAGGCGCGGCCACTTTAAGAGACGATGAACGCATCCAATATAATAAACATCCCATTTTTTTCCTCAACTGTTTACTTTCACTTAAGAAATAACTGACAGTTTTTTCGAGCATAACTTCCAAGGTGGATATTTTTACATATTTTGTATGTATTTGTCGGCACAAGAGCAAAAAAAAGCAAGTTTGATGTTCAAGTGTTTTGAGACGCCTTTCTCTGCGCGAGCCCTGAACACCAGAACACTGCGAGTACTGAATTGGGCCCTTTACATCTTTTTGTTTGTTCAAACTGCGATTTGTATTTGTTCGTTCAGGTGCAGGAGGGACTTTGAGGAGAACTTCGCAGAAGAGAGCTCGGTTCAGTGTCGCTGTCCATGATACACGACTCTCTCTCTCGTGCGCACCGAACACAGCGCACGAGTAACCGGCTACTCTGTTCAGCTTCTCCACGTCTTGTGTTTGGATGCTTTAATGTTTAAATCGACAAGCGGTAAGGCTTAAAAACACGTGAATAAGATAAGCTTTCGTGACGATACGCAGCAGTGGCCCGTCATATGTATATATATATATATATATATATATATATATATATATATATATATATATATGAAATGATTCATTGAAGTGTTGAAAGTAATATCAGCCAAAAATGAAAACTGTTTTAGGAACAGAGCAGGTGACACAATGTGTACATATGATTTATTATTAATTTTCTTTTTTTTTTTTACTCAACCAGATCTTTTTGTATGGTGCTGGACCGAGGAAGGAGTCAAGGGAATATCCGGAAGTATTACCGGCAGTTACGTATATTTATTTTATACTGCACCGCTGCAGGATTACAGCATTCAGCGTTTATTAAATTTCAACAGTGTTCTGTTTTTCTGGACTTGAATTTCAAAATTGATGTGCTACAATGGATCGAAGTGTTCATAGAGCTTTCTCTGCTTGAGACGTTGCTTTTGATGACATCAGCCTGATGTTTGAGCACGAGTTATGTTTGAGAGGAACTGACTGGACTATGATCATGCTGGTTAGCCCAGAAAACTAATCATGGCTGTAGGGGGAGCAAAAGTTTCTGTGAAAAGCTCTGGAATTACAGGGTATGAGGAGACTATTTGAGCTGCAGAGTTTGCCTTCTGTTGCATCAGCTTGCGTGCTGGATTCATTTGAAAGCTTATTAGGTAAACAATCACATTAGTTTCTTGTACTTTATGCTCACAATTCATTACCAAATTCCCTGGGTGGTGGGAATTTGCATTGGGAACTAATATTTCTGCATATACGCAGCAAGAGTTTACACAAATCCAATATTTTGAAACGCATTAATTTTTTTTCCCCCACGTTAACATTTACTTCTTTCTTCTCAGAATTGATAATTTATGTCTCACAAATAGGACTTTTATTCTCCAAATAATGGGTTTATATCACACAAATAGTTGCGAGTTGCAGTCTTGCAACTTAGAGTTAACATCTCGCAATTCTGAGTCTGTATATTGCAATTCAGACTTTTCTTCTCAGATTTGTGAGTTAACATCTTGCAATTTGGAGTTTATATCTTGCAATTCAGAACAGTAAGAAAAAAAGTCAGAATTGTGAGAGAAAAAGTCGCAATTACCTTTTTTATTATTTTGTGGTGGAAAATGTTCTAACTATACATCATAAACATAGGTATACTAGTAATCTCTTTCATTGAATCTATATGTTTTAAACGCATTTATAAACCTTATGATTTCATAACAGGCCTCACAAAGACCAAATTAAGAGGAAAAGTGTTTAGATGTCATATGGCGAGATATGTTAGATTACATATTGGATCCCTGTTGGAATGACAGGCTGAATCAGATGTGAAAGGTCCTATCTTGTTTTTGCTGTTTAGACACATGCAAAAAAATATCTGATATCTTTGGAACTTGTTGAAAAAAATTGGTTGATAGTTCAAATGCACTTTTAGTGGTTGAACAACTTCTGAAAAGTTTGACACTTTTTTCATTGTGAACATTAAATGTGCTG